>NC_056671.1:83047977-83398602 GCF_018350195.1 Panthera tigris | reverse complement strand
AAGAAAAAATAGACATGTACATATACGTATACATATATATGTATCCCTATCTCTATCTATCTATCTATATGGTGACTTGAACTCTCAATCAAAGCACTACTGAAAACAAAACAAAACAAAACAAAACACAATCTTGTATGTGTTTGTATGTGCTGACCTAACGGAAGTCACCACAGTGATAGGATGAGTCCCAGTACTTGATGTTTGGGTCCTGCAGTTGCAAAATCTTATAAAGATGCACTGTATTCATGTGTAGTTATTTGTTACAAGCCAGTGGGATCCTAATATTTAAGATGGGGATATTTGGAAAGATAAAAACAAATCTGAGAAACTTGAACACCCAAGCCTCAGAAATAAGGGTCTGCCAAGGCACTTCGTCCAACTGAGGTAGCTATTATTTTCATGGAAGGAAAAGAAAGAAGAACTAAACAAACAAACAAACAAATGCATTTTGATTACGGGAGTTGAAACTCCAAAGGCATATTTATTCTCAAGGCCTGCCACCGACACGTCACATTGATTCTAAAACCAAAACACAATCCCAGCAGAGCCTAGAGAAATAGAAATTTCGTATTACTAAAAACCACAGTCTCTGAACACCGCTTCCTAACATCAAATAAGAATCATAATAACAAGTTTGATAGAATAGTTCCATTGCTTTGAATCTGGAAAAATAGTAATAAAAATAAACTGTGTAACATTAAATTCATATTAAATTCACATTTACAGATATCAGCATATCATTGCCTGCTTTTTTGAGGTTGCTAAGATTTAAAGCATTAATTCAAATGTTTAGAGATTTTGGATTCATAAAAAGATCTTTGAATCAAGATTCTATTTTTGATCACTAAAAATAATCAATATCATTACAAAAGAAAAATAAAGGGTGAGAGTTGCAGAGTGTATATAGTCATTCTGAAACAAAATGTTGGAATGACTAGCAAGAAATGAAAAACATAAAAATTTGATGAAAGTTGTATATATTATTAGAAATAAAAAAGAAAGTCACTATCATAACAGTGAAAATCCAAAAGAAGTCTGTTATGTATAAATTCTTCCTAGGGAAAAATAATGGTGTTCAGGATGAAGCAGAAATTAGAAAATGAGTCTATGGGCCCTTGTTTGACCTTATTGCCTTTCCTGCTCTTGGATCTAATGTTCCTATGCTAGATATCAAAATCCTGTGTGGATTAAATGGGTAAGAAGATATTATCTTGATGTTTTCTGGTTACAGTGCATAGCTCTTGTCAATGACTCATAAATCAGAGCCGGCACAGATACATTTGCATAGAGATGGCACTAAGTTCAAGGACAAAGTTAAGCTGTGCTCTCAGGAAAATCAGGGTAAACTTCAGAATAAAAAGGTCTATGTCAAGAAAATAAAAATAAAAGTAAAAGTAAATGAACTCATTGCCACAAAAAAAGGTATATGCCAATTTATCTTTTTTTTCTGCTGATGTTACGAATATTTGCTGACAAATTTAGATTGTTTGGATTTCTAAAATAGTCATGGTTATGTAAATGTCACTTGTTTTTCTTGTATGCTTTCCTAGCTTATGAGTATTGGTTCCAATTTATTTCTATTTCTTTATTAAGGAAAAATTATCATCAATATTTTATTTGATATTTTAAAAAATTATCAACATATTTTATGAATTGATAAAAATATCAAGACTTTATTGCATGTGTGTGAAATAGCTTATAAATAGAATATTGCAGATTTTAAGCTAAATACTCTAATGCATGCTTTTTTCTTTTAATTTCTTTATTTTTATTTTTTATAATTTTTTAAAGTTTTTAAATTCCAGTTAGTTAACATGCAGTGTTATATTAGTTTCAGATGTACAATAATTGCATTTTTTTGCACAATATTTGCATCATGTTGACATATGAAATAATTTCTTAGGCTTTTGAAATTAATTGACCTTATTTTTAATCTTCCATGGTGTTTTTGTCTAATATTCATTATACTTTCATTTACCAATAGTTTAGCAGTCATTTCATTTCATTCAGCTTGGTTTTGATTTAAGCTAAAAATGAAAAAAAAAATGACAGCTGTGTGTTAGATTACATGATATAGGTATGTCTAACATACCTATTAGACAGTTATGCAGGCTTTAATTCTTGAACTTTTCATCTCTAGTGGTCAGGAGTGGATGTCTTTTTGGCTCACATTAAATGACGTTTTGAATTTTGCTACTTGAGTTAAGACATATCTTTAAAAAATTTTTTTAATGTTTATTTACTATTGACAGAGAGAGACAGAACATGAGCGTGGGAGGGGCAGAGAGAGAGGGAGACACAGAATCGGAAGCAGGCTCCAGGCTCTGAGCTGTCAGCACAGAGCCCAACGCAGGGCTCCAACCCACAAACAGCGAGATCATGACCTGAGCTGAAGTCGGGATGCTCAACAGACTGAGCCTTCCAGGTGCCCCAAGACATATCTTTTAAAAACTGAAAGGTACAGGTTTTAAATGGAACTTTCTTTCTATTGATTGTATCTAAATATATCTAAAGGAGAGCTGAGATAGAATATTTTCCTTGATAGATAGTATATTAAAAAGTAGTCTAATATTCAGGAAGTTTTCAACATCTGTTAACATTAGGGGTGATTCTAGATGATGAAAAATATAGCTAAACAGTTTCATTAGTTTAATTTGGACAATAGTGGTTCCTGGTGCCCTATCATCGATTTATCATTAAGGAGAAAATTTCATTAAGGAGAAATTCTTCCTAAAATCGTATATGAATGTGTCAACCTTATTACTGAAACAAATTTACTGCAGTTACCATATTTACAAATATACAGGGATGCATCTTTATGCATATATAACTGAAGCACTAAAGTAGTCATCCGGATTGATTAGCCAATATGCATTCTATGACACTATTGCTACTCTATCAATCGTGTATTTGCTTTCATTTTTGCTAGTATATCAATACTATTGAGTACAAAGTATTTCCATAAACTTATTTAATGGTAGCAGCTAGTCCATTTTGCCTTGAAGTTCTTGATTATTGTCATTCACAAAGCTTTCAGTTCTTTCTATAAACTTCATGGATGGATAGTCGTTATGTTTCATAAAGAACGGATTCTTGTGTCCTAGATGTATTATACATAGAACTCATAAAAATATTCTTAAGAACATGACTTTTACAGACCATTATTCTCTAATATTGCTTTATGGTATCTTACCAGACATTTGCATTTATTACTTTTATCTCAACTCTCTTATATATTTAAATATAAATATATCCATGGGTTGTATGTAGACATATATCTGTTACTGTTTAATTCATGATTTAATTTTTTTTAACATTTATTCATTTTTGGAAGACAGAGAGCACCAATTGGGGGGGGGGCGGCTAGAAAGAGAGAGAGACACAGAATCTGAAGTAGGCTCCAGGCTCTGAGCTGTCAGCACAGAGCCTGATGCAGGGCTCGAACTCATGGACCTCAAGATGATGACCTGAGCCTAAGTCAGCCGTCTAACTGACTGAGCCACCCAGGTGCCCCTGTTTAATTCATGATTTTAAACTTTTATTTGCATTTATCTTAGAACTCTCGTGTGCTCCTTTAATATTTATATCTAGTATTGCATAATAGATATAATTTTATAATCATGTGGATATTTGCTTACATGGATGGATGCTTTCTTCATCTTTGTGACCACCTTTTTGATTATATCAAGAATCCAAGAAATAGAAATAGCTGGGTCTTTTGATCTAGGAGTCTCTTCATAAAAGCAATTCTATAATTCACACACACAAAAATCTCATTTGTTTTTTTTTTATTCTATAAACTATTTAGAATAGACTCTTCACTTAGTCTGAAAATCATTAGATTAGTCTGTATCTGTTTTTGAACTGACCATAGAAACCACAGCCATACAATTACTAACCGATTTATACAGTCAAGGAATCATCACTGAATCCTTGGCCTGTTCCAGCACTAGACTGGGCATTTCAGCAGAGAAGGAAACAAAGTAGCTGTCCTTACTGAACTTAGAGTTTAGTGGGTTAGAGAAACAAACAAACAAACAAAACGTAGGTTTATAATATATTAAGTAATAAGTGCTATGATAAAAAATAAAGCAGAGACATGACAGATGTATTCAACTAAAACCTTTTAAAGAAGATATCATTGGAGGAGATGACGTTTGAACAGAGACAAGAATTAAGTGAGGAAGTGAGGCATGCAGATATCTGGGGATCAAGAATCTTAAATCAAGATCATTTTTGAAAAGTAGAGAAAGACCACAGTATAAAGATAAAAGTCAATATACTAATAAAAGTAGCATTTCTCTATATCCGTAACAAGGAAGAAAATGACATGTAAAACGTATCTACACATGAAAGCAGGCTTGGATATTCTTTACTGGATGCCTGACATTGTGAATTTTACCTTGCTTAGTTCAGCAACGTTTTTTAGTCCTCTTAATATTTTGGAAATTTGTTCTGGTGCGCAATTAAAGCAGGTGGTTATAGTTTGATCCTTTCAAAATGTGTTCGTACATTTTATCAGGGTGGAAAAGAACAGCCTTAATTTAGTTCTCATTTTATCCCACTACTGAGCCAGTGCCATTCTGAAAAATCTACTCAATACCTCTTAAATTACTGTTTTTCTTCTGCAGCTAATGGGAACAAAGACTATTGCAAGTGCTTCTCGAGCTCTCAGGATGTTTTTCTCTTCTCCTTCCATGTGGCTCTTTTCTCTTAGGAGTTGCCTTCTAACCTAAGGTAGTTTCCTCCCCTGCATACAATGATCCGAATTCATCTGAAGACTTGAGAGCCACCTTGTATAAATCTCTGAATCTTTCTCTGTAGCCCCTCTGCTCCATTACTCCAACATGCAAACTCCCCTTGTTGAGACTTGCAGGAACACCTAATTGTATCTTCTCAGATTAGGAAAACTTCCAGGATCTCTCTGATTTCCCCTTTACTGCACTGCAGCCTTGAAATTCTCCATCCATTACGATGGGACAATGGGAAGGCGCACCACAGTTTCCCCCTTTCAGTGTCAATATCCTTGACCAGGAGGGTAAAACCCATCTCTATTCCCCTTCCCTCCTGGAGAGAAGTAAAAGTGGCTCATATGTTTTTTAAAGAACATATCTAACTTAATGATCATATCTAAATTGAAGATTCATTAAACTTTATCTAAAGAAAATACACAATATCAGAGACTGTCTTTGATCGATTATTTTTGGATGAGGAGTTATTGAGAGAGTCCACTAATCCCATGTCAGGAATACATGAAGTTAAATAAAAAGATTTAGAGATTATGAACCTGATCACCTTTGGTTTCATCAGGGAGGTACTACTGTTCAGGTGATATGGCCTTGTGCTAGTCATTTAAACATATCAGTAGGCTCAGTTCTCTTATCTTAAAACTGATATTGATGGAGCCAGTGGACTCTATGATCTACTATATGTTTTCAATTTCAGCATTTAATGACTAAAGGAAAAAAAATACATTGGTGTTGGAGACATTAGAATTTATCTATTCTCCCACAACAAAGTTATGTTTTATTTAGCTTATATAACAGTATATATGTATTTTTACAAGTATATTCCAGGTAATTATTTGTGGGTAGAGGGGGTATATCTATTTCCTTCTTCCCAGAAAATTTGTTAACAAACAAACAAAAACACTGAAAGAACATTTTAGTGCATATGCAAAATAATTTTAGAAATACTTAATACAATTAAGTAAGTAGATACCTAAAATGAAAAATGAATGATATACCAGCTTCCTTCAGGCTATTATAGTGCTGATTTTAATATTTTCATACTATCAACTCAAGCTATGAGAATCAAGAGTGTGGGTTTCCTTTATGTCAAGAAGTTATTCCCTGAAGGGACACCTGAGTGGCTCAGCCTGACTTCCGCTCAGGTCATGATCTCATAGTTAGTGAGCCCGAGCCCTGTGTCAGGCTCTGTGCCTATAGCCTGTGCTATAGGCACAGAGCCTGGAGCCTGCTTTGGATTCTGTGTCACCCTCTCACTCTTCCCCTCCCCTGCTTGCTCTCTGTCTCTCTGTCTCTCTCAAAAATAAACATAAAAAACCATTTGTAAAGAAATTATTCCCTCAATATTATCTTCTGCCTTTCTAGATTTCTAATGCCCTATGTGGTCTCTGCTATTTATTAAGTAGATGTGATACATGGTCCAGTAGGATCTACTAAAAAGCATATTCACCACAATCTGTTACATTAAGTGATAGATCATGCTGTAAACAAAGGGAAGATTGCCATGCTTTGATAACTTTCTGTTCAGGAAAGTTTAAATTATTTTAAAAAAAGTGAACTCAAAATAAATGTGCTTGGCGAGGTGAATCTTTTGCTGATTATTATGGGCTTTATTGTGTCCCCCTTAAAAACTCAAATGTAAAACACCTAACTTGAATGTGATTACTTTTGGAGATAGGGTATTACTGAAAGGTCAAATGAGGCCATTGGTTTGAAGCCCTAATCCTATGGTCCATATAAAAGGGGAAGAGAGGGGCATCTGGGTGGCTTAGTCAGTATAGTGTCCAACTTCGGTTCAGGTCATGATCTCACGGTTCGTGGAATGGAGCCCCGCATCTGGCTCTGTGTGGATAGTGGGGAGCCTGCTTGGGATTCTCTCTCTCTCTCTCTCTCTCTCTCTCTCTCTCTATCTGCCCCTCACTTACTTGCACTTTCTCTCTCTCTTAAAATAAATAAATATACTATAAATAAATGAATAAATAAATAAATAAATAAAAGGGGAATAGACACCTGAGCTGTTTCCCTCTGTGCACATAGGAAAGATGCCACCACGGTGAGAAAGGGCCCATCTACAAACTAAGAGCAATCACCAAAAACCAAATTGGCCAGCAACTTGATCCTGGACTTCCAGCCTCCAGAACTGTGAGAAAATAAATGTCTGCTGTTTAAGCCAAACCATCCTGTAGTATTTTGTTATGGCAGGCCCAAAGATCCACGATGCATTGATGTATGCATTTATTGACATAAACAAGTTAATATATACATTTAATTACATTGTTACTCGTTTACAGCTAATTTCTGAGTATGTTCTGTCGAAAAAGACCATGAACCCACCGTTGCCTTGGAAAATAGTATTTGGTAAATCTTCAGAAGCAACACAAAAAAGGATGTGAGCTAGCACACTATGGGAGCTTAAAAATGGATGATAGAACTTGATGAGGACATAAAGAAGGGCTCCAAGGACTAGCTGGGATTGGATTTAGACACTGACAAACAGGGAGCATTTTGACAGTTGGATGTTGTGGTAGGAGGATTCTGACAGAGGGAACAGGATAAACAAAAGTTTGGCAGTGAGCAAACAGAAAATATGTTCAAAAACAGCAAGAAACCTAATTGGCATACCTTGGGCTCACTCTCTTTCACAGCAGTGGACAAGTGCTTATGCATTTGGCATTTGGCCCTCCTTCTCTGTGTTGTAGCAACAACCATTTAGCACTTACGGTCACACAAACACTAAATATTTCAAAACCTGACTTTGCATGGCGATGCGTATGCCAAAACTAATCAATTTGTGTACTTTAAAAATGGACTTTTGTTGTATTTGTTATTTTAATGCATTTGAAATTCCCACATGGACTTAGGTGCCTTAGCTTTCGGCATGTCAAACTAACAGAACATTTACATTTCTGTAAGTCCTAAAGATTAAAAAAAAAACTTACAAATAAAACAAAAATGGATTTTGTTGTATTTACATTATACCTCCAAAACATGGGAAGAAAAAAAACACATGAAAATGTGTGGGTTGAATAACATATACCCCCGAAAATTTTAGAAATGATTTGTCATAATACAAACAAGCTTATTATTTTATTTTATTATTTTATTTTATTTTATGTTATTTTATTTTATTTACTCAAATCCAAGTTAGTTAACATATGGTGTAATAATGATTTCAGGAATAGAATTTAGTGATTCATCACTTACTTATAACACCCGGTGCTCATCCCAACAAGTGCCTTCCTTAATCCCCTTGCCTATTTATCCCGTCTTCCACCCAACACCCCACCAGAAGCCCTCAGTTTGTTCTCTGTATTTAAGAGTCTCTTACGGTTTGTCTCCCTCCCTGTTTTTATATTATTGTTGCTTCCTTTCCCTTATGTTCTTCTTTTTTTGTATCTTAAATTCCACATAGGAATGACATCATGTGGTATTTGTCTTTCTCTGACTTATTTCATTTAGCATCATACACTCCGGTTCCACCCACGTGGTTGGAAATGACAAAATTTCATTCTTTTTGATCGTCAAGTAATGCTCCATTGTATATGTATACCATCTCTTCTTTACCATTCATCAGTCGACGATTTGGGCTCTTTCCATAATTTGGCTATTGTCTACATTGCTGCTATACACATTGGGGTGCACGTGCCCCTGTGAATCAGCACTCCTGTATCTTTTGGATAAATACCTATTAGTGCAATGGCTGGGTCTAAGGGCAGTTCTATTTTAATTTTTTGAGGAACCTCCAGACTGTTTTCCAGAGTGGCTGTACCAGTTTGCATTCCCACCAGCAGTGCAAGAGGGTTCCTCTTTGTCCACATCTTTGCCAACCTCCGTTGTTGCCTGTGTTGTTAGTGTCAGCCATTCTGACAAGTGTGAGGTGATATCTCATTCTGGTTTTGATTTGTCTTTCCCTGATGAGGAATGATGTTGAGCATTTTCTCATGTGCCTGTTCGCCATCTGGATGTCTTTTTTGGGAAAGTATCTCTCATGTCATTGGCCCATTTCTTCACTGGATTATTTATTTTTTGGGTGTTGAGTTTGATGAGTTCTTTATAGATTTGGATACTAATCCTTTATCTGATATGTCCAAATATCTTCTCCCATTCCATAGGTTGCTTTTAGTTTTGCTGATTGTTTCCTTTGCAGTGCAGAAGCTTTTTATCTTGATGAAGTTCCAGTAATTCATTTTTGCTTTTGTTTCCCTTGCCCTGGAGACACGTCAGGTAAGAAGTTGCTGCTGCCGAGGTCAAAGAGGTTGTTGCCTGTTTTCTCCTCTAGGATTTTGATGTCTTATGTTTAGATCTTTCATTCATTTTGAATTTATTTTTGTGTATGGTGTAAGAAAGTGGTTCAGGTTCTTCTTCTGCATGTCACTGTCCAGTTCCCCAATACCATTTGCTGAAGAGGCTGTCTTTCTTCTATTGGACATTCTTTCCTGCTTTGTCAAAAGTTAGTTGGCCATACATTTGTGGGTCCATTTCTGAGTTCTCTATTCTCTTCCATTGATCTGAGTGTCTGTTCTTGTGCTGGTCCCATGCTTTTTTGATGATTACAGCTCTGTAGTACAGCTTTTGATAGGGACTGCATTGAATATGTAGACTGATTTGGGTAGTATTGACATTTTAACAATATTTGTTCTTCCAATCCATGGGCATGGAAGGCTTTTCCATTGTGTGTGTGTGTGTGTGTGTGTGTGTGTGTGTGTGTTCTTCAATTTCTTTCATGTATAGATTTTTTGCCTCTTTGGTTATGTTCATTCCTAGGTATTTTATGGGTTTTGGTGCAATTGTAATTGATTCCTTGATTTCTCTTTCTTCTGCTTCATTATTGGTGTATAGGAATGCAACTAAAGCACCTGGGTGGCTCAGTTGGTTAAGCGTCTGACTTCAGCCTACATCATGATCTTGCCATTCCTGAGTTCAAGCCCCACATCAGACTCTGTGCTGACAGCTCAGAGCCTGCAGCCTATCTCAGGTTCTATGTTTCCCTTTCTCTCTCTGCCCCTACCCCACTCACTCTCTCTCTTTCTCTCAAAAATAAACATTAAATTTTTTTTTTTGAAAAATGCAACTGATTTGTCTACATTGATTTTATATCCTACGATTTTGCTGAATTCATGTATCAGTTCCAGCAGGTTTTTGGTGGAGTCTTTTGGGTTTTCCACATTGAGTATCATGTCATCTGCAAAGGGTAAAAATTTGACTTCCTCCTTGCCAGTTAGGATGCCTTTTATTCTTTTTGTTGCCTGATTGCTGAGGCTAGGACTTCCGACATTATGTTGAATAACAGTGGCAAGAATGGACACCCCTGTCCTGACCTTAGGGGGAAAGCTCTCAGTTTTTCCCCATTGAGGAGGATATTATCAGTGGATCTTTCATATATGGTTTTTAGGATCTTGAGGTGTGATCCTTCTATCCCTACTTTCTTGAGGGTTTTTATCAAGAAATGGTGCTGTATTTTGTCAAACACTTTCTCTGCATCTGTTGAAAGGATCATGTGGTTCTTATCCTTTCTTTTATTAATGTGATGTTTCACATTGATTGATTTGTGGATATTGAACCAGCCCTGTATCCCAGGAATAAATCCCACTTGATCATGGTGAATAATTCTTTTAATGTAATGTTGGATCTGACTTGCTAGTATCTTCTTGGGAATTTTTGCATCCATGTTCATCAGGGAAATTGGACTGTAGTTCTTCTTTTTAGTGGGGTCTTTGGTTTTGGAATCCGAGTTATGCTGGCCTTGTAGAATGAGTTTGGAACTTTTCCTTCCATTCCTATTTTTGGAACAGCTTCAAAAGAATAGGTATTAACTCTTCTTTATATGTTTGATAGAATTCCCCTGGAAAGCCACTGACCCTGACTCTTGATTACTGATTCAATTTCTTTACTGATCTCTTCAAATTTTCTATTTCTTCTTGTTTCAGTTTTGGTAGTTTATGTTTCTAGGAATTTGTCCATTTCTTCCAGATTGCCCAATATGTTGGCATAGAATTGCTCACACTTTTATCTTATTATTGTTTATATTTCTGTGGTGTTCGTTGTTATTTCTCCTCTTTCATTCATGATTTTTATTTATTTGGGTCTTTTCCTTTTTCTTTTTGATCAGCCTGGCTGGGAGTTTATCAATTTTGTTAATTCTTTCAAAGAACCAGCTCCTGCTTTCATTGATCTGTTCTACTTTTTTATTTTATTTCAATATCATTGATTTCTGCTCTAAACTTTATTATTTCCCTTCTTCCTCTGGTTTTGGGCTTAATTTGCTGTACTTTTTCCAGCTCTTTTAGGTGTAAAGTTAGGTAGTGTAAATGAGACCTTTCTTCCTTCTTGGGGAAGGCCTGGGTTGCTATATACTTCCCTCTTATGACTGCTTTTGCTGTGTCCCATAGGTTTCGGGCTGTTGTCTTTTCATTTTCATTGGCTTCCATGTACTTTTTAAGTTCCTCTTTAATTTCTCGGTTAACTCATGTACCCATTCATTCTTTAGTAAGATATTCTTTAATCCCCAAGTATTCCCGGTCTTCTCAAATGTTTTCTTGTGGTTGATTTAGAATTTTATAGCATTGTGGTCTGAAAATATGCAAGGAATGACTTTGATCAATTTGTACTTGTTGAGGGCTGATTTGTGCCCCAATATGTGATCTATTCTGAAGAATGTTCTACGTGCACCAGAGAAGACTATGTATTCTGCTTCTTTAGGATGAAATGTTCATCTTGTTCATGTTGCCTGTGAGGCAACTCCTCCCTCCAGAGTTATCTCAGATGGGGTTGTGTTTCAAAACCTCACACTTCGGAGACCCCCGCAGCTTTGACCGGGGCTGACTCTCTGGGGGAGGGTCTCACTGAGCAATGGCTGGGTGCCAGCTCATCCCAGAAAATATTCATGTAATCACACAGCAGCATGAATCACACAGCAGAGGGTCAGAGATTGTGGCAAATCACAACACATAGACAGAGCCAGGTTTCCCTGCACTCTGGTGTCTTTGCCCCAATCCCAGCCAACATGAGAATCTTCTGGAAACTTTGCCGCTGGGGAGGTGATATTGCCTCTACCAAATGCTTTCCAAGCAGGGGAACCAATTCTTCCCATGCAGGGGAACTAATGCTTCCCAGGGGGCACACGGAACCTTAGACTCCGCCACCTGCTCCTGGGGATTTGCCCTGCTTCCTCACCAGAGTACTGCCAGGCACTGGGCTCAGGAACTTCAGACTCAATGCTCTTCAAAGGAGCAATTTCAAATTGTAATCACATTATCTGTATGCTTATTATATAATACGTAAATAATAGTTGTTTTAATCTACCGCTTTAGAATAAATGTTCCATACTGGTAATTAAGAACACAATTCAAAGTATAGAAACCTGAGTAATGTGACCTCCAATTGATGATGAATGCAGAACTAAAAATTTTTAATGAAAAAAAAGTCAATATAAAATCAATTTCCATGACAGTGACAATTTAAATTCTAAAATATTGGTTAAATGAGAAAACAAGAAAAAATATAAAGTTGGTATACATAATTCAATAGGAACAACAGAAAAGTTAACACATAATCCACAAGAGTCCCGATGCACTTTTCTGGTTTGATGAGACGATCTTCTGCGCACACTTACATTCACGGTGTTAGGAGTACACTATAAAAATCACCCAAGTTCGGGGTGCCTGGGTGGATCAGTCAGTTAAGCATCTGAATTCAGCCCAGGTTATGACCTCATGGTTCATAGGATTGAGCCCTGCGTGGGGCTCTGTGCTGACAGCTCAGACCCTGGAGCCAGCTTCTGACTCTGTGTCTCCGTCTCTCTCTGCCCCTCCCCCACTAGCACTCGGTCTCTCTCCCTCTCACAAATAAATAAATATTTTAAAAAAATACCCAAGTCAATTCAGTATCGTTTTTCTCAGTTTGTTAATAAAAAGAAAAAAAATGAAGTCTTTATGGAATGCCAAAATAAGACTGTCTCCTATAACTGTCTATCTTTGGGTTAGGGAAGAAAGATAAAGCAAACCAAATTATGAAAAGTTATGTTATATCCATACAAAGTCAAGTTGAAGCTCAGAAGAGGGTGAATATTATCTGGAAAAACGATCAAGGAAAGATTCATGTAATTTCTTTTTATATCATCAGTGTCTTAAAACATGGATGAGGAATGATAGATGTAAAAAACTAAGCATTAATGCCCTAAATGAAATGAAGTTAGATTAACATGTATCTGAGTCATAGATGAATGTTCACATTTGACCCAGTATGTTCGTCAGGTTGCAAGAGAACTGTGAGGGGCAATGTACAGAGATTCTGTTGGTGTAGTTTATGGAAGCTGCTAAATGCTTTGCTGACATAATTCTATTTAAGTTGAAGGACATGAAGATTCACAGGAGACTTTTGAATAAGGAATGCACACCACTATACTTTTAGAGAAATTAATCTGCTTGCCTGTTTTTCTTTTTGTTTGTTCAGGATGAATTAAATGGATAATATCTGAAAGAAGAAATGCCAAGAGGTCTTTAAGGCATTTACAAAACTACAGGAGAGAGCTTCTACTAGGGAGGAGACACATGGATTTAGAGCTCAAGAGAAACAAATACGTAAAAAGGTAATTCGCCATGCAAGAAATGTTAGTGGAATTCTGGGATTCTGGGTGTGTGAAACATTACAAAGGAAATGTAGCAAAAAAAAAAAAAAAAAAAAAAAAAACCAAAATTAGAGGCAGATTTTGGGAATGTAACGGTGCTTAGGAAGAACATGGAGGAAGAGGCAGCAAAAACGAAGAGTGGGAAAGACACAAATTAACTCAATCCTCCCAAGTGTACTTGTCTTCCACGTTAAACTTGGCATTTGGTAACAGCTTATAGAATCTGTTTACTCTTTCTTTATTTAAACATTAAGAGTCTTAAAAAGTCTTAGGTTGCAGGATTTGTATATCCCTTGAGTCCATAATGTGCATTTCTTTTTTTTTTTTTTTTTTAATTTTTTTTTTTTCAACGTTTTTTATTTATTTTTGGGACAGAGAGAGACAGAGCATGAACGGGGGAGGGGCAGAGAGAGAGGGAGACACAGAATCGGAAACAGGCTCCAGGCTCCGAGCCATCAGCCCAGAGCCTGACGCGGGGCTCGAACTCAGGGACCGCGAGATCGTGACCTGGCTGAAGTCGGACGCTTAACCGACTGCGACACCCAGGCGCCCCCATAATGTGCATTTCTGATTTACACAATGCCATTCAAGTTTGCAAAGCTATATTGCTATACAACAAAACATTACACAATACTATGCTTAATTGTAGATCAATACAGATTATTAAAGCTATTTCAACTGCCTTCTGAGAATGGTAAGTTTAAAGAAGTCTCTGTCATAATCTTAATATTAATGCATCATAATAGATGCTTTCCCAGAAAATCAGAATAGGACAAAGCAATATTATTTTGAAAGAGATACTAACATAAATACCATTATCACAGAATAAAAGGGAAAGAGTAATATGACCTAAAATATAGTGGGCTACAACTGACTGTATTCTGATTAAAGTTTTACTATTTTTAAAATTTAATTTGAATTGAATCAGATTGAGTCAAATTTACTCAATTCTGTTTTAGGTATTCCAATCTAAGAATAATGCAAATTAAATATCATGATCCTGCAAATTAATACATTGATATGCAGACATTTTGATGATGATTGCCTCAGATATTTTTGTTTGTAGAATTTTGATATTATCAGTTATTTCCAGTAGACAAAAATAAATAAATAAAAAGAATCAGTCATGATTTATTCAGTAAAATGGAGCCAAAAACATGTTGACAAGGTTATGTAATAACTAAATGATGACTAACAAACTTCTTGGATTTTATGTTAGTCTGCAAGGAATTTTTGAAACTAATACTTGTTAAATTAGAATATTTAATTACATAGATTTTTGAACATAGTAGTATAATGGATGCATTCCCAATTTCAGTTGAATTATTCCAAATATCTGTATCATAAATCCAAAACATTTAGGAAGTTTGATGTAGTTAGAAAAAACAAAAAAACAAAATGATCAGAAAAAATTAGAAGAAGGAATACATCATTCATTAAATTAGTAACAGAGTACTTTTTTTGTCCTGCCTGTTGATATCTGTAAAAGTCTATGGCATTCTTGAGGTATTTTCGCCTGATAACTACTTGAATTTTGCCTAACTTAATGGTAATGTTTTTATTAAATCCTTCTATAATGCTTTTTGCTCAAATGTCTAGCAAAGTTCCATCCTGGGTCAGCGCTGATAACAAAAGTGATGACTGCACTTTTCCTATGGTGGTTAAACTAACCAAATGAAAACTTCTTTTTAATGTTTATTATTTATTTTGAGAGAGAGAGCACAAGTAGATGAAGGGCAGAGAGAAAGAGAGAGAGTGAGAGAGAGAAAGAGAGGGAGAGTGAGAGAGAGAGAAAGAGAGAGAGAGAGAGGTCCCAAGAGAGAGGTCCCAAGCAGGCTCCATGCTGTCAGCACAGAGATTGATGTGGGGCTTGATCTCAGGAACTTTGACATCATGATATAAGCTGAAATCAATAGTTGGACACTTAACCGACTAAGCCACCCAGGCACCTCATGAAAACATCTTTTATCGAATTAATTCTAAAAAATATTTTTGAGAGAAAACTCATTCCTCCAGCCAACATAGTCCTTGTATTTCCATCCCAAAAAGATGTGCTTCTATTACATCAATTACAACATGTAAACATCAGTTTGTATTCATCTAGTTGCCACCTTAGAAAATGCAGGATGGACCTTGATTTCTGTTCACTTTCCTCTATATCTTTGACTTCACTCTTTAATCTCTTACTCCTTTGGCCTCTACTCTTTGAAAACTTTTCAGTTTTGTGTTCCCTCGCACTCTGAATTTTTCCAACTGGCCATCTTGCTCTTTGTGCTGTCCAATCAGTTGTTCTACAGCACTGTTAGAATTTATCCACTTAGGCTTTTTCCATACTTTGTACAATACCTTTATCTGTGCTTCCTCAGCTTGCCTTTAAACCTCATTCTGTTTTATTTTCATCTCTCCCAGACCTCGTCCATCTTGATAATGCAAAAGCCTATTTCTATTTTCTATTTTCTATTTTCTATTGTCATAAAATATAGGCCGAGTGCTTTTTACTAAGATTGAAGAAATGATTCCAAATTATTTTTCTATTACTTACAATGTACCACCAGATGTACACACCTCCTTTTAATCACTGGAATATTTCCTTTTTCTTTAGAGGAATGCTTCTCTACATGCCATTTGTTTTATGTTAATTCATATTAATTCTTCAATATGTATTTTATATAGCATGTATTTTTGTAGAAAACTAATAGTATGGTCTTTCTTGCCTCTGCATATTATCCGGTCAGAAGCTTATAGAATTGACTTCTAAATCCCCAGCTTACAGGGCACTGATGCCTGAAAATGTTGAATTCCCAAATATCCCTGAAATATCGCCTTTCCCTTTGTCAGAAGCAAATAGTCATTCCTTGCCTTTAAACCACATAATCTCACTTGAAATAAATGTCCTGTAAATGTAAATAAAGGTCCTTTAAATTAAGGCACCTTTTGTTCTCCTCAAATCCATCAGTTTCCTTCTCTTGCTGCTTCATGTCAGTACTTGTAGCTCAGGTTGGCCGAAGAGGAGAAAAATAAACCCCGCTCTAAGAAAAAATGACCTAGTCACCAAAGGAACTTGACCGACAATGCAGAATATAAGGACTGAATTGGAACACAGTATTGACAGAAAAGCCACTCACTCATGAATACTTTGGCAAAGACACCGGCAGTTAGTAGCAATAATTTCTCGGATGGCTACTTAAAACCTGGACCCAGTGAAGGTCTTTATCAAATTAAATGAAGAAATAAGAACTTCCTTATACTGGTGTTGAATAAAGGCACAAAAACTCCTGGAAGTGGAAATGTTAGGCCTAAAGTATCATATTTGGTCTGAGAACCCACCATCTGTTGCATTTATTTGATTGGTCCAAAGAGCCCTATTTTTATTAAGGCAAAAAAATCATGGACTATTGAGTAAAGTGCTGGGACTTCTGAGAAGCTGAGGAAAGTTTCCCCTGTAAACCACACATTCTGTTACAGAGGTAGGCTCTCACGTCACAGTGGGAAAGACACCTTCGGGCCATCCCAAAATGACAGGGAGAAGGGGAAGCATTTCACACTAAAGCCAAGGTGGTCATAATGTCAAAATGACCAGCGAGGCCCGAGTGGGAAGCATTATCTCTTGACCTGCGACTATTTACAGTAGCAGCTAATACATTTTAGAGTGACGAGTGTTGAGAGAGAAAAATAGCTAATGACAGTGTTGCTTGATATATTTACATAAGAAAACAAAAATGAAACTTGGCACAGAGAGGGTGAATGTATCAGTCACTACAACAAAAAATTATGGCCTCTTACCCAGGTACCAGATTTAGAGCCAGTTGACTGATCCAGGAAGAAGAAAAGACCAGATGAGCTTGAGGCGAGATGTTGCACATCATAAATATATTCAGTAAACATTCTTTCCCAACCAGATTCTAAAGCTACTCACCAAGGCAAATGTCACTAAGAAAAGGAGAATCCTAAGATTTTCAAGGTCCGTTGAATACAAGGACTGATACAGAACTAATACCAAGAGGCCTGAAATTCCATCATGCTTTATAATAAGAGTATAAATGAAAACTCCAGGTGATAAATGGAATTTTGGTATGAGTCAGTGAATCCAATATCCAATGACTACCGTAGTAGGAGTAACACTCCCTCCCCAAAGCCCATGACCTATTCTCTGCCACCCGTGTGTATGTTAACCTACGTGGCAAAAGGGGCTTATCTGATGTGACTAAAATGTTTGAGGGGCATCTGTGTGGCTCAGTTGGTTGAGCATCTGACTCTTGATTTCGGCTCAGGTGGGATAGAGCCCCTCATCAGCCTTTGCACCGAGCATGGAGCCTATTTGAGATTCTCTCTCTCTCCCTCTGCCCCACCCCCCACTTGTGCTCACTCTCTCTCTCTCTAAAACAAAATTAAAAATAAAAAACTTAAAAAAATAAAGAGTTTGAGATAGTGAGATTATCCTGGATTATCAGTGTGAGTTCCATGTAATCCAAAAGGTCCTTATGGGAAAAAATGAAACAGGACAGTCAGAGTTAGAGAAAGGATTGTGACGTTGCAAGTAGAGGTAAAACTGATATAAGGGCCACTTGGCAAGGAATAAAGGAAGCTTCTAGAAGTTGGAAAGAGAATAAAAGATATTTTCTCTTAAAAATTTTTAACATTTATTTATTACTGAGAGACAGAGAGAGACAGAGCTTGAGCATGGGAGGGGCAGAGAGACGGGGAGATACAGAATCTGAAGCAGGTTCCAGGCTCTGAGCTGCCAGCACAGAGCCCGACACGGGGCTTGAACTCACAAACTGCGAGATCATGACCTGAGCGGAAGTCGGAGGCTTTACCAACTGAGCCACCCAGGTGCCCCTAAAAGAAATTTTCCCTTAAAGCCTCAGAAAGGAACTCACCTTGAAGTCAATACCTTAATTTCAGTCTTGTAAGATCCATTTTGAATTTCTGATCTCCAGATATATAATTATTTTGTTTTTGCTCTAAGCCACAAATTATGTTACACTAGCAATAAGAAACTAATGGAACCTCTTTAAACTTTTTTTTTTTCATTTTTGAAGCATAATGGGATAGATATACTTAGCAGCTGATAGAAACTTCACATCGATTTCCTGGCCTGGAAAACAAGGGCCACGATAACACAAAACATCTAGTGAAAGCCCGTGAAATTGCCCTTCCCCTCCACATACACCAATGATAGTAAATCAAAAGTAAGGTCACATAAATTAATGCACCTTCAAATACTTGCAAAATGCAGTGATGGAGGTTCTACCACAGCCCTATTTAATCGACCTCTGTGGACAGTGCAAAAACAGATCGTGCTCAATAGTTGTGGACAATGATGAATATAAACAGGTCAGACCTCAACTGCAGTTGCCATCCTGGATATTGTATGCTGATCAGAGCAGACAAGTATAGCTTCAGACACCTGGCATACAGCTTTTGTTTTAGCAAATTTCTTCTCAGGACAGATGAAGAAGACAGATGAAAAGCAAGCTGCCATGGCATGGCAAGAAAAAAGAAACTCTTTGCTGCCTGAACTCATGGGTATCTTAATTGTTCTACCATCCCTAATAATGGGAATAAAGAGATCTTAATCATGGTGACCTTCCAAAGAACATCATGCTAGTTAATATGTCGATGACAATAAGCTAATAAGATGTGGTGGGTATGAATGGGCAAATAAGACACATGCATGCCAGAGGGTTTGAGGTAAGACCCATATTTGGTGATATGTTCAGGATTCCAGTTTCCTAAGTCAAGCCAGCATATCTATACAAAAGTTAAGATGCTGTTTTCATATCTTCTGCAAATAATAATAAGACACACAGTTTGGTGGGATTTCATATGATTTGAAGGCAACACGCATTACACTTCAGCAGCTTTGATCCACTTTTCTTAGATCGGGAGACTGCCAGTTTCAGATAGATACCAGGAAAAGAGAAGGCGGTGGAGTAGCTCCAAGCACTGGTATCAGCCGCTCGAGTCCTTGGGACACATGATCCAAGTTATAGAAAGATGATAGATGAATTTAGTGTGCGGAGGCTCCGAAAACACCCACTGGAGAATCAACAGAGGTTCCGTTGAACGATCTCAGTTTCCAAAGACAGAGCCGTTCTGCCGGAAAACAGCTCAAGGCTTCTGGCTCCAGCAATAACACGTGAAGATCTGGGGAGTTTTCTTCCCCATTATTACAACAGAAAACAGTTGGACAAACTGAAAAACCAGTCTTTCTTTATACCGACTATAGAAATGGGTTTGCAAGGCAAGCTGCTATCCTGAAATCTGAGAGTCAGGTGTATTTATGGAGACCAGTAAGTGAAACCTGTTTATCTGGATTGGAAGTCACTGGAGCAAAACAAAAACAAAAAACAAAAAAACAAACAAACAAAAAAACCTGGTTTTTTCATAGAACACATAAATGGTGAATTTAATAGACTGAGGGAGGCTGAGTGTAGATTAGCATGAAAATAATCTCCTATAGGTCACTGTCTGAGGGAAGTCCCGTATATTTACCTGGGTTTTCCCTCCATGAACTCCACAAGGTTCACATGGCAATGATGAGAAATTTCCCTTTGTGGCCTCAGACAGAAAGAAGAAAAATAATTGTGAACCATACCCAGAGACTTCTCCATATCAAAATGTGTTCTCTAAGGGAAAAGATGCACCAGATTCACCAAAGCATGCTTCTGAAAACTTCCCAGATAGCTGCAAAGAATTTCTCCCCTCTCCAGCCTCTTCTGGTCTTCCTGTCTTCTCTAAGTGAGTCACGGAGGGGGACAACAACAATGTATTCAATGGGGGATGAGACTGTAAGAAATAAATTATTTATATGGCAGGAATACTGCGGCCAGCTAAGAGAGGAGAAGGCAAGAGACACAAAACTATACGATTGAAGAAAAGACAAAAGAACCTGTAAAGTGCCTAGCACTGAGACACAACCCTCTGAAAGACTGATTTGATCAGAATATCATAGAACTATAATCCTCACACCTTACTACCACATCACAATGCTCTTGACCACAACAGTGCATTATAGTGAAAGGGCTGTGATACACAGACTTTCTCCCAGAAGCAAAATATAGGAAAGCCCCAGACAAGGAAGATGAAAGCCCAGAAAATTACGGGGTGTGGAGCCTCTGTTACCCATGGCTGCAACCCACATGAAACCTACTGGCTCCTACATCTTCATGCAAAAGTCTTATTTACTCAATTTCTATTAGCTCATGCAACACATCACATCTTGGACACAAAATTACAAAGCTAACAAAAGACAAGGGAAAAATGACTATGAGAGCACAAAGTGTACATCAGAACCAGACTCAGATATGACACCATGGATAAAATGATCAGACACATAGAGAATTTCAAAATAACCAGTTTTTCATATGTTATGTTCTGTAAAGAATAAGTAAAAAACATACCAGAACACGAACGTGTAACTAAAGCATGCAGGAAGGTGTAAACTCCAAGAAAAAAAACAAAAGAACTGCTAGAGATCAAAGCTGTAACTGAAATGCACTGTCTTCGATGTGCTCATCAGTGGACACAGCATGACCAAGCAGAGAATCAGTGAGCTTGAAGATAGGTCAATGAAAAGTATCCTAAACTGAAATGTGAAAGGAGGAAAGACTGAAGAAACACGGAACAAAACATTCAAATCCTGGGAAATTAAAAAAGGTATAACATACGTATAAGAAATATTAAAAGGAGAAGATGAAAAATGGAACAAAATGAATATTTGAAGCAGTAATGGCCACGAACATTCCAAAATTGACTCAAGTTTACATCTAAAAAGTTCTAATAACTTTCAGCAGAACAAATATCACACACACACACACACACACACACACACAGACATTTATACAGCATCCCAAAACAACATAAGACACGTTATTCTCAAGCACAGACAGAACATTCGTGGAGATAGATCATATTCCAGGCCATAAAATAGATCTTGACAATTTTTTTTTTAATTTAAGTATGTTCTTAGGCCATAGTAGAATTATTCTAGAAATCAATATCAGAAAGATAGCTAGGGAGAAAACCCCTTCTATTTGGAAATTAAATGAAACACCTTTTACAAAACACATAATCTCAAATGGCATTTTAAAAATTGAACTGAATTGAAAAAAAAATATGACATCAAAATTTGTTAAATGCTGATAAAGTACGTAGAGGGAAAACAGCATTAAATGCATATATAATTTTTAAAAAAAGAAGTAAAAGCCATAACCTAAGTTTCCATCTTATGAAACTGGAGAAAGAAGAATTTCATACACATAAAGCAAGAAGAAATAAAAAGTATCAGTAAACATTAGAGAAGATGTCAGAAATAAGCCAGATACAGAAAGATTTATACTGTTTGTTATCATTTATATGTGAAATCTAGAATGAATGGACGAACGGATGAATGAATGAATGAATGAATGACTCATAGAAACAGAATACAATGGTGATTTCCAAGGGGTTGAGAGGTGGAAATGGGAAGAGGTTGGTCACAGGTATAAGATTGATAAATTCTGGGGATCTAATGCACAACAGAGGACTGTACTTGAAATGTAATACAGTAGTTAAGCATTCCCTCTCGCACACACAAAGGGAACTCTGTGTGGTGATGGATGTGTTAATTAACTTGACTGTGGGAATCATTTTACAATGTGTGTGTGTATCAAATCATTGTACATATTAAATATAACTTATTTGTCAATTATAACTCAGTAAAGCCCAAAATAAAAATATTGTTCCCATAGTTAAGGAAACCAGAGAAATAACTGAGAAAAATGACTGAAATCAAAACTATAGAAAAATATCAGTAAAATTGATTAACCAGACCAACCAAGAAAAAAAATGACCAAAATCAGAAAGAGGAGCCAGCACTACCAATCCCATGGACATTAAAAGGTTAAAGAGATAATATAAAAAGTCTCTATCCCTACACACTTGATATTTAGATGATATGGAGCAATTGATTGAAAGAGCCTACCCAAAATCACCTAAGGAGAAATAGATAATATGAAAAAATATCATACTTATCAGAGAAACAGAAATAATAATTAAATCCTCCCAACAAAAGAGAGGTCTCCCATTAGCAGAGGGCAATCCCCAGGGAAGGGGACAGCCAGAGTATGAGCCATTAGCCCTTACCATTGACAGCAGAGGGGGCTGGGCATGCCAGCCTGGGGAGGGCACGCCCACGGCCTCCACGCATGAGCAGGCAGTTGTGATACCTCCAAGGCCGCTGTCCTGCTGTTTGACTTTTGACATTGTTTGCACCTATGTCTGCTCTCACTGGCGAATCCATGCCATGTTAAATCTCCCCAATAGGCTGTAAAATGAAAAATCAGAGAGACCACGGGACACAAAACTTTGGAGCCTGGGGTCAGGTCAGGGGAAGAAAAGAACCATGAAAACACCACACAAGTAAAGCAGAAGAGGTGAGATCAGATCCCTATGGTAACTCTTAGCAGCATTTTCTTTCTCACACAAAAAATAAACACAACAATAATTCGGCATACACATTTTCTTTTTAAAATTTCTGTGACAACTCATTTGTTTTCTTACAAAGTATGCAACAATTTTGAATGTCATGCATAGTAGATGGTGGAACTAAAGCTATCGTCAACTATCTAAGCGACAGCATATCATTTAGAATCACGGAGATAGTGAACATACATCCTTCATGTGCAAAGACAGGGATTTCTGATGGAAGAAAGATGCCTTGAGACAAAATTTTTTAAAAAATCAGAACAGAAATCAGGTATCTTAAAATAATGACAAGACATGCTTAAAGCAAAAGCACTTACAGAAGATGTATGATGCAAAAAAAATACTGTCAAGGGAGCAATAATTAAAAATCTAGATGAAATAAGACCTTTTTTATTTTAAAAGAAAGATAATTATTATTATTTAAAAAAAAAAATTTAACATCTATTCACTTTTGAGAGATGGCGAGAGACAGAAACACAGAATCTGAAGCAGGCTCCAGGCTCCAGGCTCCGAGCTGTCAGCACAGAGCCTGAGGCAGGTCTCCAACCCATGGACCATGAGATCATGACCTGAGCTGAAGTCGGATGCTTAACCGACTGAGCCACCCAGGCACCCGTAAAAGAAAGATAATTATTAACAAAAGTACATCATGCATTTTAATAAACTTTATTTCTTTACGTTTGAATCATTTCCATGATTCAGGCCAGGAGAAAAGAAGATTAAGTAACTGTGCCAGTTGTGCACAAAATTTAAACTTCATGTTTTTCTTCACCTTTATCAGCTACCAATAGACTCCAGGTTGGTAAATTAACTGGAGGTCATATTGTTCATTCTTCTAACAATTTCCAAACTCTTTATTAGTTTTGATCCACTATTTTGTTTCCTGCTTACTTAATCCCGGCTTCCCCTTGTTCAGGACTATAGAGTATTCTTCAAAGATGTCAAATTAACTGGATGGTGATTTATCTAATAAAAATCTAAAATCTCAAGTTCAGTTTCTAGCCAGGAAGGCACTCATCCAACAGAAGAAAAAATATGGAAGGGACTCTTAATCACATGGGCAGAGCTAGGATACTGTTGCAAAAGTGAAGGAATTTGCAATCCTTATGATTAAGTAACCAGTGATCATGTACACATCCACGTAGACTTGGGATTTTCCAAAAATGAAAACAAAAACACAACACAACACAACACAACAAAAAGCCTTCAGTCTTGTATTCAAGATGAGAGGAAGGAAGTATGGATTTTAGTTACATTTTATTTATATCAGGTAGTGAAAATATATGCCATTGTTTAGGTAAAAGAGATTTTTTTTAAATAAAAGCTTACTTTTACTTAAAACCACAGGCTATACATAAATTTGCTAAAAGAAGTAATGTCTTCAACATTTAAACTGTGAGCAAAGCCACCTTCTTCAGTTTCTGCCAACAATATTCTTACAAGATAAACACAAAATTTTACCATGTTTGAAGGAACCAAAGCGATTTGCTCTTTGCATGTGTGCTATGAAGACAGTTGAAGAAGCTCCTTATTCTTCAGCTTTTCAGTTTTGTTTTTTTTTTTTTGGTTTTTGTAGGTGTGCTATTTCTATGTATTTGAGAAGACCCTTGCATTTACTCATTATTTTGCTCTATAATTGTTTTCTGCACTATGGTGTGTGAGAGCACTCCATGTACAAGATAATCAAAAACCCCACAGTGTGAAGAGAAATATCTCATAGATATTAAAATAAAGTAAGAGGGGCACCTGGGTGGCTCAGTCGGTTAGCGTCCAACTGCAGCTCAGGTCATGATCTCACGGTTTGTGAATTCGAGCCCCACGTCGGGCTCTGTGCTGACAGCTCAGAGCCTGAAGCCTGTTCCAGATTCTGTCTCCCTTTCTCTCTGCCCCTCCCCTGCTCACACTCTGTCTCTGTCTCTGTCAAAAATAAATAAACATTAAAAATTTTTCAAAAAATAAAATAAAACAAAATAAAGTAAGAGTTTTACTTTCTTATTATATAAATACAATTAGATATAGAAAATAAATAATATTAAACTCTCTTTTGAGTTGTACTGAATCTCTGACTTTTTTTCGATAAAAGAAGATATAAACAAGTTCTGAATCAGTTATACATTTCTCTGAAGTTGTATTTTGTCATGCAGACTGGCTTTTAAAAAGGTATATAAGTTGAAACTTAGGGGAGGCAAACAAAAATCCATCTTGCATTTTTTTGACCCAAAGAACTCACCTCTTTATGGTTATCCAAAAACTTTCTGCATCAGAACTCTTGCTAAGTGTCGAAGTTTCAATGAAAAGAAAATTATCCTCAGGCTTGACTGACTCTGATGTGAAATGCCTGTACCTGTCTGAAAATCCATCACACCTCCCAAAGAATGATATCCACCCTTTCCAACCCTTTCCTCTTTTATAATCTCTCAAGTGTTTTCTCCCTCTCCTTTGACTAGTCGATAACACCATTTTATTGATTTTCAATGCAAATCTGCATTTATTTACTTTTAGATTGGTGTTTCTTACAAGTATAAACCTATTTTAATGATACAGTTAATAATCCTGAAAATCGCTGGGGTATCTAGGGTTGTCATTGAATGCAACACAATTTCCCCTTTAAGATTAATGAGATTATTTTCTTTTTCTTCTATTAAACACTTTTTCACTTTGTGTCAAGATTTTGAGAAACGATTTCAAGTCTTTAAGTGAAAGATGGGTGTAAAAAGCACTCACCAATAAGTATCGTAGAAGTGAGACCAGGGTTTAAATATGGATATCTTGTTCAACAGAGAGGAGTGAACATGTCTGATGTGAAGATAACGGTTAGGAACTTCAGACAAAGAGAAAGGAGAAAAGCGAAAAGAAGTGAGGTCAGCAGAATGATGCCAGTATCCCCATGTGCAAACGGAAAGGTAAGTGGCAGGTGCCCTGTCACATGTATCCACACCAGAACCTACTAGATGGTCATGATGAAATTCAGAAGGTACGTGTTCTCAGTATTCTACATGCAACCCGTTCAGTGTTCTCAAGGAAAAGAGGTGGGGTTATATTCTGAGTGCAACTCTGTAATTTTTCAGAGTGGCTGTGACAGGCTGGCTTTATAATCTCCTCTGGGCTTACCTAAACTATCAAACTTCCAAAAATTATGATATTCTGCAGGATCCAACCCTCTGGGCCTTATTATTTTACAGATAACAAAATTTTGATGGTTTTAGTACTTACGTGACAATTGTATTCAACATTCTTCCCCCAATACACACACAAGCATTTTTAAGAACTGTGTTTTACATTGTTTGGTTGTCCAAGCATATCTAGATTAAAGATTTTTATGGTTACTCTGCTTTTTGTCTGGTATTACACCTGGGAATAAATGTTATGTTATCCCTGGGGATTGATCATGTATCCTCTCGCATTCCCAGCCACATAAACCTTCTATAATTAGGAGCACTATAACTTTCATGGATATAATAAAATCATATGCATATTATCTATATACATGTATATAGATGTTTGAATACATAAATCCTAATAACACTAACTTAGCAACTGTTCAGAAGTTCTCTCTCTTGCTTTGTTCCCTCACTGCCCTCTTTTTATGTAAAAATATTTCCAGGTTCCCAAGCCTTTCTCTAAGACAGAGATTTATCTCTTGAACTTGCATAAATCTTTTTGCCACTCAAGAATCTTCAGGAGTATTTAGATATTTGACTGTTCACTTTGTAGGGTTGAATTCCTCATGGTACACCAGGAAATTTCATCTTATATTTTCCTGTTATCATTTTTATGTTCCTTTTCTTCTAGCAAATAGTAAAGTTATTTTTATCCAATTCATTTTTATTTTATTTAATAGCAGTGAAGCATCTCATTATTGATCCCTTAATGCAAAATAATTCCATGTCATCTCAGAGGGGTCTTCATTCTCTTTATGCTTGATTAAATAAATAACAAAATCTTTAAAAGAGCACAGATGATTTTCATAATAGCACAGGAATACGTAACCTAACATCTGTCGGGAGAATATTCTCAGTAAAAAGCAACATCAGGCTCTGACACTTACGTATCACTCAGACATCAAGCTTAAAGCTTATGAAGGTTTTATTCACAGTGATAACTATTCACCCTTACACCTAGTATTTATTTAAAAGTATGCTCCAGGGTCCCCCGGGTAGCTCAGTCGGCTGAATGTCTGGCTCTTGATATTGGCTCAGGTAGTGATCTTGTGGTCACGAGATGGAGCCCTTGGATTCTGCACTGAGTGGGAAGCCTGCTTGAGATTCTCTCTCTCCCTCTCTCTTTCTCAAAATAAATAAACATTAAGAAAATAAAAAAAAGAAAAGTATGTTTCAGATACCATGTTACATACTGGAGATCCAAAGCTGAGAGAGATGGAAGAAGCTGTTAAATTAATAGGAAGGCAGACTACGGGAGGCCTTACATAGTTTTAAAAAATATCCGTGTTTCCCAAAGTCCGTACAGAGACATGAAATAAGTAAAAAAAAAAAAAAAAAGTGTCATTATTAGGGTGCTCCAGAGAAATAAATCTCTTCCTGACAGGTAGTACGGATGGCGATGGAATGGGTAGGAGCTCTAAAAATAGACAAAGTGAAAAATGGTGAACACTTGCTTTTGACATTGACAGCAGGTGACTGAAGAAGAAGGGGGAGATCTGTTGAGTCCGTTGGTCATGTGTTGTAGGCAAGTGTAGGGGATCAAGGAATTTGGAGGCCAATCCAAAGGACACGGCAAGACAACAGTAGCACACACACAAGAGTTACTGGGCAACAGCTTGGAGGTGTGGGGGAAGTCACGCACAGCAGGAGTCTGCCCAGAGACTGGGGAGGAAGGTGGGTCCATGCGACTCAGAAGGGGTGGGAGGTAATGGAATGTCCTGGGGAAAGGAGAAATTGAAGAGAGGGCTTGTGTGTCTAGGCGATGTCCCTCAGCAGCACGGTGGGCCTTCTCTGGGTCCGAGACCTCCAGAGTACAGCTGCTCCTAGAGCCTCATAACTGCAAAGCATTATATGTTATCGGGAGGTCCCAGGTACTGGATGAGGTTTCCTGTCTATGGAAAGGAGGCAGGTTCCAAGTATCTAAACATTTACTTGTTTGGGCTACTTTTGAAATAATTTGATGTATAACAATTAGAATTTCTCCATGGTAGGCTTTTGAGCTACAAGGTCTCAGCCAGCAGTAATGAAATAAACGTAGAAGCCAATGTACAGAGAGCAGTCTTTGGCTCACTTATATAACAACAATGAATACCTGCTGGTGATTCATTTTCTAAGTAACCATGTGTTATAAATACATTTGTTTTAAAAATAGGTTTTAGTTAACACCAGTTTTCCGATGGTATTATTTTATCTTCTTTTGTTTGTGGACCTTCTGTTTTCTCAATATGTGGTCTCTGTTTGTGCATGATCTTTTCTGGTTACCAATTACCAGTGATATCCAAAATATGCCAATATTTTTATATTATTTCCAATATAAAATTTATCCATAATAAAAAAAAAGCTATCAGTATCACATGAAGGTCAAAGTCAGTTTTCCACACTAGAGCTTTTATACACATAGACACATGTATGTAAATATACACATGTAGAGAGAGAGAAAGAGAAAGAGGGAGAAATGTATATGCATGAAAACACACACACATATAAAAGTAAATGGAATAATTATTACTTTCAAATCTGTGTGGGGTTTATTTTCTTTAGAAAACAAATATACAAACTTTGGTAATTTTCTCACTTTGGGAGATAAGTAGACATATCTACAAAACTTCCATTTTCTAAAGACTTCTTTTTTTAATTTCTTTAAATTTTTATGTATGTATGTATGTATGTATGTATGTATGTATTTTTAGGGAGCGAGCACAGGGATGAGGTGGGGGGGAGGGGACAGAGGATCTGAAGCAGGCTCTGTGCTGACAGCAGAGAACCTGATACAGGGTTCAATATCATTAACCTTGAGATATCATGACCTGACCCAATCTCAGGTGCTTAACCAACTGAGCCACCCAGGCGCCCCTCTAATAATTTCTTAAGCAGATTTGTTATAACACGTATATTCACCATTTTGATTTTTGTTTCTCCTCATACAGAGTTTGAGTTTTTGTTTCAATAACATGATAGAGCAAAACCACTAAAAACATAGCAAAGGGGATGAAGTTTTAGCAGATATCCAGAAAATTTACTTTATAGGATTTGCAATTCACTAGAAAATCTAAAGAGCAAATTATTCTACTTTGAGATTGTGTCCTTCAATGCTGAAAGAAGTCAATAAACTAGAAAGATTCTAAAACGGAAATAAATTAAATTGTCACTGTGCTTTGTTCTACCCATCCAGTTGCACTTCATACAACACATCTTCTCCCAGGCTTGCTGATTTCATAAAATTTTGCTTTAAGTATTTATAGAAAGTCACATTTTTGCTTAGTAGCAAAATGTTGGGAATTCTTGCTATGAATGTCATTTGCCAAAGTAAAGCACACCAAGACAGAAGAATACAGGAATTGGATGAATCTTTTAAGAAACCTCTTACTTACACTGAAATTTTTCTGTAAGAAACAAAATATTTTGGTCATTTTCTCATATAAGACAAATGATAGCCCTTAATATGCGATTTCCTACTTCCACAAGACAGAGACCTGGATACAATAATCAACAATCAAATCTTAGTCAAAATAATTTTCCTGGAAAGATAGCACTGATTTTTTTAAAAAATGTTTTATGTTTATTTTTGAGAGGGACAGAGAGAGAGAGAGAGACAGAGCATAAGCAGGGGAGGGGCAGAGAGATAGGGAGACACAGAATCCAAAGCAGGCTCCAGGCTCTGAGTTGTCAGCATAGAGCCCGGTATGGGGCTTGAATTCACAAACCGGGAAATCATGAATGACCCGAGCCGAAGTCGGACGCTTAACCAACTGAGCCACTCAGGCACCCCAGTAGTGCTTTTCTTTATAACAGAAATTCAAGCCACCCATTTAACTCATACGACCAACATCTTCCTTCCATATGACATTTAGCCACTTTAGCTTTGTTTTAAGATTGTGATTTAAAGAGGATAGCTTATGTATGTCAAATGGATCATATGAATAAAGATGTTGTTTATAAATAGAGATGGGTACTTGGAGAAACCAGAATTTACAGAGGCATGTTATTATTGATTAATGTACAACAAGGAAATTAAAACAGAAACAAAATGATACTGCAGATATTTAATTTCTGACATATAAAAATGGTTTCATTTACCAAACTTAAGAACTAATGAGGTGTCACCAAAGCAATATTTGTGATGAATTTTGCAGAAAAATTCAGTAAACAGAAAACATTTATCAGGGTGAGGCTAAAAAAGACTGACAGAAGACAGTGTGCTAGCCAGAAGCTAAAGAATGATTTTAACAATTACATGTTAAGAAAGAACATAAGAAATAGATTTCCCAGGTTTTTCCAAATGTCTTCATATCACCTCATAACTTCATACTCAAGTATAGATTTATTCCTGTAACTTCTCAGAGAAAAGACCACCAATTGTCATTGATTGGGTTGTCCGATCACAAATGTGAACTGTCAGTTTGCCTCACATGTCCACTTTCTTGTTGGTAGCTAATTACAAAACAAATATACATTTGGAATAACAATGCTATGGCTAATTTTCACGAGATTGCCCTTATACTGTTAAGGTCAGGAATGCTGAACTGCTAAAATATTTGTCAGGTTTGGAATGTGAAACCAGTGGAGATTTTACATTTTGAAGATTACCTTCAGCAACCCACAGAAAAGATTAATGGATAGTGATTAACTTCCTATTATAGGGGTCAGTATTTTCCAATTTTGTAAATGGAGTTCAAGAGTTATTTTTAAAATTATACAAGTTATACTTTTAATGTGTTTGGCTTTCTCTATTCTTCCAAAGAAAATTATTCATCATGTGATTTATAGCTGTAAATATCATCTTATCAATGTTTTCATGCTTAGTAGTCACAGAAATGAAATGACTTACTTTCTGCATGACCCGAACACTAATTACAGAGTGAATACTTTGGGGAGATATGCATGTTAATAGACATATTTAATTGATTACTGAAAGAATTTTCTATTATCTTATATAGGCTCAGAAAATATGCTCAAGAAAAAAGGCTATCAGCATCTATTATATCACAGTATTAGGAGTTTTTTTTTTTTTTTTAACAAAATGAGTTATATTCTATATTGATATAACAAAGCTCGGTTGAAAAACTATGTGATAAACATAGACATTCTTTTAAAAAAGCAAAGTATTTACAAATTCTATGAGAGAAAAATAAGAAAAATAGTTTTTTTCTGTAAAATAAAGTGAAGAATTTCTGGTTTCTAGACGTTTGTGAAGAGGTGTCTTTTTATAAGAACACTATCACAAATAAATTATAAATTACAAACGATTAAAATGAATTGTATATTATCATCATAAGATTTTATCTCCTCTTTGCCTTTTCTTTCTAATATATCAGTAGTGTAACAGATATTTCTTCTAAATTTCCCATAAAACATATTCCACGTTCATGTTTTTGTGTATAGTTCCAATCTTGCAATTCACTGAAATGCTATATGTAACAAATTTAGGAAAGGTATCATATAAACACCATAGTTACTGCTACCATAACAACTTTTCACCAAATGTGTGTAGATTTGACTGAGTCATATTTCTAAATAAATTCCCACAGTTTAGTGGTTTAAACAATATAAATTTATTTATATTTTTCCTTTTTTTAATGTTTATTATTTTTTGAGAGACAGAGAGACAGAGCATGAGCAGGGGAGAGGCAGAGAGAGAGGAGACACAGAATCCGAAGCAGGCTCCAGGCTCCAGGCTCCGAGCTGTCAGCACAGAGCCCGACATGGGGCTGGAACCCACGAACCGTGAGATAATGACGTGAGCCAAAGTCAGACGCTTAACCATCTGAGCCACCCAGGTGCCCCAAACAATATAAATTTATTATCTGAGGGTCAGAAATTTATTTATCTGGGGATCAGAAGTTCAGCATGGGTCTCACTGTGTTAAAATCCAGGTGTTGGCTGGTCTAAACTTCTAAGTCAGAAGAGAATCCAATTCCTTGTTATGTCCAGTTTCTAGAGGCTGCCTGATTTCCTCAACTCATGGCCTCTTTCTTCCATCTTCAATGCCATCCCTTTCCCACTGTGATCTCTCTGGTTTCCTCCCTCTGCCTCTTCCCCCACTTATAGGGGTTCTTGTGATTACACTAGGTTCACTCAGATCATCCAGGACAATGTTCCCATTTTATTTAAGTTTATTTATTTATTTTGAGAGAGGGCACGAGTTGGAGAGTGGCAGAGAGAGAGAGAAAGAGAGAATCCCAAGTAGGCTCCACACTGTCAGTGCACAACCCAATGTGGGGCTCAAACTCAGGAACCATGAGATCATGATCTGAGCTGAAGTCAAGAATTGGATGCTCAACCAACTGAGCCACCTAAGCTCCCGACAATTTTCCTATTTTAAGGTTAGCTATTTATAATCCTAACTCCATCTACTACTTTAATTTTCTTTCATTGTGTAACCTAACATACTCCTAGGTTCTAAAGGTTAAAACATGGACACCTTTGGGGTGGCCATTATTTTGCCCAGCACATTATAAAATGTTTGTTTATAATGAGTTTTCATATTTTTACTGCTCTATCAACTAATCCCCATGTTTTTTTTTTTTTAATTAATATATCCCTGGCTGGCTTCTATAAAGTTTAAATAAATAAACTCTGAAATAAAAATGATTGAGTAAAGGTAGAAACAAGTATAAGCTTTCAAATGATTTGTCCTGACTACAAGTCAAATAATAAAATCCAAATTTTGTAAGAGGAGTATGTGAATTATCAAAATCTGACCCTTAAGACTGACAAAATTTTATGTTGGTCCCACAGGATTCAGTACTGCATATTCTCCAAATATAAATAATGTGGGTAAAATGTTACATGGCTGTGTATAGTCATTTTCTTTATGTTTTAAACAATATATAAACTTCACATTGGTATGGAATAGATTGTCATATATGAGTTACTGGTGCTTTCATGATTTTACAAAATATAATTTTCTTTCAGTAATTTTCCAGTGTATGTACTTAAATCAATTACTCCTGAGTCCTGGTAGAAAATATGGCTAGTATAATGGAGGGTTTGTTTTTCCCCCAAAATAAAGATATTTATTATCTCTCAGAACAAGTAGTTAAGGTTTGGTTGTAGATTTGATTAATTCATGGCTCAACATCATCATCAAAGAGCCAGGTTTAACTGATAGAAAAATGTGTCACAGGATGGCTACAGCAGCACCAAGCATCACCTCTCCATGCAACGAAATCCCAAGTCCGTTCCTTAAATGTTTTTGCCTATATTAGCCTAGAATAATTAACATTTCTCCTGTAAAACTAAGGATGGCTCCAACCTTGCCCATGACACAGAGCACGTAGGAGAGCACATAAACATAAATGTAAACATAAACATAAGCAAAGTTTTGGTTTTGTCAATGAGGAAGAAGGAAGAGGGTGACTTTGTGGAGGCAGGTGGTGGTGTCTATGACAACCAGGGGTAGTGGGAAACAGGAACATATACTCATGTTTTAGTTTTAGTAGCTGTTCAATATTGGTTTATGCTTTGAGAGTTCACTTTATAACATATCTAAGTTCATTTTTTTTAAGTTTCATTGAACTTAATTATTGAGATTATATCACTTGAATAGCATGGGTGTTTTTCTCAAGAAAAAAAATATAATTTTACAGAATAGTAAAAGAAAAACAGGAATATATTGATTTTTGATCTGTAACATTAGGTTTATACACTTCAAAACAAATGCCTATTGGCAAAACATCTGATTACCTGCATAGGGCTTTGACTAGGACTGAGTGTTCAAAAGTAAAGTCGAGGAATAAGATATAGTTCTCCTGATAATGCCATCCTTTCAAGCTAAAGGCAATTGGATGTTGCTGGGATCTTGAATCAGAATATGTTTATAAGCCTCTTGAAGTCACTACTTTGCTTTATGTATAGGCATATGTATATACGTTGGTACACATGCTTAATCTATATAGACACTGACTAGGAGAACAAAACATAAGTTCCAAATACTCTCATTTATCTAATCATTTTTAAAGTAAATTATCACATCAAATATACCTACAGAAAATCAACTATAATACAAATACTGACAGTAGCCTCTCTAAGTACTTTTGAACTGGGCACAGTCATTAGATGAGCTGTAAAGTTTAGAGGCTCGAGTAACTTATATGGGACAGGACTAAAGGGACTTGAGTCTGCCCTCCATGTAGTTTCCACAATTCAGGTCCACAGGTAAGAGCCAGGACAGTCTACCACAGTCCCTTTCACTGCAGAATCAAAAGCCAAACCAATTGGTTTGTATTCAATCACAGAAACCAATTCAGAAACTTATTTTGGTGTAATTAAAATAAATTAAATGTCAGTAAAATGTTAATTCACAAATTAAACAAGTTAAACAATTAACTAAAATACTGTTTTAATGTAAATAAAACAGTGTGTAGTTCTCGAACTTGTGCACATTAACTCATTTAATTCTCTCAACCATTCTGAGAGGCACTTACGCTACGGGAAACAGGTTTGAAGCATCTTGTCCAATGTCACGCATTGCCTGAGTTTTCAGAGGCTGGTTTGGAGCCTGAACCCATGTCCCTGAACATCATTTTTTTTCACCTGACTTCTCAGCTTCTGCTTTTGCAATAATTTCTGGGAGTTTTGAGTCCCTAGCACCATAATGTAAATATAATTCTCAGCTAACCTCTTTTGTGAGAGAAAAAGCTGGTAGGTTGTGTCCCCTGAGATGTAGAAGCCCTTGGAAGGTGTAGGAGACAGCCAGCTGATAGAGGAACTAGAAAAATAAGTTCAACGATAGTGTTTTAAAAATATGGTTTAGGGATTATCTGTGTCAGAATTTCCAAGGATACTTACTAAGAACCAGAACATTGAACTCTACCCAAGATCGACCAAATTTATGAAATCTCCAATAAACTCAAGTCCACACAAACTTTGAGAATAACCGCTGTATTTACATTGCTGGTTTGCCTATGGCAGATTCTGTTAACAAATTCAGTGAAATGTAGCCTCAGCTCTACTTCATCTGAGAGCTGCAAGATGAACAACAAAATTACTTCAATCTGCTTGGGAGGAAAAAATGCCACATGCCATTGCTACCTTAAGCTATCAGTTTCTCTCCAATGGGGCCAATATCCCAGTGCTCACCGTCATTCGCTTCATTTCCAGGGCACAAATTAGATTAGTGGAGCAAAGAAAAAAAAAAAAAGAAAAACAAACAAACAGAAAATTGGGAAAGCAGCATGATTAGATGGATTGTATGGGTAGGCATTTTAAAAAATACGTATTAGATGTACCTTCAAGTACATGGAGAGGGGTAAAGAAATCTGAAACACCTTGCACAGGACTTAGGAAGAGGAGTATATGTGCTTATGAAATTGTGAAAGACAATGGAATTTTAAAATTCTATGTCTGTTATTTTAAACAACATGATTTAATTTTGTACCTATTGCCAATATCCATTTGTACACAAATTAAACATATTGCTTATTATTTTATTTTTTAAATATAAGAATGTCTGCCATGAATTGTAAATATCAATGAGATTTTCTTTCAAGTGACACTTAATATAGAGTTAGGCCTTGTCATTAAGAAAATTCCTCATGGGGTGAGCAGTTAAGAGACCAACTCTTGATCTCAGCTCAGGTCATGATTTCACGGCTGGTGAGTTTGAGCCCAGCAGCAGCCTCTTCACAGATGGTGCAGAGCCTGTTTGGGATTCTGTCTCTCCTTCTCTCTGTTCCTCCCCCACTTGTGCATGCTCTCTCTCTCTCTCTCTTTCTCTCAAAAATGAGAAATAAACTTTCAAAAAAATTCCTCACCAACACATTACAACAATAATATATGTGTCAAATAAGTTAAAATCATACTGGACTAATAGCTAGAGATTTTTTTTTAAACTTATTTTGAGAGAGAGACAGTGCAGGTGGGGGAGGGGCAGAGAGAGAGGGAGACAGAGAATTCCAAGCAGGCTCTGCACTGTCAGCTTGGAGCCCTATGTGGGGCTTGAACTCACAAAACCGTGAGATCACGACTTGAGTGGAAACCGAGGGTCAGTTGCTTAACCAGCTGAGCCACCCGGGCTCCCCTAATAGCTGGAGATTTTTAAGCAGTGATGAAGGTCAACTTAGTGTCATTTCTCACCACTATCCTGTATCTTCCTAAATAAAACATATATTTGAAATATTTGTGGAGGTTATTTGGAACATATAAACCCACTCAAAATCTTCGGAATGTGGTTGTTGCTTAATAACTGAAAAATCCTTATAAATCCCTAGACACTATAGAACAGCAACATGGGAAAAAAATTACATTCTAAATCTTCTGAAGTGAAACAGCTAAGGAAAAGACAGCACGGTTATTCAAATCAGGTGAGATAAGCAGAGGTAAAAAAAATACTGAATAAGAGTGTAAAAAGAGCAGATATCAACCCTGGTTCAACCCCATAGTATTGATGGGAATTTATCCTTTTGAGGGCTGGGTTTTTTTCTTGTATCAGTCTACATGACTTCTAAATTCGCATTTATTTTTATTCCATGGTTCAGTGTTACTATGGTTAAAAAAAAAAAAAAAATTAAATAATAGCAATTGAAGTGTGCGGGATGTATTTATTATCCAATCACTAGATGGCAGTAAATGTGCAACTGTGAGGTGCCTCCACTCTTCTGCACACTCCAGGAGAGCTCAAAGCACAGGGAAGACCATCACTGTTTGACAGCTTGCCTTCAAAGGTTAGCTAGAGGAGAATATATCCTATCATAAGAAATCGCCTCAGTGTATAAGGAGAATAAAATGTCGTAGCTCAATAATATAGTAAGAAATATCTTCAAACAGTAATTTAAAACACTTTATCTGAGGTAAACAATTTCTACCTTCCCATGTAAAACTGCAAAGAAGAAATAAATAAAAGCTATGGGTCTGGACTTGTAAAAAAAAGGATCAAAAATCATATATCTTACCATATACATCATATGTTTCTGTTCAACCTATAATAAATTCTAAAATGTGTGTGTGTGTGTGTGTGTGTGCGCATGTGTGGCAGGAAATATCAAGAATGGTGTATCCATTTATCAAGTAAAATTGAATTATCTCATTGAAAGTAATGGTACAAGGAATCCCATTCCATTACTTTTAATGTGATTGTGTCTATATATTCCATACCAATACATTCTTCATAAATATAACAAGCTTCCCAGCATATCCACATAAAGAATGAGAAAAAGGAAATGAGAGTCCTGTTAAATGAATATCTAATCCCATTTCTTGTAAATTCTGCTTGTCATCAGCCACTTATCACTTATCCCATAACTACATTACTTTAGCAATATAGTCAAGATAATTTTGTCCCTCTGCCCATCTAAAGTATATCTGGTAGAGGGGTGGTAATTTGTCATTATTTGTAATTTCTAAAGAGGAATCAATTTTAAAATCATTTTGAAACACAAATGTATGTTATTTAAAAAAAATAGACATCAACAGATGATAGATGATAGATAAATAGAGAGATAGATAGATAGATAGGTAGATAGATAGATAACACTTCTAAATCTATCTTTTTTTGCTCGGAGGGTTGATAAATATCACACACTGCTTGAGCATCATTGAAAGGTAGTTTTCAGACAGCAAACTACATTCTTCACAGGAATTGTGTGTTTGTCTATAATTTTTGGCAAGACAAAAATATGCAGAAAAGAGGTCACAGAGACATAGACTCCACTAAGCAGGATATTTGGCCTGAAACAACTGGGTATATAAATAGAATTCTCTGTCATTTTTATAAGCCCTGACAATAGGAAGATGGAACACTCCATATTTGCTAATTTTCAGCCTTCAAGACTAAAATGACAAATGTTTGTGTAGGAAAGAATTAAAAGGAATGACTCATTCACAAAAATTCCCACATGATTAATACATTTTTTTCTCCTAATTAGAAATAAATAATCCCCTCCAATGTTAATCACTATGATCTCAGTGGGTTGGGAGGAAGTTTTCGGGCACCATTACAATCACCTGGTGAGCTTTTTCCATAACATCCAGCCTTCATTCCTCGAAATATTTCCAAAGCTCCCTGATGGGAAAGTGGAAGAGGAGAAACACAGAGGATAAAGAAACGTGTGGTATAATGGGCGTTCCCATTCAGGCCAAGTTCAAATCACTGCTCTTCCTCTAATTTAAGGATTTATGAAAATAATCATATCTCTCCAAGCCTCAATTTATTTTAATGTTTTGCATATAAAATAGTTCCACGTGGTTGTTGCAAGGACTAAATGAGATAATATTTACGAAATGCATCTACAGTACCTGAAACAGAAATGCTAAGTAATTGAATCAATAACTCAAACCACTACTCCTGCAGTGATCATTTTGGGTTGGAAATACCTAATGAATTCAGGGGAAAGGAATTTTATCTGTTTTAGATTGAGTGTCACCAGTAGAGCATGTAGTTCTAATTTGGAAATGTGGTTGGGGGACTCAGACTGTGCTCCATGAAGGGGGAGAACTGATCCTCTGAGGACAGAAACTCAACAGGTTTCTTTATGTAGATCTATTCTTTGTTGATTCCTCACTATAAGCCAGACTTTGTTACAAGTCTTTCATATATTAGTCTATTTAATCCACACGATAGCAATATTTTGAGTGGTCAGTCTTACTTATTCATTTGGAAAAAGAATACTGAGGCTTACAACATTTAAGTAACTTGCCTCCATCATTCTAAAGTTACATCAGTGACAGAGCCTGTTCTTTCTGTGTTAGAATTACAGAAAAGCGTCATGATCACAACGAAAGAGTTATATACCCAGATATGGGGGGAGGCTTATAGGGTTGAGTAAGGAAAACCTCCCTGGAAGAGGTAATTTGTAGTCTAAGGCCTGAAACATAAGTAAGTGTAGGTCAAATGAAGACACTGGGGTCATGAGATATGGTGGAAGGCACCTCATGACCAAAAAGACAGAGAAACAAAAAAGAATATGAGCCAACCAAACAAACCTAAAATAACCAACTGAGTGGAGTGGAAAGCAGAAATCAGAGAGTAATTAGAGAGGAGACTAGGGAATAAAGGACCAGATGAAGTATCCTTGAAACATTTTCAGTCACAGTCAAGTTATTAAAAGGTTTTATATAAAAGGTTTTATACCTAGTAGAGCAACATGGACAGAAGTTTCTGAGCATACATTTGAGAAGAAAATGCCACACGGAGAAGAATTTGGCATGGTTTTTCATGTTGTTAGAGTCAGATAAAAGATTACGAAGTTCTAAACTAAGGCAGAAAAACAGAAATTGCGCAACAGATGAAATTTGGGAAATAGGAGTTAAAAGCAAAAGACTCTAGAATAGACTTGATTGGGGGATTTTGAAGCATGAGTCTCACCATCAAACAAATGAGAAAAGCACAGTTCACAGAGGTGATGAGCAGTTAGATTTCAAGCATGATCTATCTAAGGTATTAAGGGAAATTGGTCAAGTATGTGCATCAGAATATGAGTATATGTTTCTGAGACCCAGGAGTGAGATCTGAGCTTAAAATATACAATTAGAAATCAACAGTATTCAAATGATATCTGAAACTGGTAAATTTCTTAAAACTACTGAGTGAAAAAATGAAAAATATCTCAAGGTCCACAGTCACAAGAGCTTGGAAATCCCCTTTTACCAAAGTAGGAATAAAAGCAATTAAGATTTGCATCGAGTGGCTTCTAACTTGCAGAAAAGAGATATTTTGGGGAATAGCCTAAGAAGAGACAGGGAGAACACGAGGTTGTCTAAGATCTAGGAAATACATATAATAGGAAAAAAGTCTGTAACAGGAATGCACAAACATCATGTTTCATCTCCATGGGAAAGAGAATTATTTCATAAGGAAGTTGAGGTCCATTCATCATTCTCGATTTCCTATAAAGAGGGAATCAAGGTTTCTGGGAAAAGCTAAATTAAATGTTTTCCATTAATTTACTACATGTGCCAATTCAAAATATTTTTCCTGATAAGTATATTCCCTTATTTAACAGAAACATGTTGCATGATCACATCAGATTATAGTGTCAGCATTTACAGTTTTTAGTTGCCCTGGAACATCCTCAGTAAAATAAATGTTCCTCACTGATTTTGCTACAGGCAATGCATAACTTGTTCTTTATTCACTACTGCCTGCCAGCTAATTAATCTCCTCTCACAACATCATATAACCTTTTCATTTCCCCTAAAAAGACATGCTTCACCGGTGGTAGTCACTAAGTCTTGCTTAACTAGTTTTACTATCTTAAGATAATTTTGAGCCATTTTATTCCAAGAAAAAAGAATAGTGCTTGTTATAGAGCAGACGTTTAATACGTATGTGTTAACATTTTGTATATAACATCACCTATGAATTTATATTAACATTGTGTTAATTGTTAATAATGTATTATTATTAATCACTAACATACAAATCAATAATCAATTTATTGACTCTGAGTTGTGTTAGTCACTTTTTAAATATTCTTATTTGGTCCTTATAACAGTACTATGATGTCCGTCCCTTTTATCAGTGAGAAGAACTAGACTTAGGTTAAATCACAGGTGCAAGGTCAAAGGCTGTTTCGTGGAATAGGTGGGATTTACCAGTCAGCCTGGCATCATCCCGTGTCAATGTTATGCCAGGTGTGGTACTTCAGGTTACTTGAACCAGAATCCTTGGGATAATTACAATGCAGACATCAGAACCTCTGGCATTTGACAAACTCGCAGAAATTATTTTATGTAGACCTAAATGACAAAACGAGCCCAAGGGAGAGACAAGCGTACCATCAGAAGAGTTACAACCTGTGGACTCCCTGAGGTTCAAGAGCATTATGATACAGTTCCTTAAGTTTACTTTGGTAGCTCCATTATGTACCGAACCTTAATTGAGAGGTCTCTATATGCAGGGTACAATATCATATCATCAGTGTTATTCTCTTGCCTACTGGAATGACTTTCTCACTAAAACATGAGGCATATTTATGTGAAGAGGTATGCTGGTTTCATCTGTTGCTAAAAATAGCCAAGCATGCTCTTTCAGGGATGAGTAATAATTATGTGAACACACGCATTCTTTCTATGACCCAGTTCAAAGAAGAAAATTCTTAATATTACATTATTGCTATGATACGATCTATGTGACATTTCTAGGTATTTCAAAAATTCCACTTACTTTACAGGGAAGAAGGGACAAACAACATTGATAGAGTTTTTATATGTCCCTAAAATTTAAATCTTCAACGTGAGTATTATACTTGTTCACAGAGTCAAGTGGTTTTGTCTTTGGGTTAGTTAATACAATTAGTCATGGGATGCCTGGGTGGCTCAATCAGTTCAGCATCCAACTCTTAATTTAGGCTCAAGTCATGATCTCATGGTTCCTGAGATCGAGCCCCACGTTGGGCTCTGCACTCACAATGCAGATTCTGCTTGGGATTCTCTCTCTCCTTCTATCTCTGCCCCTCCCCCACTCACACTTGCATGCTCTCTCTCTCTCTCTCTCTCTCTCTCTCTCTCAAAATAAAGAAATAAGCTTAAAAAAATGTTTAAGTCAGTTACTTCCTATAGGTAGAATTTGCTAAAAGTTTTTTCCCCTTCACTGGGCTCTCTGCTTGACAGCAGATAGCGTTTTGCTTCTAGTGCAGACTTGTTTTTGTGTGAATCATTAAGAAACCAGTAATCAAAGCAGCCTTCTTATTTTGTGCTATTAACCAGGATTGAGGATATTGGGAAATGCCCTGGTCTGTACCTAGCAGGATGATATATTTATTTTCGTTCACGAGTGCTTTCATTTGGTGAGGCTTACAAAGGCAAAGCAAATACAGATTACCAAAAAAGACTGCAGTCCCTGTGTGCTCAATTAATTGGTACCTTTCCTGACTAAATTACTAAAGGTTCCTAGGTGGGGGAAAAACACAAACGCACACACACACACATGCACTCATGCACACACACACACACACACACACACACACAGCACATTGCGTTACTGAAGCCACATTCTCTTAAGATTGTAGGTTCAAAACTATTATGTATTTTAAGGTATGTAAGTCTGAACATCACATCCCTGAAGGGAAAATCCCTTAGTAATATTATGCAATTACACAAACATTAGGAGTGTTGTGCCATGGATTTTATTAAATCACTTGTGAAGTTAAGATCTCACAGTGTTGAGAATTTCTGATTCCCTAGGGATGGCCTCATACCCTACCTTCTTTTCAATGTGCCATTTTTATTTGAAGTTCAAGATCAAAGACTTCTTTAATGTTACTATCAATCATATTCGAAGACTTTTAGATAACGCTCTCCAGTTATACCAACCTTAAATCACGGGCCATTTAAAAATCTTAATATAGTCTCTAAAACCAGTTTTAATTCCTAGTTTTCTCTGTTAAATTAAGACAATCTTAGCAAGCATTTAAAAAATATCATCCTTTTTACATGATATGTGTACTATATAATTACTATCTTTTAATGCATCGAGTGTAATAGCTAGAAATGAATGGGAAAAAAAAGTCATACTATATTTAAATTGCCTTCCTTCTTATTTGAGTAAAAAGAAAAAGGTTTCATCTGTTCATTCGTTATTTAGACCTAGTCCCAACTATAAGAAATTCTTCACAAAATTGATTGCTATTTATGTTGGTTCAGGGAATCAGATCACAGAACTCCTTACATTTTCTATAAATAAATGTTGAGTTAACATTTTTTAAAAAGGAGAAAGTATTGACAGTATTGAATACCTAACTTTTACTAACAGCCACCTCAAATACTCTCACATATATAATTTTTATTCCCCCTAACCTTGGGAATTAAATAACATTATCTTAGTGTTACTTACTGGGAAACAAAAAGATAAGATTTAACTTGAAATAAAACATAATTAATAATCTGTAAACCCAAACTGAACTCATCTCTGTCACTTTCTGTATAATCTGGTCACATACATTTATGTAGACTTAGTTCCATATATTATAATTATATAATATAATTTATATATAAATGAAGAGACATTTGGGGTGCCTGCTGGCTCAGTCCCTAGAGCATGTAACACCTGATCTCAGGGTAATAAGTTCAAGCCCCGTGTTGAGTGTAGAGCTAATTTTTAAAAACTTAAATTGAATCAAGAGATATTCTGCCAATATGGACTATTGGAAGCAGCCTTAAATTTGTTAAATCTATGTGTTATGTGTACGTGCAAACACAAGTATGTGAACGTAAGCATAAAATGAAACATGTGGGTGCATGTGGCATTCCACCTGTCCCCTGGCTGTAAGTGCTCAGGCTGGGAGTGGGAACGCAGGTTGGACAGAGTTAAGGATTATGCAAAATGTGGACACTCGGAAATAGAAACGGAGTGAACATCACCCAGTCGGTGATTGTGCATCTGTAACAATATTGCCACCTAGAAGTCTACATGGGGAAGTTTTTTGTTTGTTTGTTTTTTTTTTTTTGGAGATAGGAAGCAAGTGCGATCGGGGGAGGGGCAGAAGGCAAGGGAGACAGAATCTTAAGCAGGCTCCAGGCCCAGCAGAGTCTGATGAAGGCAGGGCTCAATCTGACTACCACGAAGGTATGACCTGAGCCGCGAACAAGAGTTGGGTGCTTAAACGACTGAACCACCCAGGCACCCCTAATTAAGAAATTTAAACACTCACTTGTTGAAGGTGTTGAAGTACCCCTAGATAACAAAGAATTGCTTCTGCGCAGACTATTTTTGCAGCACTCAGAAACAACAACCACCGGTATCCTGACAAGTCAGAGAACTCTTATCCTCCAACAGATCCCTGAGATCAGAGCCAAACTTTGATGCGCTCAAGAGTAATAATAATTCAAGTCATAGTAAGTAAGAAGTTCATGAGGAGAGTACTAGTGACGATCAGCAAGTAACATGACCAGGGGCTCAGCTACGGCATCGTGAATTCTCTAAAGAGAGAAACCATAGGCTTCTGCGTTAAACCACCCTCACATTTTCTCCCTTTCTAGACGGGACTCACTATGCTTTAACCTTAGTGCCTCTGATTTCGCTGCCTCATCCATCTGAAAGCGCTCGCTTCAGATATAAACATGACTAGGTTCTTGCAGCTCAAACAGTGTTTTGTGGATGAGGCTTTTCAAAATTTTGTCAGGTATCATGTTGCCTCCCCAAACTATGTACAACATTCTACGATATGGTCTCCATGTAATTTATGAATTACTTATGTCTTAGTGCTTTTCTCTGCTTTCCAAAAATTAAACTCTAAATTCCAAGACAGTGGTCTTTGTATGAGTGTTGCTCATTTTGTAACCCCACGGCTCTAGAGCAGTTCTGAGACACAGGCGGTATTCAGTTAACTGTAATTGCTCGTCTATGCATAATAACCCAAATGTAGGTTCTCACTTTCAGGTGAGAAGGGACTGGGCTTAGATTAATGTCCTTGCTTTCTGGTGACAGGCCTCTGGATAACAGGGCAAAGAGTCCAAGTTCAGGGTTGGCTACCAGTTCCTGAACAGGATGGAATGATTGCAGATCTGTGTGAAATAACATGGTCCAAAGCTGTAGTTAGATAGCAAAATAGAGGGGCAGAAAACAGGAAAAAACTAAGATATGAGGGAAAAACTCAGATTAAAAAATGCTGGGAATTATAAAGAAAGTGCAATTCTGCAGAAAGAAGTGGTGATACAGTAGACATGAGAAAAAGAACACAGGTAGGTCTAAAACAGACTCATGGAACCAGTTTACAGAGCAACAACGTATTGAGGCACCTGGGTGGTTCAGTCAGTTAAGCGTCTGACTCTGGATTTCAGCTTCAGGTCATAATCTCATGGGCTCTGTGCTGACAGCACAGAGACTGCTTGGGATTTCTCTCTCCATCTCTCTCTCTCTGCCCCTCCCCTGCTCTCTCTGTCTCTCTTTCTTTGCATCTAGAATACATACATACATACATACATACGTACATAAATAAGCTCTTTTTAAAAAGAACAACAAAGTATTTTCTTCCTTAGTAAACTGCAAACTCTACTTACTCAATAATTACTTTTCATTACTGAACTCTGATCAAAACATAAAGTATGTCAAAATAACGTCACTAAGTGCATCATGAGATCCCAATCTAGTGTGATCTATAGATTTTACACACACACACACACACACACACACACACACACACAGAGCCTGTATGTGAAAATTATATTTCTTGATTATATTCCTGATATATATAGGATCCATTGAGGATCTAGTTAATATTACATTTTATAAAGACCTCATTTAAAGTGAGTTGATGAAAATGAAAGGATACAAGATTTACCAGGATACTGTTGTCTTTATAGCTACTCTCTGTTCTGTATACCCACAATATGTGAGGAAGACACACATTCCAGGCAGAAGTATGAAAACAATTAATATGCATTTGCACATAGTCCTTAAAATACTGAATTTCATTCGTTTGTTTTTTTTTTTCTTTTTTTGGAGTCAAATTGTTCACAAGGACTGGAGATAGACATTTAATTCTCAACAGATTTTGAATAGAATAGTCCCCATTTTTTATTTGTTTATTTAATTATTACCAAGAAATTATTGTACACCTGGGCAGGTATTGTACTAAGTAGCCCACTAGTCATTGCATGTGGGGTGAGAGTAAAGGAATACTTTCTCTCCCCTAAAGTAGTACAGGTACTCAACAGAGGGAGCTAAGGCATTTGTATAAATTACTCTTATGCTATGCAGAAAATGCTGGTGTCATTGAAAAGAGTAGTGCCTACACAGGTAGGGGGTGCATAGAAAAGACATCCAGGAACATTAAACTTGAACCCTTGGAAAGACAGGACTAGCATTAACAAGAACATGGAAAATCTAGTCTCAAGGTAACAGGAACACATCTCTGTATCAAACACACCTCTGTATCAAGTTCAGGGTGAAAGGAAGCAGGGAGAAGAGAAGTTGAAAGAAGCATTGAAGGTTATATTCAATATTGTGCAAAAAGCTAAAACACTTCTTAATAAAAGGCGCTTGTTGATTTTCGAGCATATGCAGCACATCATTTGAAGACCTCTAACGAATCATCCTTTTTTGCCTTTTTTTGTATATTTCCTATGAATTTCTCCTCCTAGATGCAAAAATAAAACACATTCAAATAGCAAATTAAAAAACAAAAGAAACCCCAAGTGATATCTGGCTGGTAGAGAAGGTGATTCATCATTTATCAATTAGTGCCAAGACTTACTTCCATTCTATCCTTGAAAATGCATTTATAGGGCCTTTCTCCTCGCTAACATCCACAGCAATCTGCTGGGATTTCCCTAAGCCTTTCATTATGCTAATGTCATCATGATGATGCATCTGATATTGAAAGGAACTTAATGACAAAGAAGTTGGATAGTTATTCTCTGCACAAATTTTAAACTTTATTAAAGAAATTTTCTTTTCAAACCTTCTCTGTGGCGAACATTTAGGAGCAGGATAACACAGGTCTTATATGAGCTTGGGGACTTGATAGTGTTGGAAAGACTAAACGTATTTCACTTCCTTTAAAGTTTAGGCTACAAGCATATTCTAGTCCAGTGGCTCTCAAACATTAGAATCCAGGGTAATAGTTTAGGGAGCTCATGAAAAACTGTTTTCTAGGTCCTACTCCCAGACACAAGACTTTCAGTATTGAGGGAAGGGAAGGAATCTTAAAAAAAATACCTCATGTAATTTTCAGAGTTGGTGCATGTTCTTGAGAAATAGTTGTAATCAATTACATAGGTTGTGGAAAGGACTACACAGGTTATGAGTGGAACTTATCCAAGAAGTGAGTTATTTGCCAGATCAAAGGCAAAGCAAAACTTAGAAATCTGATCAAATTTGATCAATATTTAAAATCAAACTACAATTTTAAGGGGCGCCTGGGTGGCTCAGTCGGTTAAGCGGCCGACTTCGGCTCAGGTCATGATCTCACGGTTCGTGAGTTCAAGCCCCGCATCGGGCTCTGTGCTGACAGCTCGGAGCCTGGAGCCTGTTTCAGATTCTGCGTCTCCCTCTCTCTCTCTGACCCTCCCCCATTCATGCTCTGTCTCTCTCTGTCTCAAAAAGCAAATAAATGTTAAAAAAATAAAATAAAATAAAATAAAATCAAACTACAATTTTAAAATGATATTAAATTTAATAAGGAATCAAGATACAGAAGGGAATAGTCTGTGTGTAGCTAAAGAAAATATGAGTCAAAGAAAGATGAGTTTGTCAGCATCATTACTGAGGGATGAAGGTTGACCACACATTTCTAGTATGATGGCCAAGCATATCCCGCCAGCGGACAATTCTTTGAAGAGATGACAGTGGCCATGCAAAGTACCCAACTAATTCTCCCTAGCTGGATTATAGTTTCTCCAAAACAACTACTTTATAATTTATCTCCATGTCGATTTTTCTATGTAGTGACCAGGAACTTATTTCATTGTTGGTCTTATTTCCATATGAAACATTTTGTTTTCTATATTAGCCTTTGTAAAGACCACAGGGTGAGTTAAGTATGTAAACCAGATCAAGATAGATGCAATCACAAATTCTACTTTCGGTTCCTACAAATCTCTGAAAGAGTCTCTGGATTTCACAGCTCTAAGAAGGCCCAACCATCTCATAAGCTAAACGGTACACTGTGTTCTCCAGCTCGTGTTGCTAATGTGAGTTTTGAGACATAAAATTACCATTCATATCATTTTCAAATAGCTTATTTTCCTATAATTTGACTTACGTTTTTGCTTCATAATAGAGAATCATGGTCTCTTTTCTCTGTAAATCAGAATCAATGTTGGGAACCATTTCAAATAATTTGATAAATTTAGAGTTGCTTGGCTTCCCCTACACCGAGGAACAATGTGGAATTGTTCTGTATTCTCCCAAATTGTCTGATGTGTTTCATTCAGTGAAGTTTCAATTGCTGAAGGGATCTTAAGACTTCGTCTTCCAGCTTAAACTAATTTTTTGATAAATGATAGCATTCATCATGGTGGCAAATAGCAGCCTCCAGTATTACAGGGGAAAAAAAGGTAAGGAAATTACCTGATCTCTCTGATTCTGAACAACACCGTGTCTTGGTCAGGCTCGGATGCAGAGCTCTCATGCTCAAGGGAATAACCTCTGACTCCAGGCTTTCTCAGGGCTCTCTCCTCGCTGCAGCTATGACAGGGACAAGGTGCCATTTTCCACGCTTGTCTGGATGTTTCATCTCAATGTCCGTTTGTGCAAGGATTGATGGTTCCGCAAGCGAGTGGAAAGATCAAACTGCTTTATAAGGCTGTGTCCGTCAAATCTCAAACTCTAGCAACATTTTAACATGAGATTTTGCCCCTGGATGAATGCCCCTTAAAAAATACAAGAAGGAGAAAAATGCACTTCAACATCTGGGCCTCACAGTCTCGACGTGTAAAAGAAACAGACACAAGGCCTGAACATGCAGTGAAAATACACTGATTATCGTTGAACAACTGAGACATTTAAGGATGACATAACTCTTGAAGCATTAGATTAGTGAAAAGGATTTGTTCCATTAATTCTTAGACAGTTAACATTTCATATAGAAAAAGGGGTAATTAGCACTAAAATTGTCTTCAATCCCATGAGAAGTTTTTGGCCTTAATACCGCCTAAAGCTGTACTACACAAAGGTTACTGTTATTTATTGCCATGCCTTCCATTTTTAATAGGAGTCTATTCAATAAAAATTACCAAGAATACTTTTCTGCTGCTTTCTTTAACATCCCAAAATCAATGACTTGAAATAAGTCCATCTGTTAAAGGCTAAAATGTCTTTTTCACAGATATACTGGTACCCAAGATACAAATTGCCTTTTTTTTTTTTTAAAGAAGGAACGGTGGTGAATAATGATTTCATTTTAAGGGAAATAAGTGTTTTAGAACCAAGGAAGGAATAATTATAGTGAGTTCAACCCACTTAGAGTGAAAATAACATATATTAAACAATTGAAATTGAGTTGGAACTCTTAATATGTTGTAACCTAAATAAGAACAATTTACTTAGTAGTCCATTGAATTTTCATTGGTATGCATCGCCTAAAGAACACAAATACCCTCACCATACACATATTTTAAGTGTACTGTAGTAATTATGCCTATGTCTTCTCTTCATATTTTGAGATACTTGAAGATAGAAACTCATTTGCCATTACATCACTCTATTATGAATAATTTGGCTCAAGAATTCCACAGATTATTTGTGAGTACCTAGCATGGACTACTCTGAGCATATGCCATGGTAAAAACATAATAATTTTTAACTTCCATTAGTTTTTAACAGGATATGTAAATAAAAATCTGTTAAAAATAGATAAGAAAGGAGCGCCTGGGTGGCTCAGTTGGTTGAGCATCTGACTTCAGCTCAGGTCATGATTTTGCGTTTTGTGAGTTGGAGCCCCACCTCGGGCTCCATGCTGACAGCTTGGAGCCTGGAGCCTGCTTGGGATTCTGTATCTCCCCCTCTCTCCTCCGCCCCTCCCCTGCTCGTGCTCTGTCTCTCTCTCTCTCAAAAATAACTAAAGATTAAAAATAGATAAGAAATATGAAATGCTACATATAATAAGTCTTTGTGCAGACTTTTTAGAAAAACAAGTATGTTTATCAAATTCCTCCGTGAAAAAACAAAGTTTTGTAATTGCCATTTCTGATATTTAAAAATGAAATGCAGTACAATGGTAATGACCAACTGCATTACAAATAGTAACTTTGACAGTCTTTTTTTCAACAGTTTTATATCATTTGAAGGCTTTTAAATTATTATAACATGTGGTTTTATCTATTTATTTTTGGTTGTTTTGGATAATGTCAGCAGAAATGGTAATGTGTTCCTTAAATAGAATTTAATTTTAACTAAAAAAAATTAAATTACATTGAATTGTTTCACCATATTTAGATTTATCTCTGACATAGTTCTTCATTACAGTTTGCTACTGCTCATTCTTTTCTACCCAACATAACTAAGGAAAAGAATCCTTTCCCATCTCTAATAGGTGATTACTACAATTGTCATTCAATAATCATGGGCTGATTTTAAAGTGTAGGTTTTAATCCAGGACATGATTCTTGATTTATACAATATTATAATAAAAGACACTTTAAAGATTATAAAATAAAATCCTTCCACTGTTCAGATTATTAAAGTGCAGACTAAAGAGTTACAAAATTTGCTCATGGTCACACATAAGGAATCTCCTTCACTTCTGCCTAATGTTTTTGAGATTCATCAACGTTTTTTTGTGCGTAATTTGCTCATTCTTCTTTTTGCTGAATAGTAATCCACAGAAGGGATCACACAGTTTGTTTATCCTTTCAATTGTGGGAGAGCGTTTTGATTATTTCTAGTTTGGGCTTTATGCATAGGTTTGATGTACCGATTTGCCATGGCTAAGGGGGTACCACAACCTGGGTAGTGTACATCCACAGAGATCAGAGTCCAGAAGGCTAAAATCAAGGAGTTGGCAGGGTCAGTCTCCCTCTTCAGTCTCTGGGAGAGAATCCTTTTTTGTTTCTTCCAATTTGTGGTGTCCTCAGACATGTCCTGGCTTTTAGATGCTTCACTTCAATCTCTGTCTCTCTCTGCGTACTCCAGTCTCCCCTGCACATCTGTATTCTCACATGGCCTTTGTTCTCTTCTTATTAAGGACAGCAGTCTTATTGGATTAGGATCCACCTTAGTGACCTCATCTTGATTTGATTACATCTGCAAAGACCCGATTTCCCAATGAGATCACACTCATAGGAATCAGAGGTTAGGACTCCAACATATCTTTAGGGCACAATTTCATCTGTAGCAGCTGAAAAAACTCTCATGTACAAATCTTTATATGACATGTGCTTTCATTTTTGCTGTTTAAATTCCTAAAAGTGGAACTGCTACATCACATGTAAGTATATATTAAAGGTGGTTTTGCCATATCATACCACCCCTATTAATGTGTGGGAGCTTCAGCTGACCTCTCTTCTTGAGAACATTCAGCATTCCCAGTCTATTTGAGACATTTGAGTGAGTGGAGAGTGGTATCGCACTGTGACTTCTAGCTTGAGAACAATAGCAAACAAATTTGCATGTGGTTAATGGTTATTCACATATTTTCCTGTGTGAAATTTCTGTTGAAGCACTGATGATTTTTTGTTGTTTTATCCTATTAAATTTTAGAGATATTTACATTTTTGAATCTGTATATTTTTAATATGGCTCCCAGTCTGTGTCTTGACTATTCATTTCCTTAACACTATCAGACTAAAGGGGATTTCATGACGGTAAAGTCTAATTTGTCAAGCTTTTCCTTTATTGTTTGTGAATTTTGTTTCCTAAGAAATCTTTGCTCACTCATGCCATTTATGATGATTCTCACTAATGTATCCTTGCAGATTTTTATGTCCTTTGTGAATATGCTTAGTTTTATTTGTAGATGGTATGAGGTAAGAGGCAATGTTGGTCTTTTTCCTCCACAGATAATCTGTTGTTCTAGTGCCTTTGTCGTTGTAGATTTCTTCTCCAATTGAATTGTCCTGACATCTTTGTCAGCGAATATTTCACTATGTTTTTGGGGGTTCATTGCTGCACGATCCATTAGGTCCCACTGATTTATACGTTACCATCTTGAATACTTCAGCTTTAGATTGCATAGTGAAATCACTCACCTATGTCCACTGCCTTCGTTCTCTTTTTCCAAGTTATTCTTTCTACCCTAGGGTCCTTTGCTTTGATTTTATCAGGCTTGCCTTGAATTTAAAAACAATGTCAGAAGAATCATAGTCTTAACAATATTGTACCGTAAAGTATTGATCCATTAAAATTGAATATTTCTTCATTTACTGTCTTTTATAATATTTTATAATACTCAATGCATAAGCCTCAACTATATGGTTAAATAAATAGTTCATGTTTGGCAACACCAAATATGATTTTTTTTAGACTGCATTTTTGAGGTAAAACTTACGTAAAGTTTGTAATGTTTACTATTCTAAAACATTCAATTTTGTGGCTTTTAGCACATTCACAATGTTCTGCAACCCTCAATAATATCTAGGTCCAGAAAATTTTGTATCACCTCAAAAGGAAATATCATATTCAAGAAGTCTCTCTACCCATTCCCCCTCCCCAAGACAGTAACAAACACTAATCTTTCTGTCTTTGTGGATTAATATATTATGATCATTTCTTGAAAGGAATCGTACAATATGTGGCTTTCAGTGTCTGGCTTCTTTCACACAATACGCAATTGTCAAAGTCCGTTCATATTATAACATGCATCAGTACTTCATTCCTTCTATTCCTTTATTTTTAATGTTTATTTATTTATTTTTGAGGGTGGGAGGGCAGAGAGAGAAGAGAGGCAATCCAAGGCAGCCTCTGCACTGTCAGTGCAGAACCCAGTGCAGGGCTCGACCTCACGAACCGTGAGATCATGACCTGAGCTGAAGTCAAGAGTCCAGTGCTTTAACTGACGGAGCCACCCAGGTGCCCCATCACTTCATTCCTTTTTAAGGCTAAATAGTAGTCTGTTTTATATATCACATTTTGTTTATCCATTTATTTCTTGATAGACATTAGGGTTGTTTCCACCTTTTGAATAACATGAGTCCCAATATATTTGGAAAATAGCCAACCTCATTCTAAATAACTGATGAATCTGAGAATAAAATCACAGGGGAAATTAGAAAGTATCATGAATTGAATGAAAATGATTATAGACATCATGTTTTAAACAGAGACAAAGGGGAAAGATAGGAAGGGCAACAGGAAAATGAAGGGAAGTGGAAAGGGGAACAGGGAGAGAGTTAACATAAACATCTTGATTACTGGACGATATGTAGATCAGTTATTATTATTATTTTTTTTTTTTGAGACAGGGAGAGACAGAGCATGAACAGGGGAGGGTCAGAGAGATGGAGACATAGAATCTGAAACAGGCTCCAGGCTCTGTCAGCACAGAGTCCGACGCGGGGCTCGAACTCACGGACCGCAAGATCATGACCTGAGCCGAAGTCGGCCGCTTAACCGACTGAGCTACCCAGGCGCCCCAATTATTGTTAAACTCTAGTAAGCTACTGCATCTCTATTGTTCCCAATTCTTATTATATATATATATATATATATATATATACACACACATACAGTATACACACAATATATATAGTGTATAACATGTTACACATATAGTGTGTGTGTGTGTGTGTGTGTATAACATATAGTATATGGTATATAACATGTGATCAGAAAACCCATTTAGTTGTGTCTACTATTTATAACCATATGTTAACTTTTGCACACTTGATATTGTTTTTAAAATATTTTTCACTCCTTTTCCTTCATGCAGGGCATAATTTATCTTATGTCCCTGTTTCTAATTCTATTTACCTCTAACAGGTAACCTTGACAATATTTCATTTAGTATGAATATTATTATTTTCATTCCAACTCAAGATACCCTCCTTTTATTCTTTTGTCCAATGTCATTATTTTCCCTCATTATTTTAATATCTATTTATTAATAGTCTATTATGACATTGTTTATGACAAGCTAACATGTCTTCTGGTTTAAAAATTCTCTACAGCAAAGTAGCACATTACTATGAACATCAAGTAGCTAATAATTATGTTCAAAATGTAATATCCAGTCTCTTTATTACCAATGGTACTTTACGAGTCTATATATCTAACAAGGCCTCATAACTTTCAATCACATCAATTTCTTTGACATGAAGCTCCATTTTAAACTTTCCAATCTCTTTTTTATTCCTTTAAATGAGAGCTTAAAAGAAATATTAGTATCTTAGTTATCTGCTCAGTCTCATATTGGGCATTTTGACTAGGAGACAAAACCTTCTGAAAGGCTTGATATTCTGACTTTTAAAAAATTCCATTTTCATTAATTTCTTAAATGAAAAGATAAAATATATGGAAATTATAAAATATGTTTGAAGTATATGACAGAATTTTTTTTGTTACTTTCCAGTTGTGGGCATTTTTTCATTTTACACAAATATTTTACTTTATTTTATTTTTACTAAGGGCATCTTCTATATCTGTCAAAACAAATTAATTACTCATAATGCCATACTCATCAGGTTTTTTTTTTGTTTGTTTGTTTTTGACAGCTATGCTATAAAGTACCTACCAAATATCATTTAATTCTGGTTACTCATGCTAACCATTAAGCTACCTTTTTTTTTTAAATTATAACAAAAATAATCATGCTACCATGAAATTGACAAGTTCCTAAATATCAGTTTTCATGTATAACTTCTGAAGAGATTCAACATTTGTATTTTAATTCCATGTCCCGGTGATCTTGTCTAACCCCCAAAATATACAGTAGTTGCATTGTCCCTTCCTTAGAAAGCCTTCTATTTTGAAATAAAGTTATCTAGAAGCAGCAAAGATCTTTCCCCAGGAAGACTGTAACTTTTCACCAATCCCCACTAGCATAGAAAATAGTAACATCTGCATTTAAATTACTTATTTATTCAACTTGTTTATATAGAAGTGTACTAAACCTAAAATTCCCTTCTGGAACGCTGCTCTGAACCTAGAGGACATCTCATTTCATATAGTGACTTGTCTCTAGTAGCTGTCAAACCAATAATCTACACAGAGTTGTACTGCAGCATCATTCACATGCAGCATCTTGGAAAGCCTAATAAGACTAGACCATAAAGTAGACCTTTGTAAAATGGAAAAAGAAAAAAAAAATCCTATTACTGCTTGAGACTATCTGCCGTCCCTTAAAAACATCTCAGCTAAACTGGCTCCCTCTGACTCCCATGATTGTTTCATGCCATCTGTTCATTAGAAAGGGTGCTAATCGTTAATATTTAGTAGCCACTTTGGAAATTATTGCAAAATATATTTTCTACAAATTCAAGCACATTCCATCACATTTACTCAGTTGGGTAGCCTCCGTAGTAAATGTACCATATTTCACATATTAAAGAAAATAATTGCTAATTACCAATTTAGGTACATTAAGCAAATATTGAGAGGATACTATGTCTACAGAACCCTGTTAGAGTGTGAGAGATACCAAAACAAATGAGATTTGTATATTTATTGAAGAAACTTGCAAGGAATCGATTATGGAGAGACACAATTATAATCAACAAGGAGGGAGAGTGTCCTAATTGACTAAGTGAGAACATTAAGTTATTGCTATATTCTAGAGAAAAGGTAGCTTTGTTGGTATTCAGGGAATCAAAGAAAACTTCATAGAGGAAAAGAGTGTTTTTAGTGGACATGGGATCAAAAGTATTTTAATAGTTTATTTAAATTTTTTAATGTTTAGTTATTTGAGAGAGAGAGAGAGAGAGAGAGAGAGACAAAGAGTGGGGGATGGGGAGGAACAGAGAGAGAGGGAGGGAGACCCAGAATCTGAAGCAGGCTCCAGGCTCTGAACTGTCAGCACAGAGCCCAACACAGGGTTCGAACTCACAGACCACGAGATCATGACCTGAGACTAAGTCGAACACTTAACCTACTGAGCCACCCAGGTGCCCCAAGACTATTTTAATAGTTTATAAGAAATAAATATGTAAATTATAGAATACAGTAATGGTGTAGAAATGGGTATAGAAAAAGTGAATTCAGAAAGTAATGGTCATGTATGTGTATGAGCCAAGAATTTTTGGAACAATGTATAAAAGTCTGAATAGGTTATTTGTGTTAAATAATGGAGAGATATGCAAGCTACATTAAAAAGACACATGTATTCCGTAGAAATGGGTAAACATCTCAGGTTACTGAGGTTATCCAACCCTTATTTTAAACATGTAACTTTCAGTAGATGAGAGAAGAAATGAAAGAAAAAAAAGAAGTATTCATCTGTACCATAAGCACGCCTTTATGCCAGAAGTATTATAGGAATACTTTTGTCCTTTTCCTTTTCTGTGGAAAGTTTACCTTCTTTTACAACTAAAGCCACAAAAGACTCAGAGTTGCATATCTTCATCACTCATGGTATGAACAGGTCCCATACATCCTCAATGCATATGCCTTATTACTTAAAAGTCAATATTTCCAGAATTGTAATTATACCTTTCTTAATCAACTCCATCAAGAACTTTGATCTCATAGTTATATAACCATCCTTTTCTCCTCCTTTCCCATTCATTTAATCTTTCCACCTTATTGCAAAGTCTATTTTTCTTTAAAAAATGTCTTTTTAAATAATTCTTAAAGTTTATTTATTTTTGAGGGAGACAGAGACAGCGTGAACCGAAAAGGCTCACAGAGAGAGGGAGAGAGAGAGAGCGAGGATCCCAAGCAGGCTGGGCACTGTGAGTACAGAGCCCCATGCGGGGCTCAAAACCATGAAACCATGAGATCATGACCTGAGCCGAAACCAAGAATCGGATGCCTAACTGACTGAGGCCCCAGGCACTCCAGAAATGTCTTAAAATATAATTAGTCCTTTGCTTGCTTTTTTGTTTTTGTTTTTGTTTTTTATTTCAGTGCACACAGCCTAATTCATGTCCTCGGTAGTTTGATATTTTTCCTATCTCTTTTCCTTATTTCCATAAAACGCAGCTTACTCAGTGTTACCATATTAATCTTCCAAAGGGGAAAGTGTATGTTTGGTGGTAAGTGGGAATCAGTGTGGCATTGCAACTGACATCCGTAAACCTAGGTGTCAGGGAGAGCAATCTAGCTCCAGGTTTAAGTCTGCTACATTTTCACTGCAACAGTGATCCAGTTGATTAAACTTTTGCCTTCGTTTCTTCTTTATTAGCAGAAAAGTAATGCTAGTTTATCTCTGCATCAATCAACATCAGACTGCCATAAAAATGAGACGTAACAAATGACATTGATCATCAGTGCTATACCTCATGTAGAGTTATTCCTTACTCATGTGACTCCAGAATAGTAATATTTTAGCGTAGACTAAGAGTGTCTGAAAACCAAACATTTGCTCCAGGCCTGCTATGTGTGTCCTTCGTACTAGTATTCTATTGCTGCTATTACCATTTCGAAAAATGTAGGGGCTTAAAACAACATGAAGTTGTTATCTTACAGTTTTGTGTATCAGCAGTCTAGCACCAGTCTTCCGGGCATAAAACCAAGGTTCTGGTAAGGCTGTGTGTCTCTTTAGTGGGAAAATCTGATTCTTGATCAGATTACTGGCAGAATTCACTTTCTTGTAGTTATAGGACTGAGATCCCTATTTCTTCTTAGCTACACTCCGAGGACCATTGGAAGCCAGACATTAATGGGGAGAATTAGTATACTCTCCCCATGAGGATACAGAGGGAAGAGTGGATATTTGTTAACCAATTATATATTTTATCATACTGTTTGGAATAAAGGGCTCAGTCCCACAATACTGCCCTCACTTCGGATGGTAATCACAAGTCCATGTGGTCAGCTGTGTTTCTTTCTGACCAACCACATATAAATCGAAGGTTGGCATGACCTTTGTCAGGTTCAATTATTTGCTAGAACGGCACACAGAACTAAGGGAAACGACTTACTTGCTAGATTACTAGTTTATCACAAAGGCTATGAATCAACAGTCAGATGAAGAGATACATAGGATTAGGTGTAGAAGGATTCTGAACACGATAGACTCTGTCCCCCACAGAATTTGAGGTTGGCCACTCTCCCAGCACATAGGTGTACCCCTCTTCACCAACTCAGAAGCTCCTCTCCAAAACCTATTCTTTTGGGGTTTTATGGAGGCTTCATTACATCCTCATGGTTGAGCCAACCATTGGCAATTGGGGATTAATTTAAGCCCAGCACCTTCTCCCCTCCCTGAGGTAGGAGAGTGGGGCTGAATGATTCAATTCTCAAACCACAAGGTTGGGTCCTTGGCAATGAGCCACTACCCTATGATTATCTAGGGGCTGTCCAAAAATCATCTCATTAATATAAACTTGGGTGTGGTTGACAGGGGCTTGTCAAGAATACCAAAAGTCACCCATTTCACCTTGATCTCTCAGAAGCTATTTCAAAGATAAAATTGTTTCCATTGATTTGGTCTTACTGGTTGGATAATATATTATTCCATATAGAGACAGGGAGATAATGCAAACCAAATTCCAGAACAGTTCTCAGGATCATTTTTTGCTGCTGGAAATTTTGAAAAGAAGATTAACAATGCAGAAATGGAGTAGGGGTTCCTGCCTGCACCTGGTTGCTCTCCTGGCAAAGAAAAGGATGTTCTTACCCCTTGCTGTAGAACTCAGGTCCCTTAGGCGTTGGGTTCCTTGACTGTGAGACTGCCTGTTGCACATCAGGGATCCATCTGGATTCATCATGTTGCCTCATGGAACAGGGGAATTGAGCACAAATACTCTGATGTGCCTGTTGCTTGCTGTGCTATGACTAATACAGTTTTCATCTCTGACCCCAAAGTCTCTCATCTTAGCATCCATGCAATTGTGGCAGGTTAACGTATTAAAGTGTACAGTTATTTTGGTGAGGGTTCATTGCTTCTAGAATCACTACACATTGTCAAATTTGTGTAAGTAACTTAACATCCCCAGAGCAGACCATATACATAATACACTGTTATAAAATATTAATGTACTTTGTTTTGCAAAATAGTATCTAGGTGACTGAGCACAATGTTGGACTAAGGGTGAGGACCAGAATTCTTGTCCCTACTTTGCCAGTCAGGAGCTATTAGATCTTGAATGAAAGGAATTGTGGTTGATAATCATTGAGTATTTACTATGTGTACGTCACCCTATAGATCATAATAGTCATACATTATACCCAATGCAAAGGTTGGAAACTGAGTGTTAGGCAGTTCTCCCAAGTTATAGGACTAATGGGAAGCAGATTAAAAGAAAAAAAAAATGGATTCAGACAATCTAGCTCCAGAGCTGTACTCTCAACCAATTGTTTTTATTTATTTTTTTATTTTTTTAGAATGCAAAGGTTATTAATGTTGGAAACAGACATACCTGTGTCAATATCTGGGTCTAATTCTATTGTATTTGTGGATCTAAGCCAATTACATAAGCTTCTAACGCTCCTTTCCTACAATGATGGTACACTGAACCTACTATGAAGGGTGTTTATGTGAATTAAACCAGATCATAGAGCTGGTATCCACAGTGTTTGGCATCTTATTGGCTTTCAGTAAATTTTAATGTCCTTCTTTCTCCCAGTGCTTTTGAAATATGCATGTGCCTTCAACTGTTTTATGTTTAACCTTGTAGATCTTTCTTTAAAGTGTTAAGTTTATGCTCTCATTTTGTATAACAGCTTTTTCAAAATGATTTTACATTTCAAAAACTCATTTTTCCTAGTACCTAGTTCGATGATAAAAGTGTAAAAGTCTTATATTACCATACTCTGTGCTTTTTGAAATAACTCTCCAAATAGAGGATTAAATGAAAATTCCCTGACTCTCAGACGTACCTAAAAATAAATGGTAGATGTGGTCATATAATTTAATGTTTGAAAAATGATACTTTCTGCAATAATTTACTTAGGAGGTCAACAAATTCTTAGGAGGTAGTTATTACAACTTTTCATTACTGATGATTATAAATGCTAACTATTTTATAACAGACATATAAAATCCTGACTTCATAATGCTTTTCCCATCAGTTAACAATGTGTTTGTTAATATAAAAAAAAAGCTATAATGCCTTGATGAAAATACTGAATAGTTCATAAAATCTATGCAGCTTGAATTGGTCTCATAATCTGTTTGCAGTTAGGGAACAGAGTGGTTTATGTTATTGCATGTAGTAATACTGATTCTGATCATTTAATTATCAGTTAAGTTTAATCCAAATATTAACTTTGAAAGCTCATACATATTTTAGAACAAAATAAACAAAAAGACACCTCAGGGAATGGTTTATTATATTGATATAATTAAACTGCAGGCTGCCAATTAAGAACACATGTATTATTGTGAATTCCTAAGCTTAAAGACAAAGAAAATTACATAAATTCAAAGAAAATTACCTAACTAAAAATTGAAAGAAAAAAAAACTTTAAAGTGATTTTTATAAGCCTGTTTTTATAATCATATTGTTTCTAAGCAAATGGCATGGTTGACTTTTTTTCCTCTATGGAAAGAATGCTATCTTAGACCATTGCAAGACAAATAATTTAATTAAAGAATTCATTATTAAATAGTAAAATATTCCATTTTAGAATTTTGTGCTAATTTCAATGTGATGATGAGTTATAAATTTGAGAATGTCAAGCACAGAGACTGTTCATCCATTCCTTTTGCATACACTGGAGGCATATCTCAGACACAGACTTCTTTCACAGTCTGCCTAGTCTCACAGAAGTTCTGGAAGGATATAACACAAGTTGAAGTTACACTGTGAGAGGACAGAGAGCCCCATTAGTCTTATTTTTCTTTCCTGATGTTAACTTTCCAAACTATAGCCTTTTTTTTTTTGCCAAGAATCCCAAGATTTAGCACAGAGGATTCCTTTAATGAAATAATTTGACTTGCTTTATCCATTTTTAAAGTTGTCTAAATTGTATTAGTAAATATGTTAATTCTTATCTAAAGAATTTGTTGTGTATTTAATTTTGTCTTCATCTTGTTAAAGTTTAGTTTTCTTACAAATTTGTCTTTTGGGCCTTAGTATCTTTACAATGTAATTTTTTTTGTTAATATTGCACCATGCCCATAGAGACATGGGATTGAAAACTTACCTATCTATTATCTGTAACACCTTTTTAAGTTGTTTAACTTCACTGAGATACAGTTCCTTATAGATCACTTTAAAATGGTTTTTTTTTGTGGTTTGGATTAAATTATTATATGACTATTTGGCATAGTGATTGATAAAGTGAAACTCAACCTAAATGGTGCTTATTTATAGAACTGCATGTTTAGTTGTTTCAATATTTTCAAAAGTAATGGTCTAATTCCTGGTGAAGAGTTGGTGTTTTCTTTAACAATGGATATTTACAGATGCCAGAGGTCATATGATTTGCTCTAACAAAGAGAGAACATCAACAAGAGTTTGTTTGATTGGAGGCTCCAAGCAATCCTGTTGTCAAAATCTTAGATAGATCGTTGTTTTTCATTGGCAGACAGGCTATTCTTACAGTAATAAATTTGAAATATACACCCCTAATCTTTAGAGGATTTTGTGGCAACACTAATCCGTGCCATATCCTCATGGATGCCACTTAGCTTTTTATTTTCCAAGGAAAGGAGAATCACAAAGACTTCTACTTGAACTTCCCCACCACTCAGGCTTTCATGTAGTGTAACAGGAAGAGAACACATCTGTTTAACAAGTTGCTGAATTGTACTTCAGCTGGGCTCCCAGGACTTAGAATATAACCAACGCTGTATTCACATGCCTATGATGCCCTTTGTGAGAGGGACTTGGGATAAAGTTTAAGCACGCTGGATTATTTTCACATGGAATTCATGGCATCTGAACTCAACCCCCAATTCTGGATGTATGCAAGCCTGTAACCAGCAGACTTCAGGTGAGATAAGCGGTTCTTACTACCAGACCCTTTTCTTTTTTTGTCTCAGGCTGTATGTGCTTGTGTTGCATGTATGTGTGTAGGCTTCTAAATGTTTGAATTCTCCTTTGCTTATTCTTTTTTGCAAATTTCAAATAAGCCAGCTCAGAGCATTTTCTCTAGCAAAAAAGGAGAAGCAAGGGTAAGAAGACATGGTCTCCATTTGTCCCCATTTCGAATCTTCCTGTTTGACAACTACAGGTGACTGTGGAACACAGAATGAGAATGACACAGCTTTGTTCTCTAATGAGGATTCTCGCTGGTTTGCCCATCTACCTATGCTATTAATGGTTGTTCAGATTGTAGGTGAGAAAAAAACACATTATTTTTTTTTATATATTCTGTTGCCAAAAATCATTACTTTACTTACTTCCGTTCTATACATGATTTGCATTCCTAAAACAATGTTTTTAACTTCTTTTTCTGATTTATGATTATATGGCTAAAGTTTCATTAAGAAGAGCTGTCACTGAAACCCATTTTACCGTCACTTCAATTGCAACAATTTACACTGATATCTAGAATTTCTCAAGAGTATGATTTTGTGTTTTCTTTGTCAATTGGACACTGAACATTTTGGAAGAGAGGTATTTTTACCACAAAGCTGTGATCAAATTTTTCTCAGATAAGCATTTCTTACATATTTCCATATACAAACACTTTTTTGATCTTATTAAATATTACATAATTTACTCACGTTGATAGATTTTTATTGTTTTATTTTAATTTTTTTAATGTTTACTTATTTTTGAATGCGAGAGAGAGAGAGAGAGCAAGCATGAGTGGGGGAGGAGCAGACAAGAGAGGGAGACAGAATCCGAAGCAGGCTCCAGGCCTGAGCTGTCAGCACAGAGCCCAATGCAGGGCTCGAACTCCCATGAGATCGTGGGAGATCATGTTCTGAACCAATTGTCGGTGGCTTAACCGACTGAGCCACCCAGGGGCCCCTATAGATTTTTAAAATATTCTTTAATGTTTATTTTTGAGAGAGAGACAGAACACGAGCCATGAAGGGGCAGAGAGAGGGAAGCACTGAATCTGAAGCAGGCTCCAGGCTCAGAGCTGTCAGCACAGAGCACTACGCGGGGCCTGAACTCACAGACTGCGAGATCATGACCTGAACAGAAGTCAGATGCTTAACTGACTGAGCCACCCAGGTGATCCACCTCTCATCGATAGATGAAATGAGTTTGATATCAGGGACACCCATGTAATTCTCTCTTTCACATATGGCTAGTTTTCACTACATTTTTATGACCGGAAGTGATTGTGCTTTTGAGGAAATTGAAATTATATTGTGAAAAAAAAACAACATTCTAATCAAAAGACTTGAGCATTAATACATAGTAGACTATGTCACCACCATAAGATACTGGACAAGTTACTGACCCACCTGGATACATTTTTCATGTTCTAAAAGAAGTATAAAATTACCAAGAATTATATTTATGAATTATTTTCTAGAAAATGACTGTGATGCATAGTTATATTAAAAAGTATATACAATCATATATAACCTATGATGACAATTATATTCAGATATACATGATGTATAGATAGAAATGACATTAATATTATTTTATAAATCACCAGTGGTGGTGACATTAAAATGGATATATTTCAATGCGTATATTTCATTTTTATCATATGAAAAATATTCCATTAAAATTGGAAACAAATAGGACAATAGTCATAGTTAATAAGTCAAGATGAAAAGATGCATTCATATACACCTCTATCAGATTTCAATATTGATACAAATATATGCATTACCAGAAGCAAATAAATATTCAATTCAACAGCAGAGAAACTGAATAAAATAAGTTACATACTGTGTCTTACCACAAAAGGTAACCAATTTAAATTGGCAAAAACAAAAACAAAATTAAAGTATATGAAAGTTAGTAATGCATAGTGTTTTCATTTTATTCTATATTTTTGCATATACATTGCAATTTTATACATATGTGAACACAACACAGACACATAGCTGAAGATTATGTTCTTTTGCTTCATTTATAGACAGAGGTGTTGCTTTTAAGTATTCAAATTAACTACAGCGGCAGCTAGGTGGCTCAGTCTGTTGAGCATCTGGCTCTTGATTTAGGCTTAGATCATGATCTTATAGTTAGTGAGATGGAGCACTGCATTGGGCTCAGCGCTGGGCATAGAGCTTGCTTGGGATTCTCTCCCTCTCTCTCTCTGCCCCTCCCCTACTTGTGTGGGTACTCTGTCTCTCTCTCAAAAATACATAAGTAAACATTAAAAAAATAAATTAACTACAAAGGATCTACCAATAAATCACTTTGTTATCCCAGGGAACTGAATAGAGGAGCAACTATGGGGGAGAAGGAGGAGAGGAGGTGGCAAACGGTCAGGTATGATGTTGATGAAGACTGTGAAACAGAACGTACTCTAGATGGTATTAAAAGATGACATCTTCTTTCTCACAAGCATGCCTGTGAAAATTGTACAGTCATTAGTAGTTTGTTCATACATTATTACATTGTTCAGCAAAAAAAAAGTTTTATATTTTTAGTATGTTTTCTTAAATTAAGTAACTGTGTTAGCATATGATACCTACCAAAATTATATCACTATTACTCTCTTTTGGCAGATATAAGTATATCCTCAAAGAAACTTCAAAATGAAAAAGAACAAGTTAAATGTTAAATATCATTTCATTTTAATGGAACCAATATGAGAAAGATGCTATAAAGCTCTAGTCCCTTTAGAACAAGTATCCTAGGGGCGCCTGGGTGGCTCAGTCAGTTAGGCATCTGACTCCGGCTCAGGTCATGATCTCACAGTCCGTGGGTTCGAGGTTCGCGTCGGGCTCTGTGCTGACAGCTCAGAGCCTGGAGCCTGCTTCAGATTCTGTGTCTCCCTCTCTCTCTGACCCTCCCCTGTTCATGCTCTGTCTCTCTCTGTCTCAAAAATAAATAAAACATTAAAAAAATTTTTTAAATAAAAAATAAAAAATAAATAAATAAAACAAGTATCCTAGGATATTTTTTTCATTATTTGAACACATTGACTTGAAGTAACATATAGGTATATAGAAACTGGTTATTGCTTTTAGAGACAAGCAAATAATAATAATTAATAATAATAATAATTTGTGTTTACTCAAATACTTTAGTAATAATTCTTAACTAAGCTAAATTGTCATTTTATATGTACATTTATTTAATTTCTTCTATTAAAATGACTGATTCAATCCATAAGAGATTTTATCATAACTTTATTGATAAACATATGAAATGTCTACATTTAAAGACTTCACTTTTTATTATTATATTTAAGTATACTTGTTTGGATATTGTGAAGGCATATACTTGTCCCCAGTTCACATCTTTCATTTATCAAATGAAAAAAAAAAAAAAGATTGTACTCATGAAATGGTGGTTGAATCAATTTTGAATTAATTATGGAGCCACTGTGAAATGTATAGATAGAACAGGGGCGCTTGGGTGGCTTAGTTGGTTAAGCCTCTAACTTCAGCTCAGGTCACGATCTCGTGGTCCATGAGTTCCAGCCCTGCATCAGCCTCTGTGCTGACAGCTCAGAGCCTGGAGCCTGCTTCTGATTCTGTGTCTCCACCTCTCTCTCTGCCCCTTCCCTGCCTGCACTCTGCCTCTCTGTCTCTCTGTCTCTCTCTCAAAAATAAATACATTTTAAAATAATTAAAAGCTTATTGGGATGAGCACTGGGTGTTGTATGGAAACCAATTTGACAATAAATTATATTAAAAATTAAAAATTAAAAAAATTAAAAATAAATGTCTAAATAGAATAAAACAGTTCTATATTTTTTAAAGAATTTTTCTATTCACTCTCAAGTCTTTAAAACAGCATCCATTAGGCATTAGTTTTTAAACACTTTATCTGCCTATTTGTGTAGCCTGTGAATTACATTTTCTTTATATACTCAAAAAATTAAAGTCTGGTGCCATAGGATCTAAAATTCACCTCACAATAACTTTGAAACAGTGACTGTGACACCCAATAGAATTACTTATTATTTACAATTTTAAGATAGCTGAAGTGAGAATCAAAATTTCAGTGCTGAACTAAGTTACCATATCAAGAATTGCACAACAACTTGACCAAACATTTTTTAAATTTACTTTTAGGTGATAACATTCTCAAGTTTGTTAATAATCCTGAAATATTAGATCTTATCTTTTTATAACTGTCAATTGTGAATAATTTCCCTGGAAGAACTCAATTGTTTAAACAAATTTGAACAAAGCCAGGTAAACCTCAGGTTTAATTTGCATACATTTGTCTAAGTCCTTCAAATTCTGTAGTCATCACACAGTGATAGACTAAATATGAATGTAACTAATTGGTAAAAATCTCTTAATTAACAGAAGTTTTAGTTCAAACAGATGCAAATACAAAGGTCAGTGTGTCCAGCTGGGTGAAAGATTTTAATCCATGATATTGGCAAGAATAAACTGCAAGAGAACGAAAGGCCTATAGATAAATGCGTGGAAGGAGAAGAAAATGTCTGAAAGAATGATTTCCAAGTGTGCTTGGAGTGCACTGAAAAGTTATTTCCATGACAGTGTTAGAATGCAAATGGCATTGCTTTGAAAAAGTGACAGTAAAATCTTAGGAAGACTGAAACAGATTTGTTGGGGTCAAGCTCTGCCCTTGTTAACAGGGTCCAGATTTTTACAGTAAGAAAATTCCTTAAATTAAACTAACAAAAGTTTTTGTACTTAGGCATGTTTGAAATGCATTAATGGATATTCAAACTCTGATCCTTAAGAGGAACAAACTGCATACATTGTGCACATGTACACAAACATAAAACCCATGGAATAAACACATATCACACATAAACGCAGATATCAGCACCTCACCTCACTGATAACCTTCGTGGTATTTAAAGAGGAAGAGATCTTTATTTTTATGTGGAGATAATAGAATAAAATAGAATGTACGCCTAGAACCTGATATTTCCTTCTGTAGATTCTGATGATAAGATATCTTTATTGTTTCTCTAAACTTTACCAACCTAAACTTTGACTTTGGAGAAGAGTGTATGTTACTCATTTGGAGGTTTACATTTTAGAAGCTTTTAAAGTAAAACTTACTTTTTGATTTCGTAGAATAGACGGATCAAGGGGAATAATAGTACTTAAAGAACAGTAACCGTGCAGTCTTAGCTACATGTAAACCTGATTTACATGACAAGATCTTGGCCTTCACACCAATGCAAAAATAGGATGAGCCTTCGTCAAGGTTTTGGGGAGGGTGACTATTTGCAGATGGAAGTAACATGCTTTTTTGTGGCCAGAGAGTAAACTGTGGTAGATTAAAGACGGCCACCAGTGTTTGCTACTCTTCACCAAGCGTTGGAATCAAATTCTACTCATCTTGACTTGGGCTGGCCTGAGTGACTTATTTGACCAATAGGATGGTGTAGAGTGATATATGGGACTTCTGAGGCTAAGTTATAAGATTTGTAGCTTTCACTTAAAACTTTGGAACGCTCTTCCTTAGAACCGCTATCATTCCACTGGAGGAAGCCCACGCCCAAGCAACTCAGTGGAAAGCTCCAGAAGGAAAGCAAAATGAGTCATCTAGCTGATCGTCTGAGCTGAGCCAGTGGTCAAGAAGCAGCATCAATGTGCCATGTGGGAGCCATACTGACAGTAGCTCTTGTAGCCCCACTTGAGCCACCTTGGCTGTCACTATGTGAAATAGAAAAGAGATGCCACCTGAGCATTTCCCAGGTTGCAGATTTGTGGACAGAGTAAATAATTAATGTTGTCTTAAGTTATAACTTTGCCCAAAACAGATAATCAGAAGAGTCATGTATCACACTGCATACACACCTAAATATGCACGGATCCTCATATTCTCTAGCTCCATTATCTTAAGCATTCACCAAATATCCTGCTAATCCTGTCGCCAAACCCTTTCCAGGTCTACTGGCACATTTGCAGATATGTGCATATTCCTACTGAGGGACCAGGAAATTCTGAGAACCCCTCAGGCCCATTATTTACAATCTCAGCTCAGTCGCTGCTATTGTGAGGCATGTGGATCTTTCTAGGACACTGGCAATCTTCCTAGAGGCTATCTTTGGAAGCTAGGCAATAATTTCTGTATTCTGGGATTCCAAAATATAAGTGGATGGTTCTTTTTCTTTTTTTTTTCCCCTTCTCCTCCTTGACTCAAGCACTAAAAATTCCACGCCCACATTTAAGTTCATGTTAAATTTCATCCAATTCTCATTGACTGGAGGAAATTTAATCCTCTTTTCAGATGGTATTTCTTTCTTTACAAAATTCTGCATTATCCTTTTTTCTATATCCTAAATTTCTGTAATTTTTTTTCTCAAAATTCTTAGCTTATATGATTAAAATAATTATTTGATAAAATTAGATCTTGGAATTGAAAGCTCTTTTTAGGTAGAGTTTTTCCTTTATGTATTGTAATGTTCTATTTTAGAACTTAGTATTAAAAAATAGATTCTTTATTTTCAACTATATCATTGTCTACACAGTATTTATAGAGATTCTTAGCTGCTGAATCCAGAGTGGGGACAGTATCATGAGCATAAGGAGCCAAAGGTAAATAAACCTTGATTTTTCACTCAAAATATGTTATTATTATTATTATTATTATTATTATTATTATTATTTTATTAACAGTGCCTACCTTCGCAAATAAGCTTATAATAAAAAGGCTTCATTTTTTTAGCCAAGAAACAATATCTCATTTCAATGCTATCAGCCTAATAATAATTAAGTCCCCACGAATACTTAGCGCCTCAAAATGTTTTATCTATTTAATTCTCACTCTTTTCCCCGAATGTCACCAGCTTTTTTGTACAAGTGCAATTACAGGAAATTGCTCTAGCAGAAAGATTTTGGCAACCACAGTAAACTGATCAATAGTCCATCAGGCTCATGGTGGTGTAAAACTTCAAGGGAATGAGTGAACATATTTGCTATAAATGCTTTCTCACTGGAAATGTTGGCCATTACACAAAATATTTAAACTTCAGTTGTCAAATGAGCAGCAATGGGGGAAAGTTATAAGTAAGGCTAACAGCTTTGATCCCCCAAATCTAAGTATAGCAATATTCACAATGATGTTTGGTGAGAACAAACATTCCTATAGTCTATATATTCCATATACTGCCTCCCTTTAATAATTTTGGTGAAAGGTTCTTGGCCTTAAGAAATAGGAACACTGAACCCTACATGTTCTTCCATAATTTGGGAGGTATTTGATAAATGCCTCTGGAGTTCTTTCAGAGATCATGATTAACTAAGACAAGTAAAATGAAGACCATCTGGAAGATGAGAGCTTATCTCTAGAGAAGTTTTATTTATTTTTAAATTGTTTTCTGATGTTTATTTATTTTTGAGAAAGACAGAATGTAAGCAGAGAAGGGCAGATAGAGAGGGAGACATAGAACCTGTTAGCACAGAGCCTGATGCAGGGCTTGAACTCACGAACCATAAGATCATGACCTGAGCCAAAGTTAGACACTTAACCAACTGAGCCACCCAGGTGGCCCTCTATAAACATTTTAAAGATTTCTTTTGGTTTCCTTCTTTAACTCTCTCCTGACTTACACTAATCCTTATATATTTTATATGCCCTTCAAAATGTCTAATCTCTGGGGTACCTGGGTGGTTCAGTCATTTAAGTGACCAACTCTTGATTTCGGTTCAGTTCATCTCACCATCCTGGGACTGAGCTCTGCTTCAGACACAGGGCTCTGCCCTGGGTGAGCCCTGCTTAAGTTGCTCTCTCTTTCTCTCCCTCTGCCCTTCTCTCTCTCTCTCTCTCTCTCTCTCTCTCTCTCAAAGGAGAGAGAGAGAGAGAGAGAGAGAGAGAGAAAGAAAGAAAGAAGAAAGAAAAGAAAAATATCTAATCTCTTGTACTGATACTGATATAACTAAGCATGATTAATTTCAAAATCTGACATTGCAATGTAAATTATCAATTGGCTGGTATCCCAAGATAAGTTTGGTATGTTCCAAGATAGAACACTGAGTCCCAATGGGGAAGAATAAATAAGGTACAAAATGACATTAGTAGAGTCTAAATCATGTAGGGTTTGAAAGGTCACTATAAGTAGTTTAGATTTTAACCTAAATATAGTCATTGAGGGATTTTTAAGAATTCTCTTTATTAAAAGACAATATAATAAATGAGAATCTATTGTAATAAACATGAGTTTATTATGGTATTTTATGTTAAAATAGCAGACTAAAAGTCATTATCCCCAAATCTACAGAACATGTATATATGGATATAGATTTGCTAAATAATTTAGAGGAGAAAGAATTCCAGTCAAAATGCCAACAATATCAGATTTGTTATGAAATAGAAACACAAGATCTAGCATTTGCAAAGATATAGAACATACAATATTTATGGCATCATTCGTCATGAATAGATTTGTACTCAAAAACAGTGAGAAAAAAAAGTAAAGCAAAAAGTCAGGACCTCATCATGAACAGAGTAATTATTAACAATAGGATTATTATCCTATGTTAGAAGCAAAGAACTTTCAATAATTTTCTCAAGCAATTGGATGTATTACAGTCAACAGCTTTACAATGTTATCCTAGGTGTCTTAGTCTTGGGGTACTTGGAGCTTTGTTTCTTTTGTTGCTCACCTGATGAAAGAAATAATCCTATTTATGTCATTCAAGAAAAAATTTCTAAGTCAGTTTACCAGAAAATACTTCTGTGATGAAATTTGGATCATTTAAATTGTTGAATTTTTTTTTATGTTCATTTATTTTAGAGAGAAACAGCATGCGAGCAGGGGAGGTACAGAGAGAAAGAAACACACACACACAGAATCCAATGCAGGCTCCAGGCTCTGAGCCATCAGCACAGAGCCCGAGGTGGGGCTTGAACCTACGAACCACGATATCATGATCTGAGTTGAAGTCAGATGGTTAACCGACTGAGCCACCCAAGAGCCCAAAACTGTTGAATATTTTTACATACCAAAAAAAAATATGATTTTATTATTTCATAGCAGTAAAACAGATGTTAGGAAACTCATTCTCCTGCCGTCATCCTTCTGTGCTTAAACACTTTTCCAGAAATGAAATTGATGGTCTGATCTACTTTCCCAAAAATTGTGGATTTAAAGATTGGACAATAAAGAAAATTATCTAATTTCAACCTTTATGATTTAACATTTTCCAGTTCACTTTTCTCAATTATTATGGAGTATGAATGGAAAACGACTAGAAGAGATTATTAAAACACAATGCAAAAGGATATTAAAAAATAGCAATTTCGGTTTCAGCTCAGAGACAGAAAACAGGAAAGACGTCCCTCCCCCACTCCCTTACAAGACTGCATATTACAGATTTCTTGTGAGCCCATAAGAAAACTGAGAAACAAGGGCCAGCTGCCATACTAAAATCAAGACCTGAACCTGATACTTCAGTGAGACACCAAAATTGAGCATTTGCTTACTTGGGTGAAAGTGCCAAAGGCCATAAAGCCTGGGGAATGTTCTAGAAAACTGGATAGGAAGGATTGACAAATTGCTAAAGACAGAGTTTGGGCAAGCAGGAGAGTAAAGGGCCAGCATGGGACACAGGTGTAATGAAGTCCCCACCTATTTATTGTACTTTCCTCCAGAAGCCCATCAGGGTCTCAGAAAAATCCTGAAGAGTCAGGAGAAAGCTCACCCCTCCCTCCCCTGACTGCCGACAACCCCCCAGAGTAGTAGAAGCTGGTGGACGGGAAGAACAGTCATCTCTAAAGCCACACAGACGCATTTACCCTATATCCTTAGGCTATTAAATTAAAAAGGCAATACATTTAAATGAAAAGAATTATACATTTTCATAATAAAATGAAATTAGACCCTAATAATTGAAAGATTTCTGGAAAATCTGCAAATATTTAGAAATTTAATATCCACTTAGAAGCAACTATGGGACAAAGAGGAACTCACAGATAAATTTTAAGAAAAACAAAATTTTGAGCTAAATTAAAAGAAAACAATTATTAAAATGTGTAGGATTTCACCAAGGCAGTGATTAAAGGTAATTATTTTTCACTAATGCACATAATAAAAAAAAGAAGAAAGACTTAAAATGAATAACCTGAGCACCGTCTTAGGAGACTGAAGGAAAAAAAAAAATACATATTAAACCTAAAGGCAGCTAAAGGATTACAAAAATAAAAATTAGAGCAGAAAAGAGTAGAATTTAAAATAGGAAAGTAGTAGAGGGAACTGGAGAAGCAAAAGCTGGTTCTTTGAAAATGTAAATAAAATTGATTAAAAACATGAACCACAGGGGCGCCTGGGTGGCTCAGTAGGTTGAGCGTCTGACTGCTGACTTCAGCGCAGGTCATGATCGCAGGGTTCCTGAGATCAAGCCCCATGTCTGGCTCCACCCTGAAAGTGCAGAGCGTACTTGGGATTCTCTCTCTCCCTCTCTCTGTCCCTTCCCCCCACCCCCCACAGGTATGTTCTCTCTGTCCCTCTCAAAAATAAATAAACCTAAAAAAAAGAAAGAAAGAAAGAAAGAAAGAAAGAAAGAAAGAAAGAAAGAGAAAGAAAACATGAACCACAGCACATGTGTCAGAACCCACATAAACATTACTCAAAATTGATCACATACATAAATGGAAAGTGTAGAATTATAACATTGCTTAAAGAAAATACACAATATTTATGCAAACTTAGGTTGAAAATATTAAAAGGCTGGTCTTTATCAAAATTAAATACTTTGCTCTATGAAACTAACTTATATAGAATAAAAAGACAAGCTATAATCTTAGGGAAAAAATTACTGCACACCACATATATAATAAGGAACTTATATCCAGAATATATAAAGAACCATTAAAACAGTAATTTAATTTTTTTTTCAATTTAAAAATGACCAAAAGTATATTGATGACAAGTAAAAAGCTGAGAGAAGCCTTTACATCCTTATTCCTAAGAAAACGCAAATTCCAGTGAGAATAAGATAACAGTACACACTTATTTGAATGGTTAATATGCAAAAGCAAAAACAAAACAAAAGAGCCTACTGATAGGCAAGGATGTGGTGCTTGGAATGCACCACATTGTTCCTGTGGTGCAGGAACAATATGTATCAATTTTAGATGCATTTTTATAATGAAGGGACCAGAAATGAAAAGTTACATATTGCATGATTTCCATTCACATGACATTCTATAAAGGGCAAAACCATAGGTTTAGAAAACATATAAGTGATAAAGATTGGGGGCGGAGGTCTTTTCTGCAAAGGGGACACAGAGGGGAATTTTAAGATGATAGAACTATTTTATATTGCATTGGGGTAGTGGATACACAACTATGCATTCATCAAAACACACAGAACTGTTCGTCACAAAGGGGAAATTTTAATATATGCAAATTTTTAAAAAATCAGGAAACAAACTATCAAAACAAATAAAAGAATCATGAACCAGGATGTCAAAGGATCCCAAGATGGAATGCAGACTATGACAGATGAATGGGACTGTAATAAAAAATCTGACCTAAGAGCACCAAACAAGGTACGGAAGGAAAAAGCAGACCTGGTAAGCTTGGAAAATGGTGTTTTGGCTACAAATTGTGAGTTCAAGGTAAAATGAACAATATATAAACACTGTAATCAGTAAGTTGGTTTTTCACGGAGGTATGAGTTAACAATTCCGAAACTACTTTTCATACATACCGGGGTTGAACGAATAAGTGAATGGAGGGTGGATGGTGAGATACAGATTTTTCACTGCCAGAAAAGATACATATAAGCAGGAGAACCAGGCTATCATAAATCCTGTGGTGCTGGATTACAGTTGGAGACATAGTATGGACTTATGTTTATGTGTGTGTGTGTGTGTGTGTGTGTGTGTGTGTGTGTGTGTAAGCATAGGTATGTGTTAGCTGGGTAGATGTAGAAACAATTATTATAAATATGGATATAAATGGGCTTATATTATTATACATACATATACTATTTGGTTCTTTCTGCCTTCAACCCCTAGAAGCAATGAACCCCAGTAACACATAACACTCCCAACATTTAAATCTTATTTCTAAATACCAACATCCAATAAAATAAACCAATAAAATACCAATTTCCAATAAAAGGAAGCTGAGTTTCTTTAGAGCACTGATTGATTCTAGACTGGTAAAAGGAAAACACAAGATGAGCTTGGCACTCTTGTAGCCCAAAAAAGTAAAGAAGTACTCAAAAATAAAAGAATAGGTATACGTCAATGGGACACCAGAATCTACCTAGAAAGTTCCCAATGTCCAAATCTGGAACAATATTAGCAACAAAATGAATCACATAGTTCCAGATTATAACCCAAAGCACAAAATAAAAACACATGGGTCTCTCCTGATATAAATGAATAATTGAAAAGTAAATTAATGTGGAAAACAGACAAATCTTAAAAAAAAGTATCTTAACATGTACACATACTCCTGTTTCAGGAGGTGGAAGTTAGTTTCCCCATCTATCATGTGAAATGGATTTCAATTTAGAGTACAGAAAGGGAAAATTAATACCTTCCGATGGAGAAGACTGGACCCCTCTGTCCTAACCAAGAGACCACCTAACCAAGTGACCAGTGATGCCTTTATGTGGCCCTCATGTGATATGATGGGATGGGACAGGATAGGAAGGGCACATCACTTCTGTGGTATTCCTTCTAAACAGCCATAACCTCAGTCTGATTATCAGAAACTTCAGAAACCCAAGATGAGTTAAAATGAGTGATGTATTTTAAAAGACTTGCCAACACTCACAACTGTCAAAGTAATCAACCATAAGGAAAGTCGCAGAAACCACAACAGGCTAAGTAGACGGGATCATTAGATACAAGGGGGTATCCCGGATCAGATCCTGGAATAGATAACGTACCTTCATGGAGAAACTGGTGAAATCCAAAAAAGCTGGAGTTTAGTGAATTGTAATGTGACAATTTTGATTTCTTAGATTTGACAAAGATATTATGATAATACAAGATGATAACATTAGAGGAAACTGAAATTGTTTCTGAATTTTCTGTAGAAAATTCTGAAATTTCTACACTGTCTTGGCAAATTTTCTGTTTATCTAAAATTATTTCAAAAATTATTAAAGAAAAAAACTAAGAGTCTATATTTCCACACTTTGCATGTTAAAACATGGGGGAATGATGCATATTTTCTATTGATATTGGCATTACAAAATTGAACAGTAAAATGACGATATTCAAACACTAAGTGCCTGAAAAAAAACCTAAGATTGGTCTCTTTTTATAAAAGACAGATGCAGGGTTTTCACTTACAAACTGGAAGTTTAAAAAAAAAAGCATTGATCTATTTATCTTTTCTTCAATTTTGAACTTAAAAAAATACTGTTGCCAAAAATTAAACATTTTCATTATTGCACACAATATTGTGATATTGTGATTTCTAATAATAAATATATTTTTGATCTTTGTCTCCATTTCCGGCATAGAATATCTAAAGCCCTTGGAATCATCTAAGTGAGGAGAATGCTAAGCATGTCTTTTTGTTATGTTGATGAAATGACTTTTGGACCCTGCATAGGGAAGGAGGAGGCTAGTTGCCAGGGAAACCTATTGGCTGATGGGAGGGTTGAAACTTTCAGTCTCATCTGCTGACCTCCGGGGAGGGGAAAGGGCTGGAAATTGAATCAGTTTCCAATGGCTAATGGTTTAATCGGCCATGACTTTGTAATGAAGCTTCCATAAAACCCCAAAAGGACAGAGTTTATAAAGCTTCTGGGTTGGTGACCAAATGGAGACGGTACGTGCCTCCATGTGTTGGGAAGGGTGGTCTGGAGGAAACACAGGCCCCAGGCTCCTTCTCAGTACCTTGCCCTAGGCATCTCTTCTCTCTGGCTGTTCCTGGGTTATAGGCTTTCATAATAAACTGGTGATCTAGTAACTAAATATTTCCCTGAGTCCTCTGAGCTGCTCTAGCAAATCAAACAAACCCCAGGCGGGGGTCACTGAAACCTGCAATCTATAACTGGTCTATCAGAAGCCTGGACGTTCACCTGGTGTCTGAGGTGTCCCATGGACAGCAGTTGGGGGTGAGGGGCGGGGATGGGGGGTCTTATAGACTGAGCCCTCAAACTGTGGAATCTGATGCTATCTACTGATAAATAGTGTCAGAATCAAGCTGAATTGTAGGTCACCCAGCTTGTAGAGCAGAGAATTGCTTTGTGCTGTAGGAAAACCATCCCGCTGCCTAACACATGTTGAAACTGGGTTCAGAGCCCCTATAGTATGGGATATATTTTAGTAAAAAATAGTTATTATAATTTTTGTATCTACCCATTGAAATTGTTTCCTGCCTATTTTTGAATTGTCAATGCTGGAAATGCCGGGCTTGCTGGAAATTATACTGGTGATTTTTTTTTTTTTTTTTTTTTTTTTTGGCTTTGCTTTTTAAGAGGTGGAAAAGCAGAGAAGATGTAAGGATTCTAGGACACAGATACTGCAAATACTGCAATACTACACAGGTCACTGGGTTTTGTTTATTAAGCTGGCCAAGAAATCAGTAGTGTTAGCAGCCCAGACCTTTAGAGCAACCAGACTAGGGAGCAATTTAACAGACTTGATATTGGGCACTGAGACTCCCAATCTTGGTAAATGTCTTTCTGTGTGTGTGTGTGTGTGTGTGTGTGTGTGTGTGTGTGTGTGTATGTGTGTGTGTGTGTGTGTGTATATATATATATATATGTATGTATGTATATATCCATCCCAATCTTTGCTTGGGATAGCAAAGCTATATAGAAATTACTTTTGTGCTGAGGGGAAAATGATTTTTTTCCAACATAGTAAAATGGCCATAATTAAAAAAAAAAAACCAGATAATTCTTAATCTGGAAACAAGTGAGAGAACTAGGGTTTAAGTGTAACTTCTTATAGGTCTGGTTACATTGCATCTCAGGAATCTGAGTTTTGCTTTGTGTTTTTGTTTCTTTGTTTTCTGTCATTCCAGGTACCCACATTAACCACCAAAGCTCTTATTTATAAGCATCTCATCCACAGTAGTGGGTAACAGACTGTGGAAACCAAAGACAAAGTCAAAGCTGAAATTGCCAAAGAAAACTACACTCCATAATCATTTACTTTTCAGAGGCTTAGCCAAGCAGTCTTGTACCACAATCAGCCATAAAAATGTTCAAGATTGATGGCCTTAATTATGAAAGCAGTACAAAAGTCCTTGGAGTAGTGAAGTAGGCAGAGGGTTTTATCAGGTAAAGCAAAAAGATATCTTTGAATCAAATTCATTCATCTCATCATTTAAGAAAGTTCCTAAGACCAGCACCTTTAGAAGCAAATATCACAAAAGGACACATTTATAATTTTTTACACATCCAATAAATACTATAAAGTATGTATATGTTATGAGCTAGTGGTGATTTTTTGTTATATAAAATGTGTTTATGGCAGTGTACCAAGATGCCTAATATCAAATTGTGGTAGTGTTTGAATTCAAACAGGTCAAATTGAGGCCATTTAAATCAACATTATCCATGGGGTGTCTGGCCGCCCAGCCAGTAGAGCATGTGACTCTTGATCTCCGGGTCATGTGTTCAAACCCCATGTTGGGTGCATCGATTGCATTATCAAAAAAACAAAAACAAAAACAAAAAACAAAAAAGGCGATGTTATCCAAAGCATTTTGTATATACCTATGTGAGGTTGCAAAGACCATGGAGTACAGAAATTAGATATTATAAATTTTAACATATATATTATATTTTTCTTCATAGATGACATTATAGAGAGATTATGTATGTATATGTGAAATTTACAAAGAAGCATTTTGCTTCCGTAATATATGATACACAGATTCCTTGTCATACCATCACTCGGTCCTTCTGTTTCAGTGCCCAGCAACAACTAGGGCATCTGAGATGTCCTAATGGAAATGGCTTGGGCAGAGAGGGTGGGTATGGCCTTAGGGACTCTTCCAAATTAGGTGTTTTGAGATGTGTTTTAATTAATTACATCTAGTTAAGCAGAAAATCATCTAATTTTAATTGAGTTAACCATGACAAACAGGATGAGTAACTTAAAAAACAAGTCTTACTAGGAAACTGGATTGGAAACCATTACAAGGTATAAATGAGACAGTGTCAGCTGACATGCTTCTGTTTCCACTATGAATCTATGTTTTAAAAATATTTGTTTGCAGAATATTACATATTTTAAAGAATATCACAGATAATTGTATAACTTTACCCCTCAGGTTCCTCTACGCATTTCCAAAAAACACAAAACAACAACTCAGATTACTTTTATGTGGACAGAATGCTATCATCACATTTAACAATATTAAAAATAATTTATTGGCATCATGTAATCTCTTGTTAATGATCAAACTTCCTTGATTTTCTCAAAATTGTATTTTTATGTTTGATTATTCAAGCCTATTTCTAAAACAAATCCACACATGTGTTTTCAGCCAGTTTTAATATAGAGCTTGGATGTTGTAAGCTTCTTGGCCTGTGATTTAATATTTTTTATCACCTTTAAAAAACTCTTGGCAAATACACTTCAAATATACCATCTTCGCCACTCTCTCTACCTTCTCCGTCTTGAACCCCAATTACAAATATATGCAACATGCTCCATGTTCGATTTTTTCTCTTCTGTGATTTTCCCTTTTATCTCGCTGCTTTTTAAAGATAAATTGAAGTATATAATATATTTTTTTTTTAGTTTATTTCAGCAAAAATTGATTCAAACTGGGCAAGTCCAAAGTGGTAGTGATTAGGGAATTCTCCATCAACAAGAGCTCAAGAGAGACTTTCATAAAGAAAATGTGGAAGAGGAAGGAAATTATTAGTTGGCTATACCTTAAGCCTATTTGGCTCTTTGTGATTAGTTGTTCTTAGGTGTCAATTTCATAAACTTAGATAGTTACAGGCTTAGATTTGGTTTCCTTACATAAGTCACCATGGTGTTAGAGCCAGCACAGTCTCCCTGCCTCCTTGTTTAATTAATTTAACACTGAGCTTCAACCTAGATTTCCTGTTGTTCTGCCCATTAATCCTTTGTTCTGTTCTCCCTAAGCTATGAAACTGTACTTAATTCTTAATTTTGCTTTCAAAATTTATATTGTACTCATTTATATACATGTCAGACACCTTTGAGAAAATTTTAATCATATTTGTTTTAAAGTCCCTGTTTAATAACTGAAAGTATTAGTCACTCAATGTCTGCACCTATTTTCTATTACTCTATCTTCATTTTCAGGGATTAGGCTTTTTTTGTCCATGTTTTATCCAATGACTGACATTGTGTGTGAGAGTCTGTCAAAGTCCAGGCTAATGGTATCTTCTCCCCAAGGGCAGAGCGGTAAGCGTTTTTCTGCTGGGAAGGTGGAAAGCAAACAGATCATGTTCATCCTGTTCCTGGTTAATTTAGGCATTGGTAAGGCTGGTTTATATCTGATATCTCTTTAATTTTAATTTCAGATTTCTCTTTAACGTTAAAGGTATAGTACACTACCCTATACCTGGAGTGTAACGCTTGTGTAATCTTTTTGTTTTTAACTCTTTTTTTGAGAGAGAGAGAGAGCACAAGCACAAGCCAGGGGAGGAGCAGAGAGAGAGGGTGACACAGGCTCCAGGCTCTGAGATAGCACAGAGCCCCATGCAGGGCTCAAACCCAGGAACCAGGAGATCATGACCTGAGCCAAATTCAGCTGCTGAACCCACTGAGTCCCACAGGCACCCAGACCCTTGTGTAATCTTAACCCAAACTCTGACTTCTCTCTTCTCAGCATTGCATGGCTGAAGAAAGCTCTCCTTTGCTTTCTAGGTTACTAGCTATTATGGTTTTTGTTTTTGTTTTTTTGTGTTTTTTTTTTGTTTTGTTTTTTGGTTTCTTACAATTGTGCCCTGTGCATACTTATCTTAAAAGTCTGCAAAAATTTTTTTGAAGTGATAATCCACACAGATGTTTGGGTTTCCCTTCAGCCTCTTCACTGACTGCCTGGACCTACCCCTCACAACTCAGCAGTTTGGGCAGCTGTGACCTTTGACCTGTCTATTCAGCCCAAGGAGGCTGCAGTTTTCTTTAGGTTTCTGTTTGCCTGTGCCCCAGGGGCAAGTACCCTCAGGGAGAAAGACTGAGAGTGTATCTTGATCACAAGACTTCTCTATTTCAGAGGAATAGTGGCTTTTCAATTTCTGCCTGTATCTGTTGTGTTCCAATGTTTTCAAACAGCTTCTCTATGTATCTTGTACTTTTTTCAAGTCTTTTCAGAAAGAGGATTTTTCAATGTGAGTATTCCCTCACAGGTAGAACCAAAATTTCCCATTTGGTGTATCATATTATTTCTACATTATCAGAACACATAACAATTGTGTAGTGTATTTTCATCATATTATTATTTTGTTCCTTTTATTCTATATTCTGTGAATAGATGCATCAGTGCATAAGCTAATGAAGTTCATGCAATCATTGCAAGGTTGTCTGGTATTCCCTTTCTAGCAAATACCCTAGAGAGGTTCATGAGTTAAATATCTCTGAGTACTTCATGTTCCTAAAATTTGGACTATAGCACATATATTTGAAGATGGTATACGTAGACAGAAACACAATCTTGCATTGCATTTTCTTCATGGAGATTCTTAAAATATTTTCTAGTATGAAATGTTGGTCTTTTGCTCTGGATCAATAATCTGGTAACAAGCTTAGTTGGTTTTTGTTTAGTACATACCAATATTTTCATTTTTATAATTTTTCCTTGTACTGAAAGGCCAGTAACTTCACTGGACTATGTCTTGATGTTGATTATTCTAGGTCTATTTCCATAGGTGCAAATTATATTTTACACTTTTAATATGTAGTTTCAAGACTTTGTTTTTAATTTTAGCAATGCTTTTCTGATGATTCTAGATGTTTCTTTCTTTTCCATTTATTTGGTATTGATAAAAATATCGGAATACAGGTACCTATTTTATCATCATAAATATCAAGTCTCCTAGTTTCTTTTAACATTCACAAAGAAAGAATACCCCCCTTACGATTTGTAACTATCACAGAAATTTCTAACTGGAAACATTTTAAAAATGCAACTGCTGATAAAATAACTTTCTGAAAATTACTTTGATTCTCTTTTCACCAGTCTTTTTCCCTAATTAAATCGATAACCAGATCAAAGGGTATACTGAAACTAATATAATATAATTTGTACTGTATGATATGACAACATGTGACAGTGGTCACTGTAGAGTCATGGTTTTAATAACGAAGGGCAAACATACCCATCAAAGTGTGTCAGTGATTTTCAAAAGATATAGGGACACAGATTGTCATGGCTTTATTGGTTATGGTAACCAAATCACCATCCTACTCAAGGAAGAAATCCATGGAAGAAAAACAATGTTTACAAATTTATTTTCACAAATATTTAATTCCCCTCAAGCATATGCTTAAATGAGATGTATCTTAAAAAACACTCTCTTCATTAGATTTCATTACATTCTAATTTCTTAAAGATAGACCCAGATATGTAACAACTTCTAAATTTATTTTTTGTAAAATTTTGGGGTCATCAGTTCTGCCAATGCACTAAATTCCTGTGGGGCAGTTGAACAAAATCAGGATATTCATTTCATTATATAACTGGTGATATCATATATTTATATTTTGCCTGCTGAAGAAAAATTAGCCGTATGTGTTATAAAAGCATGATATCTCGAGAACTACCCCGAAGAAAACTCAGCACATTTTCATTTTCAGTGTGGTGTGGGAAGAATGAAAACATAAATATAGACTAAAGTTTCTCTACTGCTATTCTTGTGCATGTGACCATAACAAACCAAACAACAAAGAAATAAAATTACCAGGAAGAGTTCATCTTTATTTTCATACAACTATATATAATATTATGTGTTACATCCTCCACTCACTGAAATGTTTTCCATTCAAAATGCGGAGCTTTAAATTGAAAATGATTAAAACTTTTCTTTCTACAGGATTTGTAAACACAATTTTATAATCATTCTAACAATGCTTTAAAAGAATTATTTGTTTTCTGGCAGTGACAACAACATAATGTTTTCTTAGCACAAAGTACTTTCCATAATGATCATGTAAGAATGTAGAAAATAACTTGGCTTTGTTGTTATGTATAAACAAAGTTGGCACAATTTACTTCAACATCATTCTGCTATAATTATCTTTCTGGGTATAGAAACTCTTAAATTTAAAGAGTTTTTTTTTTTTGGAAAAGAGGATGGGATAAATAAAAAATAGTAAAATTATTCCATTTCAGCATGTATTTGCACATCCACAAAAATTGTAATTCATTCAAATTATCTAAGGGTTTTGAACTATTCAGTCCTGACTCAGGCTTAAAACTGCTTTTAAATATTTGTGATATTTTGGTCAAATTTTAAGACATTTGATAAAATTTTAAATTATTTTATGCATAAACTTGTGTAGAATTTATAAAGTCATCACATTTTGTTTTTTATCTACTTTTAAAATTTGTATTATGAGACAATTTCAGATTTATAGGAAAGCTGAAAAAATATTACAAAGAATTTCCATGCATTTTTCATCTAAATTTCACAAAAACTACCATGTAATTATATTGTTTATTTATCAATCCATCTACTGATCTCTTATTATCTATTTGTAGGTTTATATATATGTGTACAAATATATGTATTTACACATATATATTTACGTATATAGCACATTATACACACGTGTGTATTTTTTCTGAATTTTTTAAAAGTGGCTTGTCTATCTAATGTCCCCTTTCTTCTGATCTCTTTATTATATATTTCTGTAAAATAAGGAAATTCTCTCATGTAAGCACAGTGCAATTATAAATATAAGGAAATTAATATTGATCCAATACAATTATCTCATCTACTGAGTATGTTATAATTTCTCCTAATTATTCCTCTAACTTACTTTATAAAACAAATACTGCTTGTCCAGAAACTGATACAGTATTATAGGTGCATTAGGCTATCATGTTTCTAGTTGCCTCTAAATCAGGTAAGTTCATCCATCTTTTTTGTTTATCACTGGGGTATTTTCAAAAGTACAGACCATTTACTTTGTAGAATATCCCTCAGGTTGGATTTATCTGGTACAGATTGTAGATTTGGGGAAGGAATACACCAGAAATGACATGGTGTTTTTAGCATATCAGAAAATACACATGGCTATTAGTCCCATGTATGAGACGTTAATTTGGATCACTTGACTAAAGTGGTGTCTGCCATGATAGAACACTATCGAAACTTTCAAAATTTGCACTGTCCAATTTGAAGATTTACCATAAAGTTACACTTAAGACAATGATACTGGTATATGGACAAGTCTATAGAACAATGGAACAGGACAGATATTAGAAATACAAACTCACCCTGATGCTCAAGTGTTTTCATCTAAGGTTCCAAACCAATTGATTAGAGAAAAGACAGTCCTTAAAAAATACTTTGGAGGGTCACCTGGGTGGCTCAGTCAGTTGAGCGACCGACTTTGGCTCAGGTCATGATCTCACGGTTTGTGAGTTCGAGCCCTGCGTCGGGCTCTGTGCTGACGGCTCAGACCCTGGAACCTGCTTCTGATTCTGTGTTTCCTTCTCTCTCTGTCCCTCCCCCACTCATGCTCTGTCTCTCTCTGTCTCAGAAATAAATAAACATTAATTTTTTTTTTAAATGCTTTGGATAGCTATATGAAAATTTTAATTAATTAACAAATTTCAAAAGCTAGACACTTCATACCACACCAAAATATAATTCAAATAAATCACACCAAAATATAATTCAAAAAAATCACATCAAAATATAATTCAAAATAAATCACAGATGCACCTAAACAGATGCATTAAAATTTTGAATTAAAAAAATAGGAGGCTACAATATTTCTGTTCTTGATTTAGGCAAAGATTTGTAGATATGACTTCAAGAATACAATATATACTGGAAAATTTGATAAATTGGACTTTATAAAAATTAAATAATTTGGTCCCTTAAAACACACAAATTCAAAATTGAAAAGTCCCAGATGAGAGAAAATATATGCAAATTATATTAAAGGACTTGCATTCTGAATATATACAGAGCACAAAAACTATATAAATAAGACCAAGAACACATATAAAAATGCACTCAAGAGTTAAAAGACATTTCCAACAAAAAAACACATGAATAGCGGCTGAATAGAGGAAAAGATGATCAGCATTGTGTATCATTAAAAATATGCAAATCTGGGGCACCTGGGTGGTTCACTCGGTTAGGTTAAGCGTCCGACTTCGCTCAGGTCATGATTTCACAGTTTGTGAGTTCGAGCCCCGCGACGGGCTCTGTGCTGACAGCTCAGAGCCTGGATCCTGCTTCTGATTCTCTCTCTCTCTCTCTCTCTCTCTCTCTCTCTCTGCCCCTTTCCTACTCGTACTCTGTCTCCCTCTCTCAAAAATAAATAAACATTAAAAAAAATAAGAAAATCAAAACCACACTGAGGTATCCCATCATATTTCTTAGGATGGCCATGATCCAAAAGGAAGACAGTGCCAAATATGGGTGCGAATGTGAAGAAACCGGAACCTTCTTTTATTTTTGGTGTGATTGCAAATGGTATGGTCTTCACGGAAACAGTTGGGAAGCTTCTTAAGATAGCAAACTGAAATTTAACGTACCACCAAGGAATTCGATTCCTGGGTGGCTAGACAAGAGACATGAAAACATGATAGATCTACGCACAGATCTGCACACTCATGTTTAAAGTAGCAGTTTTGATAATTACCCAAAGTGAGAGAATTGCAAACGCCCATTAACTAACCAGAGGAAGGATAAACAAAATGAGTTCTATTCATAGGTGGATGTTCTGCCAGAAGAATTGTAGAGACAGAAAGCTTAGAGAGCAGGAAGGAGCGGAACCAGCAACGAGGAAAATCTCTTCTGGAACTGAGAATCAAAGTCATCTCCTACAAAACAGGCAATTAAACTAAGAGAAAAGCCACCCCAAGAAGGAAGAATAAGAGGAGAAGATGGAAGCAGAGTGATGGGATTGGTGTAAATGCCACTTCAGAATCTTGCAAATATTTCTTATAAATAAAAAGCACTAAAAACAGGGGTGACTGGGAGGTTCAGTCGGTGGAGCAAGCAACTTGTGATCCCGAGGTTGTGAGTTCAAGCCCCACACTGGGTGTAGAGATTACTAAAAAAATAAATAAATAAACTTTAAAAAAAATAGCAAGAATGACAGACATTCTGAACAATTAAAACATTTATTTTTATCAACATACTATTTTCACTTTTTTTAAAGAAAATTGTCAATATAGTCCTTAATAAATTTATATAAATATTTGTAATAGTTCAAAATTAAACAAATCAGGTATCAATAAAATTTTATTAAAAATAGAAGCAAACAACCTAGTTTTATACAATAAACACAGGAAGATGGCACCTTTGTTTTTAGTAGTAAATTGAAGGAAGTATAAGAGAAAAAAGTGTATTTATTTCAATAAAATCATTTGAATGACTATGCATTGGTAGGATCAAAAGAAAATCATCTAATTAAATACTGAAAATGAAACCTTTTTTTGAACTTAACCACACATTTGGGATATAAAGAAAAAGTCAAGAAGATCAACATTCAATAAGAACTTCTCGCACAGAAAGAAATTATCTTAATTATAGTTAATGGCATTATTAATAGCTGATACAATGAACTTTTGCTATATTAAACATAGCCGGATAATCCTATTTCCATCAAAGCTTAGCTTCTAAAAACGAAACAGAATACAGTCAGACATTAATGGTTTTTCAAGTTTGAATTTCTGTCCTTTTTGAAAAATAAGGAACAAAATTAATGTTCCTTAATATGAGAATAAGTGAATAATACTAGCTTGTGAGATTTCTGAAATTTAACAAAATATATTTCTATTGGCAATTATCTACTTTACTACAGGAGAAATTTTAATGACTAGAATAACCCCATTGAAACACTATACTTACAAAATATGTTGTGGAAAGTTAGCAAATAGATTGAGGGTATATAGATTATTTCAACCATACCACATAATATGACATACCATTTAATAGTTTGGAATAATCTAACTTTGATGTAATTTTCTCAGTTGGCACACTTATACAAAACAATATATTGGGTGCTTTTGGGGGGTAAAAAATTAAAATGTAAGACTAACAAGGCCCAATTGTCTTTTTTTTCTTTTGCTTTAAAAACATGGGATAATTCTATTTATCATCCTGAACACTGCTCCTAGATCTTTATTTTAATTTCCATTATTAAATTTTATATTAACTTTAGTAAATAATGATAGATCATGGGCTAAAGTCTGAAACTGTATGTACTTACTTTATTTTTTTTTAATTTTTTTAATGCTTATTTATTTTTGAGAGAGAGAGAGAGAGAGACAGAGCGTAAGCAGGGGAGGGGCAGAGAGAGAGGGAGACACAGAATGGGAAGCAGGCTCCAGGCTCTGAGCTGTCAGTACAGAGCCTGACATGGGGCTCAAACTCACAAACTGTGAGATCATGACCTGAGCTGAAGTCAGACGCTTAACCGACTGGGCCCCCCCAGGAGTCCCTGTATGTACTTATTTTAAAAAGAAGAAAACAAATTGCAAAAGACCATACCTAACTATCCTTTAAAACAAATTCCTTTTGACACAGCACGCGTATAACTGTAAGATATCAGTGTCCCACGCTGAGGACACACATCTCTGTGTAAAGAAACAAGAAAGCACTGTATAAGGCCATTTATATGTTCATATTATACTGTGTCAAACCACAGGAAAATTGCATGAGGAATAGTGTATATTTATTATTTGGTATCATTTTTCAGGCTGGGAAAATGCATTAAAAAATTTTCCTTAATCACGTCTAAAAATGTATGTCTAATGAATATAGCAATTCATGTTGAAGTGAGTCATAAATACGTGGTGAGATTTAGAAGCAACTAACAATCATTTGCCATGTATCACAAATTAGCCATTACATGCCACAAGAAGAAAAGAAAAGTACACATGATTATTTTGGTGACATAAAGATTCAGGATACATTTCAGGGATTTTAGTGTGAAACAAAAAAAGAAACAGTATTTGTTTTTACTTATCTAAATACAAATGTAACCATTTTTAAATGTTCAATGTGGTGATGAGATGTCAGATGTGAATTCTGGTTTAAGACTAAAGATTACTATGTGTTGGGGGCAGTAAAAGGAAGTCTGAGACGATCATCCTAGTGAACAATCATCTGGTATTATAGTTCCTTGAAACATAACTGAAGACAAATTAAAAATGAAGCCAAAAATGATCTATTAATCTATTAATTGAACATATTAACTTCTCCTTAGCAAACAAAGAAGAGATTGATTTCTCTAAACAATAATATGACTTTCTCTAAAGGAAAAAATATTTTTCATAATTTATTTGCCCTAATTATTATGCATGTATGTGCTTGTGTAATTTTACAGAAGGCGGTTGGCCAAATGTGATAAGGAGAAGTCACATGTCTTTTTAAAATTTATCTCTATAGGGGCTCCTGTGTGGCTCAGTTAGTTAAGCATCGACTTCATTTCAGGTCATGGTCTCATGGTCTGTGGGTTCAACCCCATGTGGGGCTCTGTGCTGACAGCTCAGAGCCTGAAGCCTGCTTCAGATTCTTTGTCTCCTTCTCTCTCTGACCCTCCCCTGCTTCTGCTCTGTCTCTCTCTCAAAAATAAATAAACATTAAAAAAATTTTTTAAATAAATTTTATCTCTATAAAAACACTGAAAAATACCTTTAAGCTTTTATGTCTGTTTTCCTAACAGCACAAAGGACATTAAGGTGATCAACAATGTGATTTCTAATGTTATTTGTAGAGATTGCTAAGATTATATTAATCTGATTATTTCCAATAAAATTAATCCACTGACATCTGTTGACAGTTTTTATATTTCTTTGCTAATAATTTTAATTAATCCTTGCATTTACTGATTCATTAATTCATCAAACACAAATTTAGTGCATAATTTCATACTAAATATTGTGTTAAACAACGTGGAAACAAACATGAGCTGGATGGAAACAGGCCCGAAATGCACCTAGCTAGATAGAGTAAAGGAAGAATTCCTTCTTGAACTCAGAGGTGAAAAACAGGTAGGAAAGAAAAAAAAAACAGAGCTGGTAGGGTTTTTTCTTAGAAAGAAAACCTAAGCTTTCATTGCATATCAAATCCAGAAATCGATAATTAATCAAACACTTTTACGAACTAGACTGTAAGTATGCAGTCTTATAACAGATTTAAACAAATGCTTCTCTCCAAATAAAAACAAAAGTGTGTTTCTTTTTCATAATGATTATTTATTTATTTTCAGAGAGAGAGCACATGCATGAGTGGGGGAGGGGCAGAGAGAGAGAGAGAGAGAGAATCCCAAGCAGGCTCCACCCCATCAGCCAGAGCTTGATGGGAGGCTTGAACTCATGAACCTATGACATCATGACTCCAGCAGAAATCAACAGAGGGTTAACCAACTAAGCCACCCAGGTGCCCCAAAAGTGCATTTCTTAATGTTCTTTTAAATAACAAAGACATTAATCTCAGATTCATTAAAAAGTCAATGTGAATACATTATCTCGTATTCTATACTGTCTGTAATCTGAAAATAAAAGACTTTTACTATGTGACCTTATTCATTAAAGCACACCTACGATAAGCTTCAAATACTAATACATTAGAAGCAACATTATTGAAGTTGATTTATGCCATGCTATGCGCTGTCTTCTCTTGCTCATATAAAACAATGAAATACAATACTTTCTGATATGCTAATGAATGATATGCAACAGGTTAGAAGTGATTCAATCAGGTAACAGGATTGAGCTATGAAAATTGGACTCTATACGAGATCCAGTTCTGACTCAGTCTTAGGGTGATGAGATCACTCTCATCTCCCCACATTATACCAGAACAATATATCACCATAGAAAGTGGTAGAAACTGGCACCTACCCATGTCCTTATAGATTATAATTTGTCAATTTTAGAGCTGACTGTACATGATAGTGTGTATGCACAGTCTCTGATTCCTTCATAGGCTGGATAGTTTCAACCGCGCTGAATCATTTATCTCTACATTTTCCTTTATACCTATAATCCCCATAAAACAGAAATAGTGCCCAGCCAATCTTTATTCATCATAAGCCTTCAAATTCCTCAGTGAGTAATATTCCCCAAACTCAACATTTTGATATCAAAAATACATAATTTAGAGAGAAATAATTAGATTTTTTGCTAGTGTATTAAAGTAGAAATTGAAATTTTGAGAATTTACTCATAAGAAGTATTTATTTTACTTGTTTTAAAAATCAAAAATGAAAAGACTTCAAACCAAATAATGAATAGTCCTATTTATGAGAAAAATAAGAAACTTGAAACATTTTTATACGCAAAGCTGAACAAATTTTGTCAATTCTACATTAGTGTTTGATGATTCAAGCAATGATTGATTAATACTCATTTGGTTATGAAAAATCTCAGTACTTTCATTAATAGCAAATATATTCAGTAGAATGATAGACGTGAATTTTGTGTCTTCTGGTACACACTTCTCATCCAAATTTTGTACTCGTTAAAGTATTTGTAGCATTGAAATTTAGCATGTAGAATATAAAAACAAACTTTGAAAGTTAACTAATGGGCATTAGAGTTATAATGTTTCCCTGGTTTAAATAAAAATATTCATGGAAAATGTTTTCCAATTTGTTAAAAAATGATCCATTACAATATAGTTCATATGCATTTTCTAACGTATACAGTTGTAGTTGTGCCTTAGCTAATTATTTAGGTCATTTGTTTTTCTTTAATTTTTGTTTCAGGTAATTATGACAGGACAGTGTGCCAATTATCTTTCCACATAAGTATAACCAAAAGGGCACATATATTTGTGGGGATCAGTTTTCTCCTTTTATCTTTAACATCTTTATTTTTTAATTATAGAATGTTTATAATATGAAAGTTGGTAACAAAACCAACAAGAAATATTTCTTGTAACGAGGCTAATGAACAAAATATTGCATTGCACACTGTTAAAATGTGTTCATTTTGTTCAACTGCATATGGCAATGTAGACAATATATCTACATTTGTATCACTGTGTATTTTCATTCTTTGCATCCGGTAAATTTATGCTTACATGTGTGTTACCCTCCAGAAGCACATTCTTTTTAAATTGTGGAGAAAACATTTTTAAAAAAACGTTATAGAGATTCACAATCTCCTATACTGCAAAAGCTTATGGGTGGTAAGTGCAACTTCCAGAACGATTGAAGAAAGCAGAAATTCTCCTAAAACAAGCATGAAACTAAAGACAATCGTCAAAAACAATTACTTCTGGAAACTAATTAGAATCATACTTTGCGATGAGAAGCCTTTATTCAAAAAGACTACTGAACGCTAATAGGAACGACAGAAGTCCGATATTTTAGTGGAAGAATGCTTCCATTTCAACCCTACCTCCAACTCTATTACAGTTATTCTTACTACCGGGCCTTCTGATTTGATGTAGAGCAAGAGTACAATGCATAGAAAATTGTACTGAGAAGTGCTATGAAAAACAAAACAGAAGGGGCGCCTGGGTGGCTCAGTCAGTTGGGCATCTGACCTCAGCGCAGGTGATCTCTTGGTTAGTGGGTTTGAGCCCCACCTCCGGCTCTGTGCTGACAGCTCAGAGCCTGAAGCCTGTTTCCGATTCTGTGTCTCCCTGGCTCTCTGCCCCTCCCCCTGACTCGTGCTGTCTCTGTCTCTGTCTCAAAAATAAATAAATATAAACAAAATATTTATGAAAAAAAAAAAAAAGAAGTTTCCAAAAAGATCCCAAACCATTTAGGAAAGTCAACGCACAGCTAGCCTGAGATGGTGATATTGATTGAGAGCAGCCAAAACCTGGAAGAAAGACCAGAAATTTTAGCAAACACAGGAGAGCGAAATGCTCATGATGGACGTTAATGAGATTCATGTATCCCCGGTGTAGAAGGCAGCTCTTTCTGAGTATTTGTTCAGGCTCAGGAGAAAGCCAGAGGATCTTGGTTACCTACTCATCTCAAAGGAGCATGAGGCCTTGATTAAGCAAAAAGAATCTGCAGCAGACTCGCTAAGCACCTGAACTTTGAATGTGGCCCCGAATCACAAAAAGATCTAACAGCAAAGAATAAACCCTGACTGACCCAGTATTAAAGCCTAACCTTTGCATCCATTTCACTGGAGATCACATTTGACCAAAAGCGTATTATCTTATAAAATGTGGAGGATCGGGTCTTCGTTATAACAGTAAGCGTATTTCTCCAATTTGCTTCAATCTGCAAATCCAGAAGAAAATTAGGAAAGAAAAAAAAATACACACATGTCTTCAAATTAGTAGCAACATGAATTGAGAAAGCATATCCACAGTTATGTATCTCTGGATCTATGTCACTTATATTTTTCTTTCTGGACTAAAAGGGCAAGTTCTGAACCACAATCAACTGCTTGATGATAGGCATCAATCCGTCACCCGTGAGGGTGGTCGGTGAACTCTTCTCCTGGGTTAAAATTAGGCAAGATAATAAGACTGATAACATCCTTAGCCTGGCTGCTTTGACACAGCACTGACCCTTCTACCTTCCCAGCAAAGGAAAAGTGCTTGCCAGTTAGTAGTTGACTAAAGGAATGAGGACTTTTCTCATAATAAATGACAAATTCCACTAGTAAAGTTAGATTAACTTATATTAAACTAATGTAATAGGCGATATATATAGGACCAAAAATTCGAACAAGTAGTTGTTAGGGAAACTTAGAAAAGTCCCTGAAGTGAGCAATATGCTTTGACTCTGCTTAACGCTCAGTCACCGGCTGGACCCTACAGCGTAATGAATAAAATATAATCCTGTATAAATGTTCATTATATTATGATTTCGTGCACATTCTTTTGTCTGCCTTTCTTCTCCTGGCTGCCAATAAGTGCTCTTATTTCCTTCAAAGAATAGCAGGTGTTCTGTCCCATTTTCATAAGGTGAGACACTGTGGAATGTGTGAATAAAAATAAAGGATTTATCAGAGTGCTTGTAAGATTATTTAAAATGTGTCTTATCATGTAATTCAACTTCCTGAGCTCATTACTGATCATACTTTTCATAAAAATTCACTAAGAGACTGGGAAAGAAACTTTAGTTGCTAACGTAAGACATCTCCTAGCCTTAGAAATAATTAAATAGCAAAATATATCCAAGGTAACCATCCATATTCTTTTAGAATAAGACTTTTCTCCCATCCTTCCTTATATGAAAATCTTTGCTTGATGCTAGTAGAGCATGAAGGGAAAAAATCATGCCCAGTTTGTATGTATTTCAGTACACTTAGCTAAGGAAAAAAAAATGCATTCAGTTTAGGGTCTTCCCCCATCTATCCATATGGTGGCATATAAATCTTTAACACTGGAAGGAAAAAAAAAAAAAAAACAACTACTGTTTCACCCATAAAATAAGCAAAATAACAAAATAATACCTGCCAATCAGTCTCATGAATGTGCTGTGTTAATTTGCTGAGACAGTGAAAAATGAATAACGATGTCACTTTGTAAATTTCATCAATCTAGGCTATGCTACAGAAAGGTCTTGAGTAGGCAGAAAGATTCTACAGAAAGGTCCTACAGTTGATCGACTGTTCAAGAAACTATGGGACATCCCGATCCTGCCATGCTACTTGTCTGAAATAGGGAGGGACCAATTAGTAGGTACACTTTTGAATTTCAGAGGAATTATGCTGAGTAAGAGAGAAAATCTCCATTACACCCTGCAATCTGCTTGAAAATATTATAATGGCAATTTTCTAAGATGGGAGAACAGACTAAGATGAAGCAAGGATGTGGCTATAAGGCTATACGATGGCAGGTGTACACGATCCATGTGATAAAACTGTTCTGGACCTTGTGATAAACATACATGGAGCTAAAGACACACACAAAGGCATAAATGCATGGGAGACCAGCGACATCTGAATGAAATTGGTGAAGCCTGTCAAAATCAGTTTCCTAGTGGTCATATTGCACGATAGTTACGGTAGATGCAACCATTGCAGGAAACTCAGTAAGGAGCATATGGCCTCTAGGCAATCTCTGTATTATTTCTTACAAGTGCATGAAAATATGCAATTGCTTTAAAATGATTGTTTTTGATCCAGACTTCAACTGATTTGTCTGAAGAGTTAAATGATCTAAAACAAATTTCTTCAAAAATCATCAGCACATGCCATTCTAATATTTATATACTCAGAAATAATTTATCAGTCTCAATATCAATAAAATACAGTACTGTAAGTTAACAGGAACAGTGACAGCAGCAGACATTATTCTCAAAATTAAAAATTGTCAAAAATCATTTTTTTGTGATCTTATATTTGCCCAGAATGACTGATGTCCCTTTCAATGATACCTATTGAAAATGAAAAAAAGAAAGAAAATATCATGAATATGAAACTATATGAAAGAATATGAAAGAAGTATATAAAAATTCAACTGCATTTCTAAGAAAGTAATGAACAATTGGAACTAAAGTTTAAAAAAAAATACCCATTCTGGGGCGCCTGGGTGGCTCAGTCGGTTAAGCGTCCGACTTCGGCTCAGGTCATGATCTCACGGTCCGTGAGTTCGAGCCCCGCGTCAGGCTCTGTGCTGACCGCTCAGAGCCTGGAGCCTGTTTCGGATTCTGTGTCTCCCTCTCTCTCTGATCCTCCCCTGTTCATGCTCTGTCTCTCTCTGTCTCAAAAATAAATAAACGTTAAAAAAAAAAAAAGAAAAAAAGAAAAAATACCCATTCCAATAGCATCAAAATACAAATTAATTAGGAATATATTTAACTAAATAGAACTGCTGACAAAATATAACAAAATTTAACTGCTGACGCTGTTCAACTATTGCTAAAATAAATGGACACATATTCCATGTGTACTAATCAGAAGAATTAATATTGTTATTAGTGCTCCACAAATGGATCTATATATTCTATATATTCTCAGTCAATAAGGACAGTGTAGTTTTGATTTAAAGGATACATACATATACACACATATAACTAAATAGGATAGGAAGGCCAGAAATAAACACACATATACCGATTTTTAACAAAATTACACCCTTCAGTGAAAATGAATAGTTGTTTCAACCAACACTGATGAAATAAAAACAGAATATCTTTATTAAGAAAATACTCTCCATCACGTCATACAATTATCTTGAAATTGCTCATAGGTGTCAATTTCAAAGCTGACAGAATAAGTCTTATTAAAATATAGTACAAGAAGTTTTGATCTTGGGTTACATACACATTTCTTCATATGTCAAACAAAGCATAACAATTGCTAAATTTGACTTTATAATAATTTAAAACTTTTGCTAACTTCCAGCTGTAAGATGAATGATTTCTGGGGATATAATACATAGCACGGTGACTATAATGAATAATAATGTATTATAAACTTGAAAGTTTTAAGATGAAGGGTAAAAAAAAAAAAAAAGCTTGGCCATTGGGGATTAAGAAAAAATAACTTTTGCTAATGAACAAACAGGTTGCTGGAGGGGAGGCACATGAGGGGATGGGCTAAATGAGTGATGGGCATTAAGGAGGGCACTTGTTGGGATGAGCACTGGCGGTTACACATAAGTGATGAAACCATTAGCATACTGTATGTTAACTTGAATTTAAATAAATATATTTTTGTAATGGCAAGCTTTGGGCTAGAATGAAATATTTGTAAAATATATATGTGCCAAAGGTGTTGTATCTATAATGTATAAAGAACTCATCAATTTGTCAAAATTATAAGAAGACAACTTAATTAAAGTGAGCAAAAGATTGAACAGACAGGTCATCAAAATAATACAAATTATGAATACCCACATGAAAAATTGCTTGTCACCATTTGTCATCAGAGAGATGCAAATTGAACCCTCAATAAAATATTTAAAACAAATTCACAGAAAAGGTGTTCAGACTTATGGTTACACAGAGATGGGGGTTCGAGGGAGGGGGGATGGAAGGAAGGAGGTCAAAGGTACAAACTTCCAGTTATAAGATAATTCATAGAGCTGTAATGAACATGCTCAGTATAGCTTAACACTGATGTATGATGTATCGGAACACTGCTAAGAGTAAATCCTAAGAGTTCTCATCACTAGGAGACTTTTCTTCAGTTGTTTTTCTTTCCTTCTCTCTTTTACTTTTATTATATCTATATGAAAAGATTGATGTTAGCTAAACCTGTTTGGTAGTCATGTCACAGCATCTCTGAATCAAACCATCATGCTGTCTGCCTTAAATTTATACAGTGACATGTGTCAATTATTTCTCAGTAAAACCAGGGGGAAAAGCAGACTATCGATATGGCTAAAATGTTAAAAGTCAGGCAATACCACTTTTAACAAGGATATTGAGCAACTAGACTCTCATACACCTGATAGGATACAAATTTTTACAGTGATAGATACAAATGTTTACAGCCACCTTGAAAAAATGTAGCTATTTCTTAACAAGTGAAATAAACACTTTCCATATTCCCATGCTTATCCCATTCCATTTTATCAAAAGAAATAAAATGCATGTTCTCTCCTACAATCATAAATATAACACAAAAGTTAATTCATAATAACCCAGAGTATACACAACACTTTTGCCTATCATCTCTTTTTTATTGAAGTATAATTAACAAAGTGTTACATTAGTTTCAAAGATAATCTGTTCAAGAAATAAACAGATTGTAGTGCAAGCATATAATGATAAACTACTCAGTGGTAAAAAGAAAATAACTAATGATAAAAAATAACATGGATAAATGTCACAAGAATGTGGTAAATAAAAGAAATTAGACACAGAAGACAACATTCTATATAATTTCATTTATGCAACATTTCCATACACACACACACAGGCTACAGCTCTAGGAAGAAATGATCACTGGTTGCCAGAGTCAGGGTTTGGGGATGATCTAGAATTCAAAAAATACATGAGGAAACATTTGGCATAACAGAATCACTCTATATTATGACTGTGGTGGGGGCTATCTCCCTGTACATATGCCTCAAACTTTATTGTACTGTACATTAAAAATTGATGAACACACACACACACAGAAAGTTCAAATACAAAATCATTAACTTATCCCAGGCTGTCTAAATGGCAGTGATACAGCATTAACATTTCGGCTTCTAGGGTGCCCTTAAAAGCACATGGTCTCAAATGCCATGAGAACTCTCCGGATAGGAAAAAAAAAAAAAAGAAAGAAAAAAAAATCTAAATATCTCAAAGACATGCCTCTTCAATCCATCTCTAAAACCATAAGCTTCTTAGAATTTTAGGGTTGGTACCCCTCAATAGTCTTACAAGGAATCTCAAGGCACAGACAGGCTTATCTTAATGATGTATGTGGGTTTGTCTTTTACCTACAGGACTGGGTATTTCTTACGGAAAAGAAAGAATGAGTCAGAGTCGTTCCCCAAGACACAGATGGCAAAAGCCTGAGGGAACGATGAACACAGGGAGTAGGATTAAACCCTAATTAAGGAATTGACAATGTGTACATATTTTTTTGAATTTCTCTGAATCAGTGACTGCTTAGTTTACTGCTTTGTGAACTGTGAACAGAAGTATCCATACTGATTATCCTCGACTTGATCCAATATTGTATGTTGAGTGTGTGGACCGGCTAACTTGTCTCATTCGTTCATAGCCTCATTCTTATCTGGGTTTTATTTGGGTGTCATCCTTTTAGAACAGAGACTGAGTCTGATTCCAGGTTGCTGAGATTTCTGTTGGTGTTTTTGTAGGCATGACTGCATTTGGGAGGAATGTAAGTGAAATTAACATTCATCAGAGTAGAAAATATCAGTGGTGACCTTGAGGAAGTTTCAGGAAGAATTTTAGAAAGTTTGTTGCCATCAAGAGAATCAACTCATGGGAGAAAATGTATAACTTATGTAACAAAGTCACTTTGTGGAGCACCTGAGTGGCTCAGTTTGTTGAGCGCCCAGCTTGGGCTTGGGTCATGATCTCGCAGTTAGTGAGTTCGAGCCCCGCTTTGGGCTTTGTGCTGACAGCTGGGAGCCTGCAGCCTGCTTCAGATTCTGCATCTCCCTCTCTCTCTGCCCCTCACCCATTCATGCTCTGTCTCTCTGTCTCTCTTTCAAAAATAAATAAACTTTAAAAAATATTTTTAAAAAATTTGCTTCGACTTTGCCTGCTCAAGCAAGCTACTGGGAACTGGAAATGTGTCGCTTCCTCTGTTGACTTTTTTTTATCAATTATTACGTAAACTACCTGCTTGACTCACTAGCTCCCCTGCCTGAGAGAAGTAGCAGGACAGTGTAATGGGATTCCATTGGCTTGTCATCAAGAAAGTTATTGCTAATAGTGGTCCCTCTGTCCAGAAGACAAGTGTCCTCTCTCCATTGGGAGGTACAGCCATGGATGCATATTAGAAGAGGAGTATGGAATCAACACGTTACATTTTTCTGTGTCTAAACACCAGTGGCTTTTGGGAAAATATTTCCCCAGAGTGTGCTATGTGAATTCGAGAGCAAAAGTAGTGGCTAAACTCTTAAATGCTGTAACCCAAATGACTAGATTCAAATCCTAGTTCTGCCACATCCTAGAAGTGTAACCTCAGGGTAACTCATTCATCTGGAATAAACCTCTGCTTCTTGATCTATAAAGTGGAACTAAAAATAAACCTACATCATAGGGTCATAATATATTTAGAAAATTCACTTAAAATGGTTAGCACATTACCTGAAGTATAGCAGGGCTCAATATAAATAAGGTGTTATCAATACCATGGAAGACAAAATATGTCATATAGTAGGCACCTAATAGTTCTTTTTAATCTTATTAGAATAATTTTTAAAACATAAAGAAGAGAATTATAGAAATAAAAAGAGTAGCGAATGATATGGGCCAAAATATATATTAAATGCATATCCTATGTGACATACTACCAGTTTTGCTATGTATATGTTATTATAGTACCAACATTTTATACATCAAAAAAAAAGTCAACACATAAAACGATTATTGTTAAGGACTTAACATTGAAGAAAAATTCAAGTAAAGTAAATGAAGTTACTATAAAAATCTACACAGGAATTGACTTTTATAGTTATTCTACATGTAAATATATCTGTGATATAGCAGTATTCTCTTAAATTTTATAAAACCTTATAAAAGTATTTAATATTTACAGGAAATATGAAACTTCTTGATAGCTATTCATCCAGTATGTACTGTTTATCCTTGGATCTTTTCAGTAGTTTAGATAGAAAAGAACAATTTGACAGCAATTGATGCTTTATATGTTAGAATTTTTAGCTAAATTCTTGGGCCCCAGTAGTATTGAGAGACAGGCCAGGGGTAATGATCTGGGCAAATTGAAAAGTGTGATAGTGATTAGGCAAATAAAGAAAGATATCACTGCTCGGCATGAATCATTACCAAACCATTTGATAATGTTCTCAGGCATTACCCACTGACAGACTTTTATCAATGGCTAATTAGAGGAGTCCAAATAAAGGAACAAACAGAGCTCCTAATTGGACCAATACGATAATCATCTGTTTTCAGAAGGAAACAGATATAAAATACTTAATAAAATTGGAAATACGCGTTAATATATTTTTAATAATAAAGATACCTGTGTGGAAATGTTACAAGGAATTAGAAAAGTGTGTAACACTTTGTAACTTCAGGATTTGAAATGAGAACCACTACTGTCTGCTCATCCGTCGAGGTATGCCTTTGGTTTTATTTCATTCTTCACAGTTGTTCTAGATAACCTAGCCATCATCATTACCTCTACTGTCCAAAAGGAAAAAAATAGCCATAGCTTTGTCTCTTGATCCCTCAGGCAGTGAGCTGTAAAATAACAGTAGCCACAGGACCAAAGTATAGAATGATGCACCATAATGGAGAAAATTAAACATTACAGCTTCCAGAATAACGAATGAGATTCTTACTTAAGTACATATTTGGCATATCAAATAGATTAGTGTGCTAAGGCAGTATTTCTGGACCATCTTTCAGATACCACCTAATATCAACCAAATCTGATTTTTAGAACTTTACCAAACTGCCAAATTAGTCAGTATGCATTTGTCACCACAGGTAATTATGTTTATGAACATATCTGACACATTTGCAACCGATGTCTTTCTCCGCTTCCGATGTGGACAAAGTAGAGACAAGAGTTACTGCTCAAGCTTTTCCAAAACTCAAGTGACCAGAGGTTACAACAGATTAAAGAGAAAAATCACAACAGAGAAACAGAGGGAAATGAAGGAAAGTAGGAAGAGAAATAGAGAGGAGGCTCCTTGCAAGAACAAAACAGAGGTCATAATCAAGATCTGAAAATATTAAAAAGATATTAAAAGTATTAAAAGTCCACTATGCACACTCTAAACTAACAGTTGCAGAAAGATAGATGAGATTGATCAATTCCCCCAAAGACACAGATGTCACAACTCGGTGAGATGACCCTAAAACTCTACATTCATCCAAGCACTTTAAAGAGGAAAGCCTCCTTACAAAAACAAAAACAAACAAACAAACAACAACAACACAATCTCGATTCTCAAATAGCTTCCAGGTGAATATCTAAGAGTTATAGAGAAACAATACCATTTCAATTCAAATTCTTTGAGCAAATAGAAAGAAAACTATTAGATAATAGAAGAGAGGGGAAGATGTCCCAACAGTTGTATAAGGCCAGCAATATCCTGATACAAAATGATATGTGTACAAGGTGTTTCATTGTTTTTTTTTTATGAAAGAGACTGGGAAAACCTCAGATGTCTATGTATCGGGACATGGTGCATAAAAGACGATATACCATATAATGGAATACTTCGAAATCATACAAGTAAAATGAGAAGCTTTCTATGTATTATACTTACTCTGCATAATTGTATGACATTTAAAGAGCCCCACGCTTGTTAATGCAAGAAGTAAGAATTGGAATGATGCGAATATTTACGCGATAACATGGAAAAAAATAAAAATATATACCCATGCTTGTTTGTGCTTGCCATTTTGAAAGAAACACTGGAACAAATGACCAGAAACCAATAAAGTTTATTTCTTCAGTGGAGAGAGGATAAGATAATGTTGGGTTAGTCATAACAAACTTAGCTGAGCAAGTGATATGCAAGCTAGGATTTGGAGCATTTGTAGCAACTTGCCAGTCGGAAAGAAACAGGGAGAGTTCTTCCAGAATAAGGCTACAACATTTCCAAGAGAATGTAGGCTGAGGAATTTGGCACTGATAAAAGCCCAGTGTGGTGGATACTTACAGATCCAGGAGAAGAGAAGGTCAGGATGTGGCGGGGAATTCCAGCCTGCTTAAAATTGAAAACCCTGTAATCAGCCTTAGTATATCCATAATTCCCTTGCAGAGTGACATCATTCCTTTCCCAAGAATAAAATGATGGCATTGTAATTAATCTTATGATGCTAGAGAAGATAGCATGATGATTTTATTAAGCTCTTTGAAGTTTTAAGAAGAACAAATGAGCAGTATTTTTATGGCACTGAAAAGTCCTGATACCAGGGACGAATCATTGGCCTCCATGGATACAACAGAAATATCAATTCTTTGAAAGGAGGACAACAAATCTTCGTTTCTGAAGAATGTTCAGACCGGCAATGTTCAAACTGGGAGTCCATTTGGCCCTGTAGTTTCATCTCACCAGTAAAGATACTAAAACAAAGAGGCAATTATTTGCTCAAAGTTCTAGCTTCAGAACTGGAGCAAGAACATGCCATTTCCAATATGAGTCTACTGCTCTTTGCTCTAAAACATTCCTAATTTTAAGCAAGTAGTTAGAAATTTTGTAAAAACACATAGCCAATAAGCCTCTAGTCCTTTAGGCACCATGTAGATCCACATATAAAGTATAAACAAAAGATATTTTTAAAAAATCAATTATTTTAAATTTAACCAAAGTCAAATTTGCTCATGTTTAGACAGAGCTTTATTCTCTAGTATATATATGCAGGTTGTCTCACTAAAGAATACACGGTCAGATGACAACATCCCTTCCCCAGGCATTGAATAATGAAGAGTCATCTATTTTTTGGCATGTATAGTTTCCATAGGAATTTCAGAAGTCAAAACCTGAAATATCCTTTTCATGAGTACAAAAAATGTAACATATGAACATATTTAGAATAGCTTTTATAAAATGCTATATATCTTTTTAATTTTTTAAAATATTTTTTAAGTTTATGTTGAGGGAGTGAGAGAAAGAAAGAGAGCAAGCAGAGGAGGGGCAGAGAGAGAGAGAGAGAGAGAGACAGAGAGAGACAGAGAGAGAATCCCAGGTAGGCTCCACACTGTCAGCACAGAGCCTGACGTGGGGCTTGATCCCATGAACTGTAAGATCATGACCTGAGTGGAGATCAAGAGTTGGTTGCTTAGCCAACTCAGCCACCCAGGCACCCCTAAAGTACCATATTTTTAATCAGTGGAATAAATGGTTGACATCTGAGATTTAACTTGATGCACCCTACATCAGTTACGATTTATGACTGTTAGAGAAAAAAATAACATTAAGACAAAAACCAACTGTACTTGAGTTTAGTTGATAAAGCTTTCATTTTAATGGGGATTTTTTTAGTTCTAAAATGCTTTAAAGAGTATTTTCAAAGTTTTTAAAAAATGTATGGTTTAAAAGTTTTACAAATATGTAACAATTATGCTTCTGTATTTATTTGATGCTTGAGTATATTAATGCAAATCTCACTAATTAGTGGAGATGCTAAAAAACTTTTATCATTGATTGTAAAGCTGTATGGCAGTCAGGTCACTTTTAAGAGAATTCAAATATGTGCACAGAGTTGCAAATGACACATGATGATATGAATTGTAAAAGCTTTATTGTCATTTTTTTTTTCAATCTGAACTTCCAATTTTCCTTTTAACTTTTAATAAGAAATGGGGGTAAGAGCACCCTCGTTATACCTCTCCATTCCTCTCCATTCACTTTTACCCACCTATATGATTATTGTTTATTGACATAAAATAAACAAAAATGGTAGTTAAATCACCTGATGGAGGTGTTAGCTAACTCTATGGCGGTAATCATTTTTCATTATATAAGTGTACCAAACAAACATGTCTCCATTCACTTTTTACAAAAATAAGATACCTTCCTAAAACTTAAAATGACAGTCTTTTCCATCAATTAGAAAACCCATTCTTAACTACATTTATTATTAAATGAAAGCATTATATTACAATCTCATAAACGGAAGGTAATCCCGTCAATAAAATGTAGCTATAAAATATACCAGTTTTTTCACAGATATAGCCAAATTTATATAAGTCATCACTAATTAAGGTTTATTTCAAAACAAGTATAATGATATATTGCAAAATCTAAATTATATTGTTTAACAGATCGTAGAATTCTTCTGGATTTTAGTCATCAAGAACCAATTATGACCAAAAATTTTTATAAAGTGAATGTAATTATAACTTTTAGAAAGCTCACTAATATCAAGTTGAATTTTACTGTCTATCTTTCAGAGATTTTGATTCAGAAGATCTCTAATGAGACAGGGGAGAAGCCATGTGCATTCTATAAGTTACTCAAGTAATTGACGTTGCCATACAAGATTGGAAATTTTACTATATGTTAAAAAGAAAATCAAGACTATCAGTATTTGAGCTGAACTTTCCAAATACTTAGGTTAATTGAGTTTTATTTGTAACGTTTTTTTTTTCTTGAGAGAGAAAGAGAGAGAGAACCCCACGAAAACCAGAGAGAGAGAGAAGTGGGGCTTGTGCTCACCCAAATCGGGGCTCGAGTTCACCTGATTCAGGACTCAAACTCACGAAACTCATGACCTGAGCCGAAGTCATATGCTTAACCAACTGAACCACCCATGTGTCCCTATTCGTAACCTTTCTTGTGAGAACAAATATATCTGATTTGCTGAAAAAGCACTTTTTCTTTACAAAAGAAACTTTTTCTTCTTGCCTTGTTTATTTACTAGGCATACCTCCTTTAGCTTGGGTATGCAAAATATCCCTCAATTCCCTGCATGAGTGAAGAAAAATTTAGAACTGCATGAATAAATTGGTGAAATATTTTTTTGTAGGGATTTATCTACTTTCATTGGAAAACTTCTGAAGTCCTGAAACATAACTTACATGGGAAAATGTGATTTGGATTCTAAATTGGTTATTACAACATAGTTCCATTATCAAGAATAAAACCTAGGGGCGCCTGGGTGGCTCAGTCAGTTGAGCGTCCAGCTTCGGCTCATGTCATGATCTCACGGCTTGTGAGTTCGAGCCCTGCGTTGGGCTCTGTGCTGACAGCTCAGAGCCTGGAGCCTGCTTCCGATTCTGCGTCTCCCTCTCTCTCTGCTCCTAACCCACTCACATTCTGTCTCTGTCTCTCTCAAAAACAAATAAACATTAAAAAAAAAATAAAAAAAGAATAAAACCTAGAAAAATACAGAGTAACTGCCATAATTAATGAAAAAGGATAATGTAGATACATTTACATCTTATTTTTGCCATTAAGGACTTGGGTAGACAACCCAGCAAGGATAGTTATTGCTTTTTTTATATGAAATATGAACCTGAAATGGTTAATTATTGTCTTATAATTTCAATGATAAATTATATCTTATCATTTAAATTATAATTATTAAAGTATAACTTATTACTTTAAAATCAGCTAATATGTTTAACATCTTAAAATTGACTAATAAAAATCCACTTCATGGATTTATTGGGAATATATGTGATAGTGTGTTTTGTGTGGTTATCACAGTGCCGGGGAAATAGTAAATCCTCATTAAGTAGTTACTAAGCACCAGGAAACAGTCCCTGAATCAAGTGTAATTAAAGAGAAATAAAACATAGGTTGTTTTATAAGAAAAAACCCCCAAAAGAACATACGTTTAAAAATCCATTTAAACTGCTACTACATTTATGACTGCATATATCTGTAAGCTATATCTGAAAGTAAAATAGAAACCACAATATCCAAACAATTTTGCAATTCATCATTCTTTCGTTATTCCAAAAAAACGGGGAGGGTGGGGAGTAACATTATGGCAAAAGTAGCAAGATGTTTGAGGAGAGACTAAGTATAAAAGACAATATGAAAACCACAGCCAAAGCTACTTACAGTATCAGTTGACTCAGAAAGAATGGTTCAAAAAATTGAGAGAGATAAAAGAACAGTATGATTAATTTCCAATCCACAAGTATTAGCGAGGGTAAGAGAGGGGGATAATGGGAAAAGGAGGGTGGGTATGGTAACAAGGACACTGTTAGTAAAAGATCAGGCTATGGGAATTTAGTTTGGGATTTTCAACATCTTTTGTTATTTGATATCAAGTATATTTTGTAGTATGTATATGTGCATGGCACTCAGGGTATCTCCATAAAAAACAAACACATATGAAAGTATTAGTAACTATAATGAATTGTTATGTGATGGGCTATGAAGCAGCTTCCAAGCTCCTGGTTAAGAACATACTAGTCTCGGGGCGCCTGGGTGGCGCAGTCGGTTAAGCGTCCGACTTCAGCCAGGTCACGATCTCGCGGTCCGTGAGTTCGAGCCCCGCGTCAGGCTCTGGGCTGATGGCTCGGAGCCTGGAGCCTGTTTCCGATTCTGTGTCTGCCTCTCTCTCTGCCCCTCCCCCGTTCATGCTCTGTCTCTCTCTGTCCCAAAAATAAATAAAAAACGTTGAAAAAAAAAATAAAAAAAAAAAGAACGTACTAGTCTCTGCCGTGTGCTTTCTTTCTCTTTTTTGCTAAAGAAAAGATGAAATACTGCTTTTGGCAGGAAATATTCACTATATCTGCCAAAATTACACTTGGTAGACAGCAATTCAAGTAGTAAATATATTTTTATGGATAATTAGTTGATTGAATGTGTGGATTAGAGGCTTTTTAATATTCATGACTAATTATGTCTATGAATATTTTATTAATTTCTGTTTTGTTTGAAATAACGATGCTACAATAACATGGAACCCAAATGCTTAATATTAATAAACTCTAAATAATAAGTCAATGACAATTCTGTGATTAAGTATCACCCAAAGCTTCCTTGGTGGAACAATATAATATGCAAAACGCAAATATTGTAGCTTAGGTACAGAGACATGCAATCCATTATTTTCCTTATAAATCAGAAAATCTCTATGTAGAGCCACCCTCATTATTTTCAACACTTTTTACAGAATCACTTGATTATAAGAAATCACTCGATTACAAGCCTGTTCTTTGGTAACAGAATCCACAGAAAGGATTTCATCACCTGCCGAAGACATACACACATTGTTTTAACTACACTTTTATTTACGGAGCTCACATGTGGCCCCACTTTAAATTTGTATTTAAGCACTAATGCCAAAACATTGTAGTTATTTATTTACTTTTGGTTTTTTCTTTCACTGATCTGTATGCTTTTAAGGACAGACAAAGCACATACATTATATTTTGGTTTTGCTTATTTCTGTATTTACTGGCATTAGCAAAAAAAAAAAAAATTCTTCGGTGAATAGGGAAATAATTTTCTCTGAAATTCTAAATGTTTTCAGAGACATAAATTTTGATATTTAATTCTAAATATCAAAGCATGGGATGATTAAATATTTTCATAGTGACCCAATTTCTTCTAGAGTCCTACAAAAGAATGTTTTGTACGATAGCTTTATCTTTCACATCCATGCATCTCTTGTGCCTAATTACAGCCATAGCTTCACTGCCTTCAACTACTGCAACTTTTTCACTACTGCCCAAATCTGAAACAACCACCACGGGAATCCAAGCAGGTGCATTTAGTTATGAGACGGAAACTGAAGGACCATAGGAATCTGCTTTAGGTTCCTTTTCCTGCTTCTATTTTTTTTTACATCTTTTTTTTTTTTTATTTACATCCAAGTTAGTTAGCATCTAGTGCAACAAGGAGTAGATTCCTTGATGCCCCTTACCCATTTAGCCCATCCTTCCTCCCACAACCCCTCAAGTAACCCTCTCTTTGTTCTCCATGTCTAAGAGTCTCTTGTTTTGTCCCCCTCCCTGTTTTTATATTATTTTTGTTTCCCTTCCCTTATGTTCATCTGTTTTGTCTCTTAAAGTCCTCATGAGTGAAGCCATATAATATTTGTCTTTCTCTGACTAATTTTGCTTAGCGTAATACCCTCCAGTTCCATCCACGTAGTTGCAAATGGCAAGATTTCATTCTTTTTGATTGACGAGTAACACTCCATTGTATATATATTTACCACATCTTCTTTATCCATTCACCCATTGATGGACATTTGGGCTCTTTCCATCCTTTGGCTATTGTTGATAGTGCTGCTATAAACATGGGGGTGCATGTGTCCCTTTGAAACAGCACACCTGTATCCCTTGGATAAATACCTAATAGTGCAATTGCTAGGTTGTAGGGTAGTTCTATTTTTAGTTTTTTGAGGAACCTCCAGAGTGGCTGCACCAGTTTGCAATAATCCCACCAGCAGTGCAAAAGAGATCATTTTTCCCTGCCTTCTCGCCAACATCTGTTGTTGCCTGTTATTAATGTTAGCCACTCTGTCAGGTGTGAGGTGGTATCTCATTGTGGTTTTGATTTGTATTTCCCTGGTGATGAGTGATGTTGAGCATCTTTTCATGTGTCTGTTGGCCATCTGGATGTCTTCTTTGGAGAAGTGTCTATTCATGTCTTTTGCCCAGTTCTTCACTGGATTATTTGTGTTTTAGGTGTTGAGTTTGATAAGTTCTTTATAGATTTTGGATACTAACCCTTTATCCGATATGTCATTTGCCAATATCTTCTCCCATTCTGTCGGTTGCCTTTTAGTTTTGCTCATTGTTTCCTTCAGTGTGCAGAAGCTTTTTATTTTGATGAGGTCCCAGTAGTTCATTTTTGCTTTTGTTTTCCTTGCCTCCAGAGACATGTTGAGTAAGAAGCTGCTGCGGCCAAGATCAAAGAGGCTTTTGCCTGCTTTCTCCTCAAGGATTTTGATGGCTTCCGGTCTTACATTGAGGTCTGTCATCTATTTTGAGTTTATTTTTGTGTATGGTGTAAGAAAGTGGTCCGGTTCATTCTTCCGCATGTCGCTGTCCAGTTTTCCCAGCACCACTTGCTGAAGAGACTGTCTTTATTCCGTTGGATATTCTTACCTACTTTGTAAAAAATTAGTTGGCCATACGTCTGTGGCTCCATTTCTGGGTTCTCTATTCTGTTCCATTGATCTGAGTGTCAGTTCTTGTACCAGTACCATACTGTTTTGTTCATTATAGCTTTGTAGTACAGCTTGAAGTTCGGGATTGTGATGCCTCCTGCTACTATTCTTGCTGGGACCTGAACCTCCCCACCTCACTTTACACAGGCCTTGTAATGCAAATAGCATATGTCCTCCTTGTAAAGGAGTTAATGATTTCTCTAGAATAGAAGGACCAGATGAGAATGACCTAAGGAAGCTATTCCAGACCACCTGTGCTAGATGCTAGGCATCTGGATTCTGAGGACTCCCTGGCTCCAAGGAGTAACACCTGGGGCCTCATCTTTGCTCTAATTGGTTCCAAGATGTCTGAGGGGATATGTACACCAATCCACTGTCCTCAATAAAAAATTCCCTAGATCCCAAGCAAAGTAGAGACTTCCTCTTTTCCAAGTCTCCTGGACAGTCTGTCTCTATACATAGTATCTTCAACAATTTCTGCTTTCACCTCCTGCTGGCTCACATTTGATTTCCATCCTGCATGAAGTCAAGGACCCTCTTGGTTGGTCCCGGGGGGACCCTCTTGGGCTCCTCAGACCTGGCTTGCCTGTATCAGTTGTCCCTCACGGAGACCAAATCTCTAATTATTCCCACTGAACTATCAGAAACAACTTGTTGAAATATTTGAAGAGCTGAAAATGATAGCTTCACTAGAAAACTGTCTCTGTGTGGGTGAACATTCTGACTCATGTCAGTATCCATAGCAGGAATGTTTCTTTAACAGAAAGCCTACAGACTAACCATTGAAATTAATATGCTGTAAGTGGTTTTATTAATTTTTGGACCCCACTGAAGCTACAAAAGTTACGTATCTCTCAAAACCTCTTCTCCACTTTTACTTCCCCTATTGACTAAACTCAATCAAAAAGAGAAAATAAGCCCAACGGGAAAGCCCAACATTAATCTGAGTCTTGGTGTCTTATATCTTGTACAGTAGACCTTTCTTTGAGATCTAGAAATAATTGTTCAGCTTTTGAAATTGTTATTATAAAGGTGTTGATCAAGAACAGGGAGATACCCCAGTATTCAAGTCACTTTCAATATCCACTGCACATGGGTTATGTTTGGGAAAGCTTTATCTATAAATATAGCAAATAAGAATAATACACATCTTGTAATGAGTCTGTATTGATACAAAATTCCAGCTGTATGCTTTAAAATCTTATTCACATTTCCAAAATGTTTCAAAAATAAACTATAGTATAAATGTTATAATTCAAGAAATGGAAGTCTAAAATAATTCAGTTTGAGCCTCTTCCCTTCCATATATTAGTATATAAACAATGCTAGCTATAGTAATCAAAACAATGTGTCACTGGCATAAAAACAGACACATAGACCAGTGGAATAGAATAAAGACACCAAAAATAAACCCACATACACAGTAAGCTAATCTTTGACAAAAGCACCAAGAATACATAATGGCCAAGAATACACAATGGGGAACGGATAGTATCTTCATAAATGGTGCTGGGAAAACAGAATATCCACATACACAAAGACCAAAATTGGACCCTTATCTCACAAAAAAAACTCAAAATGGATTAAAGACTTAAATGTAAGACCTGGAGTCATCAAACCCCTACGAGAAATTCTAAGGAAAATGCTTTTTGACATTGGTCTTAACAATTATTTCTTTTGGATATGACACCAAAAGCATAGGCAGCAAGAGCAAAATAAGCAAGTGGGATGGCATCAGACTAAAAAAGCTTCTGTACAGCAAAAGAACAACCAAGAAGATGAAAGGCAACCTATGAAATAGGCAAAAAAAAAAAAAAAAAAAAAAAAAAAAATTGCAAACCATATATCTGATAAGGAGGTTAATATACAAAATATATAAGGAACTCATACAATTGTTAAATTGATTAAACAAGGAAGCCAAGAGACTGAGTTGACACTAACCTCTCAGTGAGCAAACCAGTAAACCTGTAAATGCCTTGAGATTAGGAAGCCAAAACATTAAGGACAACTAATCCCAAGCAGCCTAACAGGCTTTTAGCTATAGCCAATCAAAAATTTCCTTACTTTGCTTCTGCCTTTTTTTTTTCCTTCCTATAAAAGCCTCTTAAGTTCGTGTGGGTAGAGCATTCTTAACCCTGTCCTTTTTGCCTGTGCTTAATTTTAGCCAATTTTTACTCATGGAAACTCTTAGAATGTTTAATATGTCTCAGTCTACCTTTTAACAGTTCTAGTGTCAGGATAAGAAACCAAAGGAGGCCCCCAACAATACCAAGGAGCAAGTGTGGGTACCTATTGAGCCTCTGTAGCTCACTGCTTTCTTGCTGCCTCCAGTGGGTAAATCCCTCCTGTGTCCTGGACCCCTGCTCTGCAGGTCTTCATTAGGTGCTTTCAGACTTGACCTGAGGTTGTGTGTGTGTGTGTTTTCTTTCCCTGGGCTGGTGTCGTACTGGCTCCGATTTAAAAACTCTTCCGGGGGAGGATCTGACTTAGAAACCCAACCCCTTCTGCTGTCGGACTATCTCTGACTTAGAAACCAGAGGGTCTAGGGTCAGACTGGGGTCGACTCAGAAACCAGACCAGTCCGGGATCAGAATGAATCTAAGAAACAGGGCTGAGGCCGGCGTGAGGTCTCAGGTGAGTGAGATTTTGTGCTAAGGCTCAACCAGCAGGTTAACCTACCAAAGATAATCTTGAATTACAGTGGCCACAGCAGAAAACTTTTAACCATCTTGGATAAGCACATCCATTAGGAGGTGCCCTAGAGAAAAAAGAAACCTCAGCCAAGCATTCACCATAGTTTATTTGTCCTCCTCTACAGTTTCTGGTGACCAGGATGGGACTTGCTGGGATATCCCACTCACTCCAGAGCCTGCAGCCAGATTTGGGGAAAACTGGCAGAAGACTGCAACGGGTAAGAACTCTTAGAAAGCCAAATCTCCCATACCTCTGTCTGTGGTGCCTGGTGGAGAAAGGAAGGCAAAATTTCACACTGTCCCTTCCTTTCTAAATTCAGATGGGGAGGAGAAAACATTGGTTATTGATCTTTTCTCTCCCAGGGACTGCTTATTGCTTCTTTTGTTGTCTTCGGTTGTTTCCTGAGAACCTGGCTTGGCAACTGTCAGGTTAGAGCATCCCAAAATATAGCCAAACAGAAATGTGGTTGTTCCCTATTTGTGGTTACATATGGCGGAACAGAAATGTGGCTGACACCGCATTTGCCCTTAGGGTTCTATGCACTGTGCTGGCTCTCAGGGGAATTGTCTAAAAGAAATAACCTTTCTTTGGTTATTTTTGGGAGTAGCTTGGATCTTGGGAGAGTAGTATCTTTTTCACCCTCTTTGGGTCCATGGTTTTTTTGGTGTGTGTGTGTGTGTGTGTGTGTGTGTGTGTGCGCGTGTGTGTTTTAATACTGCCAGGAATATTTACTGTTTGTTCAGGCTGAAGAGTAATAACATACTTGAACTTTGTTGTTGTCATGTTTAAAAGTAGCTCCTAGGGGAACCTGAGTGGCTTATTCTAATGAGTGTCTGACTCTTGGTTTTGGCTCAGGTCATGATCTCGCGGTTCTTGAGTTCAAACCCCACATTGGGCTCTGTGCTGACAGCACAGAACCTACTTGGGATTCTCTCCTTCTCTCTGCCCCTACTCCACTCATGCTCTCCCTCTCAAAATAAATAAAGAAAAATAAATAAATAAAGTAGCTCTATCGTAAGAAATTGACCAAACTGGAAGGTGGTACTTATGGTCTAATACACACTTATTATTTATTTTTTTATTGAGGAGTAACTGACATATAACATTATATGAGTTTCATATGTACAATGTAATGATTCACTATTTATATACCTTGGGAAATGATCACCACAAGTCTGGTTACCATCCATCACCATGTGAAGTCACAATTTTTTTTTCTTGTGATGGGCACTTTTAAGATTTACTCCCTTAGCAACTTTAAATATGCAGTTGATCATGCTATAAATTATATCCCCATGATTTATTTGTTTTATAACTGGAAATTCGTACCTTTTGACCCCCTTCATCCATTTTTCCTATCCCCGACCCCCCTTGCATCTGACAACCACCAATCTGTTTCCTGTAACTATGAGTTTCATTTTGTTTTGTTTTGTTAATTTGTTTTGTTTATTTAGATTACACACCAAAGTGTGTATTAGTCTTTTGTGATTGACTTATTTCACTTATAATACCTTCAAGATCCATCCATGCTGTCCCCAATGGCAAGATTTCATTGTTTGTTATGGATGAGTAGTATTTTATTGTATATATAAATTATGCATTATATGTAATAGATATATGAATTATATATATGTCACACCTTCTTTATCCATTCATCCATCAATGGACACTAAAGTTGTTTCCATGTCTTGGCTATTGTAGAAAATGTAAAATGAACATTTTTTTTTTTTAGATAAATACCCAAAAGTGGAATTGCTGGATTATATTGTTCATTTTTTAATAAAATAAAAATAAATAAAATAATAAAAGAAATAAAAGTCAGTTTGAGTTTGCTGATTCAAGAAAGGCATACCTTTAGAGTTATCAGCGTTAAATACAGTAATTTTGTTCTGCCTAGGTTGGTTCACTAAAAGTCAAACAGGCTCATGTTATTGGTGCAGACCTTATGGAAAATATTATGGAGGTTCTTCAAATAATTAAAAAACAGAAATACCATATGATCCAGCAATCCCATTTCTGGGTATATATCCAAAGGAAATAAAATCAGTACCCCAAAGAGATATTGGCACTCTTATGTTTATTGCAACATTATTCACAATAGCCAAGATATGGAAACAACCTAAAGGTCTATCGATAGATGAATCGATAAAGGAAAGGAAAATATATACACACATAGCAGTGTGAGTCACTGCTCTTTCATATATCAGTATATAAACACAAAAATCAAATATTTTTGAACTACAATTTTCTTCTTTCAGCCATATATGTATACATATTAAATACATATTTTGGGTCAAGTATTTAATAGTTGAGACAGATATAAAGATGTATAGTCTTGGGGTGCCGGGGTCACTCAGTCAGTTAGGCATCCAACTTTGGCTCAAGTCATGATCTTACCATTTGTGGGTTCAGGCCCGCATCCAGCTCTGTGCTGACAGCTCAGAGCCTGCAGCCTGCTTCCGATTCTGTGTCTCCCTCTCTCTCTGCCCCTCCCCTGCTCACACTCACATCTCAAATCTCAAAAATAAACATTTAAAAAATGTTAAAAAAAAAAAAAAAAACAACCAAAAACATTAAGAAAAAAGATGTATAGGCTTAAACCAAAACCCAAAGCAGCAGTTTATTTCTTTGAAAATACCTGAAAAAAATTAAATTTATGAATTACTTTTTCATGTTTGTTTTTATTTTTATTTCTAATTTTGTAAAATAGTTGGGAAATAAAAGGTAAGCTTTGAGATGTATATATACTTATATACATATATATGTTGCTTTCCTTTTATAAATGTTTTCATTTCCTCCTGTTCTCCAAAAGAAATTTCGCTTTGTATACACTTCTTGGTTTTGTTATTATATCTTCGCAGCACCATTAAAGTTATTTTTCCACTGTGACCCAGCTTCCATTTTTGCTGTTGAGAAATTCAATTTCAGTTTAATATTTTTGTACTTTGATGTAATGTGACTTGCTACTTTTAATTCTAGTTTTTAATTATTTAAAGATCTTATGAATTGTGTTTCGTCAAACACATCATGTTGTTTCTTTTTTTTTAATTTTTATTTTGTAGAGAGAGGGAGCGAGTGGAGGAGGGGCAGAGAGAGAGGGAGACAGAGAATCCAAAGTGGGCTCCACACTGATGGCAGAGAGTCCAATGAGGAGCTCAAACTCACAAACCCTGAGATGCTTAGCTGACTGAGCCACCCAGGTGCCTGCATCATGCTGTTTCTGTAGAGAGTTGCACATAGCTAAGGATATTAGCATTTCCTCATTACCTCTTTGACAGTCGGTAAAAAGCGTATTTGTTGTGACATTATCATTGCCCCTTAAATTTGTTTGTAGTTGGTCTTCTAATGCTTTGCATACCTGGACGAAAAACATCAAAATTTTAACTTGGGGTTAAAATTTCTAAGCAGAATGGAAAAATGCTAAAACATTCTATGTGAATATTTATTTTTTAATTTTTTTTTTTATTTTCGAGCCCTGCCCCCTCGTGGATACTTAAATTTTTAGAGATTGTGTAAAATCAACATTGAAACTATCTATGCTTGAAATTGATGTTGACTTGATCAACTCTGTGAAAGTAAAAGCTAAAGCCAATATTAATTTTTTGTTAATTTCTCTCATAGAGGCAGTTCATAGATTTTTAAGAAAAAAAATATTAAAGTTATAAGCATTTTATTTCCCTTTTGCAACAAGGATTTATAAATTCCAAAGCCATATTTAACATACATTTTATAAGTGCCTCAATTTACAGAAGGTGAGAAGAGAAATTTTCTATCTGTCCTTGTAACCAGGGGAAATTTTTATAGCATTCATGACATTAATGAGCTGAGACTTAGAGGAATGTATGTTTACCTGGTTATCTCATCATGGGATTTTCACTTTTTGCATTTGTTTCTGGTCAGTTTCTGCTGCCTGTGATACTGAGAAACCTAATGGCCAGTAATGACCACACAATTACTCTGTACTTATTTGGATCCAGATTTTCCTTTGTCATCAAATCAGACTCTGTGGTATCTCTTAATCTTGTCCTACATCAGCCCGCACAATTCAGATAAGTTTGTTGCTTTATTTTATCAGGGCTTAATCAAAAAATGAAAATTATTTTCATTTTCTGCTTGCCAGTTCTCCAGGAACAAAATCTTTATTAAAAAAGGTGCTTTGTCTAATGCGTCATCTCTCTGGTTTTACTTGTTATAACATTAATGCGTGCACCTGCTGGTGTTTCAAAATGTAAAACACTTCTGTAATTCTACTTTGTGAAATACTGGAGATAAAGAATCTTCGGGGGATTGGGGGACAGAAATAAGAGCCTTGTCTATATCAAGTGCTATCTGAGGTGTTCTCCTTAGTTTCTCAAAAATCTTTTCCTCTATACTTGTTTCTTTTTTCATTGCCAAATACCTCTCCATGAAGCCACAGTTGAATTTAAAAGTTTTTAATAGGGGCGCCTGGGTGGCGCAGTCGGTTAAGCGTCCGACTTCAGCCAGGTCACGATCTCGCGGTCCGTGAGTTCGAGCCCCGCGTCAGGCTCTGGGCTGATGGCTCGGAGCCTGGAGCCTGTTTCCGATTCTGTGTCTGCCTCTCTCTCTGCCCCTCCCCCGTTCATGCTCTGTCTCTCTCTGTCCCAAAAATAAAATAAAAAACGTTGAAAAAAAAATTAAAAAAAAAAAAAAAGTTTTTAATAGATTTCTTGCAAACTTAAATCTTTCTTAGAAGCCTCAGATCAAACGATCTTTAAATTAATTCCAGTAGTACAGTTGTTTTTGGGCCCCAAAATCATACTGAACCATAAATTTTATCCCCATCTCCATGGAATAAGTCATCTATAATTTCTTTGATGTTTACTCTCTAATACAAAGTGAAAATTTGGGTTAAAATCTTCCAAGTCAACAGCACAATTGCTCTAAACCTTGAGAGAAAAATGCTTGGTTGATAATATTAGTCACTATATTTTAAGTAAGAGATTCTCAATACTGTTAAAATGCTCTATGCTTGTAAATCACAATACAAAAAGAAGTATATTCTGTGGGCATGTTTATATTGAGTATATGTGTATACACATGTGGTTATTTGCATTTTTATGTACTTGACAAATAATCTGGCCAGGATATTTCTTCAAAAATTCTCTTGTTTATTTCAAGATTACTTTAGGAACGATATATACCTAATTAATTATGTTTTACATCCTAATCATTTAAAATTGATGTCTTTTGATAGTTGATTACAAATACAGTACCTAGAAAAAAAGAGAATGCTACCCTTGTAAATTTTTTCTACCTTTAGTTCTGTCAGTTACTACCAAAGACATGTTTCTTACGTTATAATGACAGCTTACAATATCCTGACATAGATTTCTATTTTATTTTAGTAAGCATTGAGTGTTTTGCTTAGTTCTAATTATTTTAATAAGATTCATTCAGCTAATGTATCTTTTGTTATTTATTTATTTATTTATTTACTTTTTTTGGTGGTTAGGTATTTATTTGAAAATAAAATGCATTATGGGAAATTGATTTCAGTTTCAATAGAAAAGTACCTAATAGGTATGCAGACAATGGAAAAGAAAACTAAATTAAAAGATCCATTTTGAAGACAAAGCTTGTCTTTGAATTCCCATTTATAATCCATTACTTTTATAACCCTACACCTCTTCAATGATTCTGAGTAACACTCTGTGAATTTTGCCTGAAATCTGGTTCAGACACTTTTCACATTTGAAACATATTTTACAACTGTAGAACTCAGTTAAACATATTTAACTGCTAATCTATATGACAAGGTATATTGACCATTAAAGAGTTCTTAGATAAAATCTGGGGCTGATTTTACTTTAATCAGCAATTCTATAAAGCCAAGAATTAAATAACACTGGATTAAATATAACAAATATTAATAAGGAGTAAGAACAAGTAAAAATAAATTATTAAGGAGAGCGAGACAGAGACAGTGAGACAGAGTTCTTTTACATTCCAAAGAAGGAGTCTGATTTCAATAAAGGTGAGTAAAATGTAATGTAGCAAGAATTCTTCGCAGACATTTTAGCATTCAAATTATGGCAGGCATGTTGCGGGGTACAGTTTTACAAGCCTGCAAAACAGTAACATTAATGGTCCAGCATCTTTAAAAATCGTAAGTCTGCAAAATGATTCACTTGCCACGCATATTGAATATTAATAACACCAAGGAGTTGTGTTTATTAACCTTTTATGTTAATGGTCAGAAATGGAACATGCTGAGAACAATTGCACGACAGAAGGGGGAAATGTTTCTGACGACTGTTGGGTTTCATTTGACAGTTCATAAAAACCATCAAGTACATATTATGTTAGATTAGCTGAGATCTAGATTCCATATGACAAGTCATTATTATTAAAGGCAAATGGAGGGTATTTTCAAATACACCCTGGAGTGAGGTAGACTAAAATATGATGGTGCACTCTTGAATGTCAAGGACATTTTGTGCAGTCTGTAATGGAAAACCACATGTAATGTGCAGTTTGGGAACTATTTCATGTTCCTCTGAAGACCTCAAAGCATCACACTGAATATTTTATTGGAATCTGTCACACTCTGCTATAGGTTCAAGTGCATAACAAATATTTATAGATAATCATCATTGTGATGACAGAGAATGTGTGAGAGCAAATAGTTAGAATATGAGTAAGTGTATAATGTCCTTACTCTTTCTATTTCCTCTTCATTTTTTTTCACTTACAAATGATCAGTCCAGTTGCACATAATTTATAAGTCACTCCCTGTTAGAAAAGCAGAGTTATGAGTTTTCAATAATGTAGTAAGTGATGAACTATGATTCTAATTGTACCTTCCTAAATGTCAGTTACACTCATTAAGAAGCGTGAAGACTTTTGGGAGTAGGGTGATTTTGTTTTAAGAATATTAAACTTTTGGGGCGCCTGATTCTGTGTCTCCCTTTCTCTCTGCCCCTCCCTGCTCATGCTCTGTCTCTCTCTGTCTCAGAAATAAATAAATGTAAACAAAAAAAAATTAAAAAAAAAAGAATATTAAACTTTTAAAGTATTCACATATTGGTAACCTCAGAAGCTAGTGCTTTGTTAGGATACAGGAAATCTAAAATTTGACCACAAAAAAGGTACAGCGTGAGAGTTTTGTGTATAATAAAAAGAAAGAACTTGGAATCAGAAGACCCAAATGAGACTGTGTTCTTAGCCTGCTGTTTAATATGTGACCAACCCTAAGGAAATGGCATAACCTCTCTGAACCTGTTTTCTCAATTAATTTCAATCCAAGCCATGTCACAAGTTTGTGCCTAGAATTATATATAAGTGAGAAATTTTGTAAGCTCTACAAAGTTAAGAAAAAGAAACAAACTGTTATTAATAGTTGCAATTTAAATAATAACAGCTGGGGGCGCCTGGGTGGCTCAGTCGGTTGAGCAGCCGACTTCGGCTCAGGTCATGATCTTGCACTCCGTGAGTTCGAGCCCTGCGTCGGGCTCTGTGCTGACAGCTCAGAGCCTGGAGCCTGTTTCAGATTCTGTGTCTCCCTCTCTCTCTGACCCTCCCCCGTTCATGCTCTGTCTCTCTCTGTCTCAAAATAAATTAAAAAAAAAAAAATGTTAAATAATAACAGCTGGCCATTAATTGCCTGGGGAATGGGGTAAGGGTGTTTGGGAAGAGACAAGCAGGAAGAATAACAAAGAGGCAAAAATCAACTTTTGTGGATTATATACATGTTCATTAGCTTGACTGCGATGATGGTTTCATTTGTATATGTGTATATATGTGCATATATATATACACAAACATACATATATACATATACATGTATATATACACACACATTTAAATGTTTGATTTTATTTATGTCAATTATATTACAATAAACCTGTTTTAATGGGCTGGCTGGGTGACTCAGTTGGTTAAACATCAGACTCTTGATTTAGGATCAGGTTATGGCCTTATTGGTCATAGGTTCGAGCCCGGTATTGGGCTCTGTGCTGACAGTGTGGACCCTACTTGGGATTCTCTCTCTCCCCTCTCTGCCCTCCCCCACTTGTTCACACTCTCTCTCAAATAAATAAACATTAAAAAAATATTTTAAAGTACTAGGGTTATTACCGTTGCAAGAAGTATATATATGGTAAAAGATGCTGGGCACAAAAGAATACACAATGTTCCTTAATTCCTATAAAGTCAAAAAACGGGCAAAAATTATATAGTATTAGAAGTCAAGATAATGGAAACTATTAAGAAAGAGGATAAAAGTAGTAATTGAGCAAGAAAATAATGAGATATTGAAAATATTCTATGTTCTTACCTGGATTGTAGTTACATGACAAATCATGTTTGTTATTACTTCTTGAGATATATGTGATAATTTGTGCATATTTACTTATGTGTGTTATATTTCAATTAAAATTCATAAGGAAGGGATGATTTGTGAGCAAGGGTCATCTGAATTGGAACCCCTTGACCACCATTTGCATACTTTGCCAACCATGAACTGAATTATTAACCTAGATAAGTAAAGTTCTCTATCTCCATAAGACCTAAAGTTTCACCATAAGAACCTAAAAGGTTCAGTTTTATAGTTCTGCTAAGGCACTAACTAATAAGGCTTTTGGTATGCCCCCAAGAGCAATTTTTGGATGAAAATAGGATGTTATCTGGTACATGGATCACTCTGGTTTCTCCATAGGAAAGGAACCAATATGATACATATGCATGGGTTTATTATAAGAAATTGGATGACAGTTATTGAGGCTAAAAAGTCCCAAGATCTGTAGTTAGAAAGTTGGGGACTCAGGAGTGTCAATGCTATAGTTCTGATGGGAAATATTAGAGTTTTGGAACAGTCAAGAAAGAATTCTTGGGACATCTTTGGTGCAAAAAAGGTGGTTTTATTAAAGCTCAGGGACAGGACCTGTGGGCAGAAAAAGCAACACTGGAGTTGTGAGGAGTGACTGATTATATACCCTCAAGTTGGAAGGGGGTTAGGGATAGCCTAGTTCTCTAAGGAATTTGGAAACAAGGTTTCCAGGACCTTAAGTGGTCATTTACTACTGTCTAGTAAAACCTCAGTCTTGAGACCCTTCAGATATATGTCAGTTGGTCATTTGCTTGGAGGATGATTGCAAACATACATCTTGGGGTAAGGGGAAGAGAAAAAGGAAGTTCCCAAAGGGATTTTCTTATATTAAAGAAGACTTACAGGATCCTGGAGGTCAGGCTAATGTCAAGCTAAGGTTGTCTTTTGCCTCTAGCAAAGTATTAACACTGAGGCAGTTGAATATTTAGAGGAAGGTCACTCTGTCTGTCTCAAGTACTTGTCAAGGCTGTAAGTTATAAGGAAGTTTAATTTTACTACTATATTTCTTTTGCCTTTGTTCTCCACATCAGTTCCATCTGAGTTCAAAGGCCTGAGAACCAGGATAGGTGATAAAAATTCCAGGCTCAAGTCTGAGTCTAAAGGCAGGAGAAGACATGTGTTCCAGCTTTTATTTAAAAATAAATAGTCAAGTTTTACATAGTCCACAAGTTACCCCTCTGTTAGAAAATTAAATCATACAAAACATTAAAATCAGGAATTACTGGGTGATTTTCACCCAATTAGAGCAAATTTTCTCTTACTCAGGTTATTTGTTCTATTCAAACCTTCCAAGAATTGATTGAGATTGGGCAGGGCAATCTGCTTTCCTCAGTCCACCAATTCAATTGTTAATCTCAACCAGAAGCATCCCACAAACATCCCTAGAAATAACATTTAACCAAGTATCTAGGCCCCCACCATCTGGGCCAAGGTCCGGTCAAGTTGACACTAAAAAATTAACTGTCTTAACTGTCACAATAAGGACAAAGGACAGAGGAATTGGAGACAGCATTGAGAAAGGCAAAAAAGTCCGTTCAGGCCTGCAGAAGATAGTGTGAAAAAAATGCCCACTGTCCCAATCAAAGGAGGGACACAGAGACTCAAGCACAGTGAATTGAGGCTTTAATCACCATTCTTGCAAGTGCAGGTGTCTGATGGGCAGGCACACTCAGGGCAGTGACAGCAGACAATTTATTTCTTAGCCTGCAAGTCCCTCCCCTGGTTCCTCATTGGCTGAGTACTACAGAGGTTACAGCCTTACCCCGACATCGCCTATGCCCAAGTAAGGCAAAAAGTAGTCTGATTGGAATAAATGTACATTTCCTGAGGTGACTCTGAGACTTTCAGTTCCTCCTTTGTTCTTTGGAGCATTCTCATTGCAAAGCCTGTGAAAGTAAGCCCGCCAAAGGGAGAGGGGAAGAAGAACCAGGAAGTAAAGTGTCCAAGGGTTTGGAATTCCATTATGAGTGGGGGGAGGTTCATATATATTTCCAATCGGTTGTAAACCTACTGTCACCTAGACAGCACAGTTTTTATTTGGTATGTCTGAAAAGGAATCATCTCCCTTACTTCTCATACCTGGAATGACCAAAACAGAATCCAACCAGCCATATATGCTTTGCAGTCTTCAGTTGTGAATACCAGAGACACTGAATCTTAATCTCTCCTTCAGAACCCTACCAATGTCACCACCAGGCCTGCCCATCCATACTACTTAAATATTGCTGAATTCCTTTTGATTTTATGTTTACTACCAGCGCTCTAATTCAATTGGCCATCATCCATTAATTAGATCCAGTGACTGTGTTTTGACCTAGTTTCTGTGTGACTCTTGCTGCTGTAATCCATTTTCTAACTATCAGCTAGATTGATTTTTGTAACACATATATTGAATCGGTCAATTAAAGTAATTAGTGCAGGTTCTCCATTGTACTTAGAACAAAATCCCATAGTCCTATAATGACCTACAGGGTCCTGAATGAACTGGTCGGTCCTTTCCTTTCTCTCAGACCCTATATTACACTTAATAACTCTATTACAATATTAGGCTTCTCTGTGTTTGGGAAATTCTCCAAATTAATCCCTGCCTCAGAGTAGTCACATAAAGTACTTTTTGCACAGAATGCTCTTGCCTCATTCAACCCCAGCGAACTGTTTCTCGTCATTGAGGGCTCAGCCTAAATGCTACCTTTTCAGAGACTGTCTACGTCGACCTTTTCTCAAGTTTCTAGTTTACAGTTTCGATTGATCATTCTGAGTTAGACACTTCTCATAAAGAGTGGTAATTTTTTCTAATTTTCACTTGCTCCCTTTGCCAGTTTTTGCATATCCATCTGTACCCAGTTTGGACAGGCAGAAGTAGGTGGAAGAAAGGAAAGGGAGACCTATGCTGCAATGTTATCTATCGTTGTACTAAGTTGACACTAACTCTAGTAGCAATAAATACACTATTACTATGAATATTTTGATACGACAGCATGGTCCTGAATAAAATGTTGATTTCACAATTTTTAGTGCATAAGATTTGAAATTTCATAAATATTTTGCCATTCACCAAAGTGTATTTAATGACATCATTTTTATTTCATAACTGAAGTTATGACCTAACTTTGATTTATATCATTCTGGCAATTTCTCTGATGAAAGAAAATCCAAATGGGGAAAAATAGCTGCAAATGCGAGCGAATATCTATTCTGCATCTGTAATTATTCTCAGTGTATCTAATGGAGCCGTTCATTGAAAGTACCTCTCTGGCACTGCTTTTTCACAAATAGGTAGAAATGAGTAAGAGACGAATGTTCATTGAGATATAAAATTTCTACTAAAACCTCACCTGGACGCACTGCAAACTCAGGAGTTGATTGTCTACACAAAACTAGGCACACATTTGGGGCTGGCTGGTAGAAATCATGAATTCGAAACAAGCAGGTTTGTTTATTTAAAGGATATATAAAGACAAAAATAATGTATTGGAATAATTGTTTTAATGGGTCAGACATTCAATATGAAAGAGAAAAAAAATGACTCTTTAGAAGAGGAAACTTAGAGTGAAATATTGTATAGAGAGAGACACACATAAATACATTCCGGTAGAGTAAAATTCATTCTGATGCTGATTATACGTTTACACAATGGAAGGTACTTGAGTGATAAAAATCAATTGCCTTTTTCTTATATTTCAGTTATCATCAAGGTATACCCATAGAAAAGGATAAAGAGTGTAGTCCAGTTTACAATGACAAGGTATAACTCCAAATGGTGGGGAAAGTTTAGAGGCTAGACCACATAATAGAAATAGGAATACTCCAAGAAGTGAGTGAAATCTCTGAAACATAAGAAGATGTGTTGCTTTGTTTCCTATATCTGAGGGAGAAAGTTCACTGGTTTGGTTATAAAAGAAAAAAAAAAAAGTTCAGTCAATTAGAGCATAACAGCCTTTTATAATATTTATCTCGGCGTGGTACAGAAACGATTTGGATTTTTGATTTCACAATGCCTGTGTATTTTTATATATTGCTATTACAAGTAATCTATTTTGTATCATTCTACATAAATAATAAGCTGTAACTTTAAATTCATTGTTTCCCCTACTTGAGTTACAAGTTCTTTTAATTTGTTGATGAAAATTGATGGGTCAAAATGGAATTTTGATGGTAAAGCCTCAGGTCATAAAATGCTTCATTTACATATCACATAGAATAGCACTTTCAATTTTTGCATTATTCTAAAATGTAACTGAGTATAACAACATTATTCTTTGCTGCACTGGAAGCGGCACAGTACATTAGCATGATTGTGGATTGATTAGATTTCATTCTACATTGATGAGTCAAAGGAGACAGCACAGGGACCGTGCTGACTCCGAATTTATGAAATGGCAAGTAAAACACTGTCCGTTAACCAAGCGGCAGTTAAAGTTATTTCCGATTCCCTGAGAATCCATTCTAAACTCTACATCATAAATACCATAGGCATTGAACCCTGAGTAAACTAAACGAAACGAAACTAAAAGAATGAAACTTGTATATCTCAACTGCAGTGATTTTTTTTTTTTGGGGGGGGGGCAGCTATTACCTCAAAGATAACAATGCTACCATTTATCTCAAGGGAAACGAAATATGTCAGCTTTACCATTGAGGTATCGCAAACCTGGCCAAGAGCGATCTAGAAATCAAAACAGCAGGATTGGTACATAGGTGATGTCCTGAACCAATCTGTATGAATACAAGGCTACTCTAATTTACATTGACACATTCAGGAGTAAATTATTGAATACTGTTATATATCAGACACTGTGTTAAGCTCTGAGGATACAGTAGTGAGCGAGACATTTTTTTTTTCTGAAACATTTTATTATTGTCCATTAAGACTTAATTTCTCAGCAAAAATTGCGAAGTTGGCGCCTTTTTTCCTATGCCTTTTATTTTCCTTTGGTTTCAAGGTCATGGCAATATCTTGTTTCTCCTTCTCACCTCTCTGACTTTTACGTTACTGTCTCAATAAACATTTTCTTTTCTTCTAATTTTAGACTTTCCAAAGGTTTTGCCTCAGAATAGCTCCCAATAGTCATATATATAGCTATGAATCCTGATCTATGTTTCAGGTTCTGATTCACTTCTGATATCTTTACCCAGATGTATGACTTACTGTCATTCCAAATATAAATATATATATATATATATATATATATATATATATATATATATATATATATATATATTATTTTCCCCCCCAGAATCCTGTCCTTTTTAGTTCTTTTTAGTTCTTTAACTGGCCCCAATAACTTTCTTTCTACTTGGTTTCAAATCTTTGGCATCAACCTTTTATCTTCCCCCCGCCCCACTGTTTATTATTTACTTATAATTAATTGCCATGTGTAGTAAATACCACCTAATTTCCTTCCTCAAAGACTCTGTTCTAATCAGGTCTTAAATACTCTTTGATACACAACCTAATAAAATATTCACACTTCATTACATGCATTCTCTCTTTCCTTTTTCTTCAGGCCATCTCTACTCTTATGAAAGCCCAGGCTTCCCTTTAATTCTAAAATATGTTCAGAAAAATGAACTTAGTGGTGCCTCACCATCTCCTGAAGTAAATGCTGTTTTCATTATAGCATTTAAGACCCTCTGTGTTATAATTACCCCGTGTTTTCCAACTCACATTATCAAGAACTGTACAGAATCTGAAATTTTAGCCTGATTTCAAGTTTCAGTTTCATGGATACCGGAAGAAAATGTGTCACTCCTGGGTCAGACACAGAACTTTGTTACTCACTGCACAGCAGGGAGCAGGAGAGGCAGGTTACTCTTGCCTTCCAAGTCCGGCTCAGTTGGACAGGGAGCTTGCATCATAGCAGAGAAACTCTCAGTTTATTTATTTATTTTTAAGATGAAATTTATTGTCAGATTGGTTTCCATACAACACCCAGTGCTCATCCCAACAGGTGCCCTCCTCAATACCCATCACCCACCCTTCCCTCCCTCCCACCCCCCATCAACCCTCAGTTTATTCTCAGTTTTTAAGAGAGTCTTAGAAACTCCGAGTTTAGGGAACCTCGGACTATTTAAGGAGGAGACACTGAGAAACCTTTCCAAAGTAGTGAAATAGTGTCTTTCATATTCCAGCCAGAAAACTGATCTTGTCTTTTCCCCCAGGCGGAGACAACACCCTTGTTTCCTAAGGCTGGTTGTTATGTAAATATCTTCAAAGACAGAGTCTAGAACAGAAGAAGTTAAAAGATGTGAAAACATGCAAAGAAGTGCTTAACTAAAATGTATTCCACTCCATTGTCTCCCTCTCTATGAACTCTGATTTTATATTAGAGATTTTATATATTTTATATATCAAGGAGGCTTAGGACCCTGATGAAATGTGGTGACCCATGTAGTGAATTGTTGCTCGGATGAATGTAAATGTAGCCGACAGGGTTTGTTTTGTGCCCACCTTGATTTTAGTCACTCGATTTTCTACTTTCCTGGTAAATAAAAAAGCCAGGCAGCCTGTTGACAACAAATATTCATATTTAAAGTTGCATATAAATGTGCACACAGATGATCCTTTAATTACAAGGGTGTGGCAGGGATAGGGGTAAAACAAGGCAAAACACAGAAGCTTGATGGTACCGGCAACCATGTCATTATCCCCATCAAAAAGCAACACGGGATCTTGTTCTGGAAGGAGAATCACATAGACCCAGAAGAATTCCTGAAGAAGAGCAGTGATCTTTGGTCAAGTGACAATAAGCAGCTTAACGAAATCTCCAGGATGGGGAAAAAGAGAATAAATGTAAAATCCTCATTATTTCATTTTACTTCCTATTTCCAGGGGCAGATCCCAAAAGCCCGATCTAGTCAGGAGCCAGAGGACATGGGAGCCTATGGATACAAATGGCATAGATCAGTCTCCTGATCCATAAATGGCATTGTTGGTTTAGCATTCTAGGGCATCCATGTGCAGAATACTTTCCTGTTACATGCAGATGACCAGCTTATACTCTAAGGGGATGGTGAAATGTTGATAGTTGAACATTTTGCAATAGTAGACAAATCAGCATCAACAAGACCATTCTTTTAAGTCCACTCATCACCATGCATTGTCTTTGCTACTATTGCCTTTTTGTTAAGTAGACCCGTTGGGTAAGTGTAATGGTTATTCAGCAAAGCTGCTGACTTAAATTTGCAGAGAGGGTAACCTTTCCCCTGATTGTTATAAGGATACCCTCTTGTAGATGCCCGGTAGGTATTTATGCAAAACATGAATATTTTCTCAATTTATGTTGTTTCAAGGAGTCTACCCAATGTACCTAACTAACCCACTCCTCCCAATCACCATTTTCTCCCAGTCCCTGACCTCCTTGCCAAGCATTAGTCAGTCTACTCTTATCTGTGACTTAACCTGTTCTTCTACATAATGGGCACATTCAAAATTCTATTCATTGGGAGAATGAATCCCTCTATGTTTTTTCAAGTCTACTCTTTATTAAAGTAAAATTAGTACTTTCCACTGCAGGTTCTTACCAACATACCACGCAAATCCTTCTGTGAAGCAGTTTGATGTTTTTTGTTTTGTTTTGTTTTATTTTTTTCCTCTTGTTAAGTACTCAAAGTAAAGGTAAAGGTGTGGATGAAAAAAATATGTATGTTGAGGTAAGAGCAAGTGTTATCCATCATGAAATTTGTGGACACTTTATGGATATACCCAAACTTTTCCATTTATATAATATGTCTGTTTTGTAATAAAATGTGGGCACTGCACATGTCCAAATGTATGGTTCCATGGGTCTGATGATATCCATGTCAATATATGATTGACAGTTTAGATTACGTAGTTTTTTTTTTTTTTGTCCTGTGATCAAATGTTCAGTCTCCACTGGGCCTAGCAGCTGGCCTAGAATTCCTTTAAAAATGAATATGAACCAATAAAAGGAAGGATAGACTTACTCAGAAACCTCGAAAGTATCTTGTGATTCTCCTGTCAGGACTGCTTGCCAGGACTTTATTCTGCACTCCTGTCTGCCTCCCACATTGTTGGAACTGCTGGGTCGTAAGTTCCAAGTGACAGGGAAGCTCACACCAGTCTAGACTTTCTGTGGAGCCTGTTCATGTTTTGGTTCTCATTTAGAACTCTCAACCTTGCAGGTTATTGCGCAGGTAGCTTCTAGGAGCAAGTTCAAATGTGATATATGTGATATATGTTGCCTTTCAAATTCAAAGAGATCCACTAAGAATTGTGTCCTCATCATGGTAGGTAGACAACCGCAGCTCAGTTCTCATTTTACAAGGCGATCCTATTCATATCAGGCTCCCTAGAAATTTCACTGGGCTTCTCTTCCACCTATGGTCAAACATATGTATTGATAAGGCCTCTAATAAATGTGCTTGCTACTCTGCTGACCAGGTATAAATAGCATAATGTTGTTAATGTTATGGGCCAGTGAAATTTTTGTGGTATATCAGAATGGCTGAAACTTCTAAGAAATATATTATGATGGGGTGCCGAGGTGGCTTAGTTGGTTAAGCGTCCCACTTCTGCTCAGGTCATGATCTCATGGTTCGTGTGTTTGCACCCCACATTGGGCTCTGCGCTAACAGTGTGGAGCTTGCTTGGGATTCTCTCAGTCTCTCTCTCTCTCTCTCTCTCTGCCCCTCCCCCATTCTCTCTCTCTCTCAAATAAACTTAAAAAAAAAAAAAAGAAATATATTATGATGATGAGCAGGAGGTTTGACCTAGCACTGAGTAAGATAATAAAAGTACACTCTTGTCCCTGTCATGAAAATGAAAAAGGTTTGTGATCTTATTGTTTGGGAGGGAAAAGAAAATACTTACCAGGGCAAAGGCTTTATACCAGCCATTACAAGTTGTCCTGATTTGCTCCAGTAAAGATACCACATCTGAACCAAAGTTGGGATCGGCAATAGCATTTAATGAAGTATTCAATGATTTGTCTTTTTTCACAACCCATCTGAATTTTCACAGCCAGATAGAGAAGTTAAATAGAGATGGCAGGAGTCACTAGTGCTGAATTTTTTAGGCCTCTACTGGAGGTTCAGAATTGTTTTTTTGTTTACTATTGGTCAGGAGTAGTCAATTTCCAGAACTACCACTTAGTCCCTCCCACATTGATAGAGCTTGTTTTGAAACCAATAAAATGGTTCTGACAACTATAAAATAGATCTATTCCCACTCTGTACTCTCTACCAGGGTGAAAGATCGTAGAATAGGTCTATAGTCCCATTATACCTACGGCTAGATTAATTTGGGCAAAGACACAATCAGACACCTGACCTCTTCATCAGTTATTTGTCTCCGTTAGTTGTCCCTTACTCTGAGGGATGAGCTTATGGACCAGCCTAACGTTAATTCCAATATACAGTCGCCCCAGAGATTTGATTATATCTATTTTTGTGGGAAACAGTGACTCTTTGGAAAACTCTGGAGGAGATTCACGCTCTATCCCCCAAGGATCTTTCCCCCAAGGATCTCAGCCTTCCAATCAGTGTAGAGCCTAGTGCTCTCCAAAGTGCTTACAATCAAGAACTGAGTAAGAGGCAGTATATCCCCACCACGGTAACTGCTGCACTTGCCCAACAATCAGGCTTTTTCCTTACAAGTATGTCACAGAAAATCATAGCAGGCTACCCAATAGTTTAACTTGTAAGGGATCCACAGAAGGATTAGCCAGGAGAGTTCCCTATGCATCCCAAACTCTGATCGCGATTTCAGTCCTATGGCTATTGTGGCAACTGGTCTCTGATACCTGAGTATCGGCACCGACCCTCCACCAATGAAGGAAAGCCTTCATTTCCAGCGAGATCAGGAAACCTATCCATGTAGCATCCCTCCTTCCTACATTTGGCCTGTGAAAGAATGCTCCATATTGAACAAGCTGAGGATTAATTTTCATTAATACTTTGTAACACAGAGAGTCAGAATCCACCCTTGCTCTCAGCCATACTTGTCTAATGATTTCAAAAGTTAAAGGTCTCTTAATAAACTTTTACCTCCGTACCTTTCCTTAACAACTCATTTTCCCTATGTCTGCTCCCTGTGACTATAAAAAGGAACATGACTGTTGCCTTAAAACTTAGTGCCACCACCACTTGATAGGACACTGCCTTGCCTTCTAAGTACTCTCTTCATTCCATATTATAACCAGTGATATTCTGGATACTTTTGTTGGCATAGTATGGAATAGATCACATGTATCTTATTTACTGAAGCACAGAGGTTAATTAACTTTCCTTTTCTTTCTTCTTACAGCATTTACTTTAGAAAACTTGTAAGTACTCTGTCTTTTTAAAATGTATGTAAATATTTTAAAAGCTAAGTAAGCCTCTTGCCAAGGTAAAGCCCCAGAAATACCTTTCTCAAGGACCTGAGAGTCATGTCTTTGAAATATATTCATCAAAAAAGATAATGCAACTACTCTTGTCCCGGTTTCTGAGGGAGGGGAGAAGCCTAACTTTAGAAGTCACCTTGCACCCAAATTACCTCCTGTCATAAAGATACAAAAAGTTTAGGGGTGCCTGGGTGACTCAGTCAGTTAAGCGTCCCACTCCTAATTTGGGCTGAGGTCATGATCGCATGTTTCATGAGATCGAGCCCCGGGTCAGGCTCCCAGCTGACAGTGTGGAGCCTGCGTGGAATTCTTTCCCTCTCTCTGCCGCTCCTCTCCTCATTCATTCACTCATTCTCCCTCTCTCTCTCTCTCTCTATCAAAATAAAATAAATAAGAATTTTATAGATACAAGAAGTTTACTTTTCTTTTAGGTAAAGCCATCTGCTGATACATGTGGTCACCCCAATTACCATAAAATGTAGGATAAACTGTGCCTGGCAACGTGCTGTTAAACCCTCTTACCTGGGGACTGGGTATTGTTCATCTTGAGAACGTGGAGGTAATGACTCATATCTGCTGGGATATAATAAAGGGCAAGATTTTGTTCCATCTTTACAATCTCTTAGCAGGCTGTCTGTGATGTGCATCACATTCTGAATATTCAGTGATAAAATTGTTGTCTTTCTCTTCTACCTACAAAGGTAGAAAGGTGTTATGGGTTAGGAGATTTTGCTTTTAAGTGTATTTTCGTAGCATTCAACTCCGCTGTCAGCACAGGATAAGTGCTGACAACAGCATGAATTAGTGTAAATGAAAGACGGAAAACCAGGAGAAGTAAAGAGAGAAGCAGCTTAAGTCAAATGTAGCAGTGAGAGGGTGCGATTCGTTTCTGCCTGTACTGGGATGTAAACTAAGACCCCTGTTCCAGCTTTTTATGCCGGGTGCAGGTATTGTTAACAGTGACACCACGGGAGTGGGGAGGAAATAGATTCTGAAATGCCCTGGAAATAGTTCTCTCTGACTTTCAGTCATTAAAAAGGAAAGAGAGAAAAAAACAAACAAACAGAATTCCCACAGGCTGGATAAGCCAATTCTTTGACAATCATGGATTGGGAGGTTTTGAGACATAGACCCTTGACTACTTCCTTAGGGTAGGTGGCTGGTTCGATTAGTAATTGATAGTTGAGAAAATAAAGGAGATATGGATTTATCTTGTACTCCGAGTTTGTAGAACGACCCACACTTGCTAAACCTATAAATACTGCATTTTTTTTTTCATCTTGGGGTTTTTGCTTATGTTTGTTCTCTATCTGGAGTGCACGTGTATCTCCACCTTTTTATAATATTGACATGCTTTCACTGATGTCAGTCTTAAATAACCACAACTCTATGAAGCTTCCTCTGGTTGCTCACTTGAATGTGATCTTTCTACAATACCTAATCGTATAACATCAAAATTATCTACATGATGCATTTCGCAGTCAAATAAAATCAGGCTTATTTAACTTGCTGCAGCATGGGAAAAAGTGTCCTGCGAGGAGTCTCGATAGTGTCACAGAAAGGGGAGTAGGAGGGACCTGTACTGGGGGTTTGAGTCTGTGCTAGGTGATTTGAAGAAGAGAACTGAGAAGCATGAGCCACTTCTGGACTGGATGATGCAAGAATGGGAGTGGGGTGTATTTTAACATCAGTTCGGAATGTAAGAGGATTAAAGGGGAGCTCAAGTTGTTGGTCAGGAGAGGGGCACGTTTGGTCACTTTTGTGGCATCAGTGCGGCCTTGGCTTCTTGTGTTTCTGAGCCGCGCTTCTATTCTGCTGGGAATGGCAGGGCCTGATGTTCACCAAGCTTTGCTTTCACTTTCTTTCATTGTCAACAGGACCCATGTCGTCTCCTTAATTATAAACCTCATCTATGAAGTAAGGTACTGAATCTTAGAGAAAATGTTTAAGCTCCCACAATTAAAATTGACAATGCTAATACAGACTCTGGAGTTCTGGTTCCTAACCCTTAGGTCCTTTCCTGAGGAATTCTATACCCATGTGTTTCTCTGTAGAAAGTGCTTTGCACTTACTTACCTGCTTCAACCAACTAGTTTCTTGTTCTGACATGATGAAATTAACCAGATACTGAAAAAAAAAATCAAAGCTCGGTAATTAAAAATTTTTAGATATGTGATAGTTAACCTAACTGCCTGGGTAAAGATCTTATTATCATAATTATTCAAGTATTCTACAGAGGTATATTGTATACTCAGGTATAGTATATACCTGAATTTTACTGTATAAAATTTTACTATATACCTGAATTTTTACTATATAAATCGTATGGAGTGATATAGTAAATCCGTAGGAAGGATTTACCACAGCTGACATATGATATAGTCATTACAGCTTTCTAATACCTACTGTAGACAAGAAAAAAAAAAGATACATGTTCTATTTTTTCTACTAAGTATCTCCAACATCTTGATCAGTGTAATGGTTCTGGGTGGTTGACAACTTGATTAATCTGAGCAGTCTCTGATCAGAAACACACTCCAACTCTTTTGACTCTGAAGGATTTTCTGTCTCCTTTGTGGATAAGATCAATCAAAACTGGGATAAACTGAGTAGATTTAGAGTGGAAGGGCCATATCTTGGTACTGAAAAATGCTGTCTTTCTAGCTCACTTTGGACAGCTTTTCTTAGAGAATGAAAGGTAATGAAATACCCTTTAAACTACCTCAAAATTGGGTCTATATACTGTTGTTTCACACGATCAGCAAAAAAAAAAAACCTCTGGTGTAATTTCTGGTCCATTTCTTAATAATTCTTCTATGCCAAACACGAGCACAATAGATATGATATCTTTTTAATGTTATTATATGTGATATAAAAAGCCAAGGTTTACTCAGTTCTTCCCTTCAAATACTTTGTTTTATTTCTTTTCCTCCTAGCTCTCCTTTAACCTCTGCATTCTAAAGATATCAAACTCTTCTTGTTTCCAGACCACCCATCTTACACCTCTGTATCAGTCTCATTAGTATTCCTTTCTCTACAGAACTCCTTTTTCTATTTTTTATCAGCCAAATTTTACATGCCTTTGAAGATTCACGTCTGATATCACCCCTTCAAATGCATAGTCCATGGATGTTCAGATACATATCTGAATGTATTGGATTCTTTCCCTACTACAGGATGCATTCATAATATTATCCTGGCGTGTTTTGTCCGCATGCTTATTTCTATACTACATGTCATGTGGCTTGTCTGAATTATTTATTAATTTATGGAATCTGTAGGGAGAAGACTAGTGGCAGAGATTTCCTAACTTTCCTGAAATCAACCTCTCTCCTAGCAAATTTCACATGCATCTTTATGCATACTTATCATTTTCACCATTATTAATATATTTAAATGTACATATTTCATAGTAGAGTCTAGTCCTTTTTTTTGAGTCACAGACGATTTTCCCAGCAGAAGGTCTGCCCATAGTATGTACTCAATATGTGTATGTTCCGTGAACTAATGAGGAAAGATTAACAGTACCAGAATCGTTGCAAGTATGCGTAATTATATAGTTGAAAGCTACATGAACTGTTTGAGGAATTCAGAATTAAAGACACAATCCTCAGGATTAGTGAAGTCATTCGCATGAAGAAAATCAGAACAGAGGCATGTTTTCAGGGTTTGTTTTATTTATAGTTTCCCCATTCCATTTCTTGTTTATTTCCTTTTCGTGTTATTTTATCTTTTAAAAATGTTTTTATAATAAAGGCATGAGACATATGCAGGTTTCCAGGTGTTTGAATTCAAAAAGGAATTTAGTTCCTATGGACCTCAGTTCATTTGGTGGCTGAATGAGAGAACAGAAATAGATTTTGTTGTAAGTCCCTTGCTACTCAAATCTTCTGTTTTAGTATTCACTCCAACTAACCTTACCAGTAGTAGCTTTGGTAACTGCCAAGAAGGTCATTTTTATTTACGAGAAAAAAGAAGAGACACAGCTAAAAGTGTACCAAAAAAGTTTGGGGGGAAAAATGGAGAAAAACAGAGAAGATGAATATTTGTCTAGGCTTATTTACAATTAATGTATTTAATTATCACAATCTGTACATTTAACTTCTTCTTGACAATTAAATCCCTAATAACATAGTCTAATCATTTCTTTCATTTAAACCCACTAGGACATCTCTTTCAAACTCATGCTCATAAAGCATTCTGGTGAATGTTTATTCTACCCATATAAACTATCCAAATTTGCATCAAAGTGAAAAACACAAATTCCTCACGCAAATCGTGATGCTAAAGTGAGCATGCTCCTGAGCTTTGACTGCATTGGGATCATCACTTGGTCAAACATTTGGGAACAAATATGGAAGCGGTGCCTGGGTGGCTCAGTTGGTTAATCGTCCGACTTCGGCTCAGGTCATGATCTCACAGTTTGTGGGTTCGAGCCCCGAATCAGGCTCTGTGCTGACAGCCTAGATAGACCCTGGAGCCTGCTTCAGATTCTGTCTCCCTCTCTCTCTGCCCCTCCCCCTTCACTCTCTGTCTCTCAAAAAATGAATAAATGTTAATTTTTTTTAACCTAAGAAAAGCTTTTGATAACGTAATCTTTCAAATACCTTTACTTTGTTCCATCCAGTTATCTCAGAGTTCTACAAATAAAGGCAAATGTTAGTTACCTGTGCATATACATAACTGAAGGGTATGAGGAGAAGTTTTGCCAGAGTGGGTATATTAATGATGCTGAAGTCTGTCACTTGACTATGATCTGGTTACTGTGCTCTCAGGCTCTGTTTTCCCTGAAAATAAGGAAATCGGGTGTCTTTCGTGTCATTTATTTCATTGCCAATGCTCATGGCCCCTCAGTATAGAAGGAATGGAAGTGAAGCTTCGGCATTTTAGGATGGTAATGTGGAAGAGGAATAGGAACTCCTCTCACAAGTCTGTAGCTCCAGCTGAGACATGGGGTCATATTTTTCCTCCAGTCAGGGTAGAAGTGACATATCGGACAGCTTGTCCCACAAGTGATAGCTACAAGCTTAACTGAAGACCGTGGACTCTGTCATGTGAAACAGAGGTACAGCCAGTTCTTGTTTTGGTGACACTCAACTAAGTTTGCTTTCCGTTCCTTCCCAATCAATCAATTTGAAATCAACACACATATTGGTGTAACACAAGGGATTGTACCAAAGTTGTTAAGAATCTTGGTGCTCATATAATGTAGACTTACAAAGTCTAAAGAAAGCTAAGCTCTAAAGAGTTTCGTCTTCAACACACCCTAGAATGTCTTGCCTACACTAAGAAGAGCATAGCGTATTATCGTCAAAACATGCTAATAGCACGGGGACCTCTGAGCCCTTCTCAGGAGCACGGGACTTTGCATCCAACCAATATAGTATCAGAAATACAGGGTATGTTCTTGGGACTGAAAGATAGGAACCCTAGTATTAGATTCAGAAAAAAAGATGGAATATATGTATGTGTATATATATATATATATATATATATATATATATATATATATATGCACACACACACATATATACATACATACATATATACATACACATACATATACATCTACATACGTATACATATATATATACATACATACAGAGAGAGAGAGTGCTACACAGTGTCCAAAATGTGTTAGTTGTCTCCAGCCTATAAACGATTTTTTTTTTTTTTTTTTTTTTGTGATCCCAGGTGATGATTTCCTTGAAAGACAATCGGGAGTCTGTTTAAGGGAAACAGTTTATGTGAAGAAAGTCATGAATCTCATTCTTACATTATTAGCTTTCATTGCTCAGTTACCTTACCACAGATTTCTCTCTCTACCATCATGCTCAAAAATGGCTAGGAAGGGGCGCCTGGGTGGCTCAGTTGGGTAAGCGTCCGACTTCGGCTCAGGTCATGATCTCACGATCCGTGAGTTCAAGCCCCGCGTCGGGCTCTGGGCTGACCGCTTAGAGCCTGGAGCCTGTTTCAGATTCTGTGTCTCCCTCTCTCTGACCCTCCCCTGTTCATGCTCTGTCTCTCTCTGTCTCAAAAATAAATAAACGTTAAAAAAAATTAAAAAAAAAATGGCTAGGAAGATTGAGTCATTTAGCAAGACGTTTCAAAAGGATTGGAGTAAAACTATATGCTCTATCTACCATAATTCAAAGAGCATGAACAATCAATATGATTAAACATCGTATTTAAAAAAAAAGTGCACAATTTTCTTGCTTACTAAATATATTGCTTCCATTTAAACCTATTGAGTTAGGGAATTCTATTTATTCTTGAAAAATTCTAATGTAACTAATAGATTTTAATTTCTGATGCCAAAATTCTTCTATGTATAATTAACAGATTCGTAAAAGAAGAATCAAAAAATCATTTCACTAAAGGTAAACAGTGAGATCAACAAATCAACATTATATAATGTATAGCATTCATATTAAATTTCATCAGGTTAACGCTCACAATTATCACCTGCACACTTAATTGATAACTATATAATGTTATGAATATTTTGTGGACTAATAAAATACAAGTGAACTTGGTGACATGGTATCTTCCAGGAAATAATATTTTCTATGAAATAATTAGAAGCACCTATTTTTAACATGCTTTTTGTAGAAGAGCTTTTATTTTTCTTTTTAAAATATATTTAGGGTAAAAATCTGCCTAGTTACTGATCAAAAACTGTATCAATGTTTTACTAAGACCATGTATCATAACAGTTACATGTGAAAAATCACATTTTTGTTGGTTTCTGTGACAGGTTTACACGGTACAATAATAGAATAGACGTTTACAAATGGGGAAGTAATACTTCCTAAATTTGTCCTTCAAATATCCCTCACTACCTTCTTTACTTTCAGATTTTACTGATTGTTTCCATCTTTTTACAAAATCTATTAAATGTAGATTATTCTTTTAAAAGCGACCTTTGTAATAAAATTCTTATAATGAGAGATATATTTCTTATTGCAATTAGTGTGATTTATTCATTACAATTCACATATTATATATTCAAAATGTAGTTTATAAAGTTACTAATGTAGTTTTAGATTATTAAGTATTGAATATCACTAAGGCCATAAAAATAAGCTTATGAAGGGATAGAGTATGTTTTATCTCCTTTTTTATAAGTTCAGATAGGGAGAATCTTTGATCTACTGTTAAATAGGTATTACAAATTAAGTAACCACTGAAAAGGAAAAGAAAATTGCAATTCAAAATTAGATATATGATTTACCTAATAATAAATATAAAAGTGCCATTTAAGATCCTCATCATTATTTAATTTATCTCCAAAGAACTCTGTAAATGGTTATTAATGTCTTTGGTAATAGGTGAACCAATGTAATATACTGCAGGTTTTTTACTGTAAATCTCCCTAGACATTAACTGATAATATTATTCTTGCATTTCTTCCCATTCTTTAAAAATAGCCTGTAACATGAATATTCTGCATACTGCAATCAGTATCTTTAAATGACTTAGGCTTTCACGTCTGTATAAAATCAAAGAAAGTAGCACCAAGATCGTCTGGACCAAGAAACAACTTTCAAATACTATCTAGTATTTTTGTAAATGTCTATCTTCATGTAACTTGCAACTAAGACCTTTATAATCCTATGTTCTGATTATCTAATTTTTCCTAACAAATGACCTCAACATTTAGTGTCTTAAAACAAACAAACCCCACATTTTATTGTATCTCTCGGTTTTTGTTTTCGTTTTATTTTGTTGGATCAGAAATTTGGGCGGTTCTCATGTGGCCATTCTTTTGCCCCACATGGCATTGACTCAGCTCACTTACTGGGATTTAGTTGGCTGATGGACTGGCAGGCATGGAGGGTCCAGGCTGGCTCTGCTCATGTCTTAGATGCCTAGGCAGGGCTGGCAAGGAAGCTGAACTCACTGGGACTATTGATTGGAGTGACTACACGTGGCCTCCCCACCATGGCGGTCTCAGGGTAGCTGGACTTCTTGGCAGCTTTTGAACTTTGAGCTAGTCTTCCAAGAGACTAACCAAAAGCTGCCAGATACGTAAGGCCTAGTGCAGGAAATTGACAATGTCACATCTATAGTATTTTATTTGTAAGTCAATGAGAGAAGCAGCCGTCATGGAGAGAAAAATGAAACTCCGTAGGAGAAGTCGCAAAAATATTGTGGCCATTTTTAATATACTAGTATCTGCCCACTGGTTATAAGTTATTAGTTACTTATATGTCTCTTACATGCAAAATAAACTCAGTTGCCCCCAAGTTCTCCAGAAGCTTCATTCCATTCCATCATTGGTTCAAAGATCAGGATCCCAGCATCCAAATCGGTTCTAGATGCAGATGAGCCTCTTCAGGTTCAGTAAAATATTCTTGCACTTAATCTATTACAGTAGTTTTCGAAAACTGTATTTTAATTTAGAAACTTTTAACTTGTTATATTTGGATTATGTATATCCTGTATACTTTCTTCTAAGTCACAAATATAATACAACTCAGCAGAAATTCTTGAATGTTATCTATAACATATATGAGTCTGTACTAAATCATTTCTGTGTATTCTGGGCTTCAGTTCCTTGAATACAATTTCTCTTGCACTGAGACCAGCAGACTACAGAGACATGTTATGTACCACCTAGGCCCCCACACATCCAGGTCATAGTGGTACAGTTGACTTAAAAACTTTGTGAGGTTTCTGTGAACTGAAATATCGTTTAATTCATTAGACAAAGTCACACATATCTCACTCTAGACTCTTTTATACTTTGTGCTGATAGTTTACTATGCAAACAACACATTTAGATACTTAGAAGCCTTTTTGTCTATTCAAGATAGGTTTAATAAACATGCCCTTAAGATTCTTAGAAACCTAACCATGGCTGCCTTCAATCTTTTTGAAATCCCAATAAAGGTTCTTCAAGCCTCAGTGTTGAGATTAACTTTCAGCCCCTGTTTTGGTGGAAGTGCTATGGATTTAACCTTTGCCTCGAAACCATTTTAAGGAAGAGATTGGGCATGAAAAATAGTTTTAATTTGTTCCCATTAATCCCTGGCTCTTTAAATGTCTTCTAAATTCTGCTTAAAACTGATTATTTACCTTTTTTGGCACCTCTTTCTCTAAGCATACCTGTCATATATGCCTAAAATAACTATTTAGTAATTTCCACATGACCATTTTCTTAGCCAAATCCAATAGGTCATAAGGTATATTTTCTATTCCAAGTATTACTACTGATGACCATGTTACCAAACTTCCTGGCCATTTATTTAGGCTCCAGTAACAACTTCCTTACTGTCTTTTCAATTCTGAGAATATCCTGAGGTCATAGAGCCCTTCTAGCCTATGCTTACCCTGTACTCCCAAAGCCAATGCCTTGCACATTCGTTTCAGTTAAAACAGCATCAAGCTTCCAGGTCAAATATGTTGTATTGATTATCTACTGACGAGTCATAAATTATTCCAAAAGATACAGACTTAAAAAAAAAATTCTAGTTTCATTATATCTGAAATATCTGTTGGTTAAATATTCCAACTGAGTAAGTTTTTAGCTCTAGAGACATTGACTGAAGTCAAATTTTGGTATTAATCCAGCAGATGGGGTAGTTTGGAGGCCCCCAGAGGGCTTTGCTCCCATATGTTGTACCTTTGCTGGGGTCCTGGACACTCAGATATCTTCAATCAGTGAAGCCTTTCTGGTAACACATATGAATTTTGGATTAGTACACAATCATAAAACTGACACATTATATTTTAATTGCCTGTTGTTTTTATTCCTCTTAGAATGTAATGTTTGTGAAATTGGGTCTTTATTTAGTTAAATAGCATGTCCCCAGAGACTGGTGGAGTGTTAGATACAAGTAATTATGTGCTGAATGAGTGAATATGTGAATGAATGACTCTGACTTGACTTGAAATGAATTCTAATAATTATTTTCCCATAACTGGTTACAATGTTTATATCATTCATTTCTTTCTTCTTCTTTTTTTTTTTTTTTAATGACATAACTGGATTTTGGAAGAAATGTCCAAATTTTAAAGATTCAAAAATGAGAAATGCAATTTTTTTTCTAAGAATAAATATAACAGAAGAGTTTGCGAGAAGCACTGTTTGTATAGAGGAGGCAAACATCTTATATTTTCGTCTGGGGCTCTTTAACAAAAATAAAGATTAAAAAGAGAAAAATAGCTTATTAATGAACATCACATGAGTAAGACCTAAAAATAAGAGTAACTCAACGTGATGACTAAGCACTCTGGTTTATATAGCATCTTCAAGAAAGAACAATACATTTGTGGAAGAATAACAGGACAGAGATAGCATTTGTAGGCTTTCTTGGGTGGCGGATGGTCGGAAGGTAAACATATGGGAGGAAACCAATGGAGTAAGTTTTGTTCTTTGCTTGTTGCAAATGGGCTGATAAGAGTCTGTCTCTAGAAAAAGGAGAACTTATATCCTGTCTTTAGGCAGAAAGGGGAGAAGGTCCAGAGAGCTTTCCCTATATTTGCTGCTTTTTAATTACCGTTAGCTGAAAATAATTTCGATGCCGAAGTAGCATATTTGGGGGTGGTGTATTTTCTTATTCTTCATTTGTTTGTTTGTTTTAGTCTTAAATAACTCTTCTGCAAGCACGGTCTTTTGGAAACAGGTCTTTTTCAAAGAAACAAATGAATATTTGCTTTGTCTGTTCTAGAATTTCTTCATAAGGAGGAGTTCAGGTTCATTAAATCTGGAAAGAAGCTGGAGTTCTTGCTCTGAAATTTTGCTTTCTAAGTAAGCCCTGGTGCTCTTAGATCGTATGTTATCCATTTGTATGACTTTCGGCAGAAACCAATAGAGACTATGGAAGGGCACGCTGAATAAAAATAGAAAACAAAATACTGGTACTACACAACTGTTTGAACTCAAGGGTACATAAACTACAAGCAGTGGCAGGTTTATGCCACTAAGTGGGCGTAATATGCATCTTGTGGTTAGAATGTCTGCATTTGTATATGGCTAGAAGCACAGTTATGCAAATAATTCAAGTCTCAGTTCTTTCCTTGGTAACACATGGCTTGAATTGGAATATGCATTAAAGTCCTCCCCCAGTCATAGACCCTTCTCTCTTACAAGAAGCACAGAAGGAAGTCTAAAGCTAAACGGGAGTGCAGTTGGATTGAAAAAACAAATGATAATTAGCATCACTGATACCATGACAGTTATGTATTTCGGAGTTAAAAGGCTACTATGACCTAATAACACAGAGGGCAAAATTAAGCGCTGGTTAAAAAGGAGTTAGGTATGCAAATTTGGGGTGCTGCCACCAGCTGAACAGATGTTTGAAAACTTAGCGGAGTGTGTTTATTCATTCTAAATATGTTTACATAATGTATTGTAAGCTATTTTCTCAAGCCCATTTGCATGGAAATGTATGTGTGGCCCTGATTCTGCCATCTTTAATCATGTAAAACTGCCGCTGGCTTCTGGTGGATTTATGCACGAGTCAGTCGTGGCGGAATCCGGCCCGTGGAGAGGGTCGCGCAAAGAGTGGAGCAAATGTGCCCATTACGCCTGCATGTTCTGTGACACAGCAGCGCCTGGAGGCAAAGCCCGGCAGGGCCTTCACAGGTCTGGAGGGGAGATTTAGAGAAAGTGCTCTGAATTACTCAGAGAAATTTAATCATTAAGTAATGCACACTCGAGTTGTTTCAGGTAATTAATACCATGCTATTTTTTTTTTTCTAAATCTATTTCTCATGCTAAATTTCTTCCTCAGTGTCCTTTTCCTACTCACCCCCACATACATAACCCCCGCACGTCTTGATTAATGACTTGACTAGTGGAAACAATACACTGATGTAGAGGAGGTCTAAATACTTAGATGGTTATCTTCTTCGTACCATACACAGAGCACTAGCAGCAAAATAATTAAGGCATTGTTTTCATACATTTCTCCTCAAATTTCAACTGTTAGTCTGGTAGGTTAAAACTTTTTGTATCTGTGCATTCATTTATTTAAAGGCTGGATAATTTATACTCCTCAGTAATGATTTCTAGCAACTGTAGATTTTTAAAAATGTTTCCGAATTAAAAAAAAATTGACAAGTTCATTTACTCAATAAAAAAAAAATATTTAGTACTTCCTGTGGCTAGATATTTGTTTCCAGCCTTCAGGAACCCACTGAAGGAATGAATGAACTAGAGGCAGGAAAAAAAAAAAAAAAAAAAAAAAAAAGGCCTGCCTTCAGGAAGACCATAATCTTTTTAAGAAGAGTACAAAGACATTAAGCAAATTAAAATCAGGAAATTATGATGATAAATTTTATCAAAGAAGAGTACAGATAAAATTGAAAAGAATCACTGGAAAGACTTACTTTGGATTGGGGCATTAATGTAATCTTTTTTTTTTTTTTTAAAGTTCATTTATTTATCTTGAGAGAGCGAGCGAGCTTGGAAGGGGCAGAGAGCGAGAGAGCGAGAGCGAGAGCGAGAGCGAGAGAGAGAGAGAGAGACTCCCAAGCAGGCTCTACACTGCCAGTGCAGAGCTCAAACTCAACAATTTGTGAGACCCTGACCTGAGCCAAAATCCAGTCAGTGGTCAACCTACTCAGCCACCCAGGTGCCCCTGTAATCATCTTTGAGTTGGAGAACTTTAACACCTGAATGATAAGTTTAGATTTCATCTTATGGAGAGTAGATCCAAATTTCCAGGCAGATAGAACAACATATGCCAAAGTTCTTAGGTAAGAAACTGCTTGTAGTGTTCGAGAAACTAAGGAAGCAAATGTGAATTCTAAGTTCACAGGAATGGCCAGAACAGTTAACAATAGATTAATAAGCATAAGTCTGATAATACACGTCATCATGATCCTGTTCCAGAGTCTAAATTTTACCTGAAGGCAATGGAAACTCACTAAGAAGCTATTAAATAGAAATCTGCCACAATTATGTATTCATCTTCAACAAATATACGTGGCTGATGTGTTGAAAATCAATCTGTGTTTACAGGAGTGAAAGGTTGGTAGATATTGCTATAGTGATGATTACTTAAGCCAGTGTGGTAGAAATAGCCATGAAATGCAGTGAATTGATTTCAGAAAAATATTGAAGTGAACATGAGCCGAGTACAGTGATGTAACAGATAGATAGCATAAAAAATTCAGAACAGTTTACACCATCAGCCATATATTGGTTTAAGCAACTTGGAAAATAAAGAGAGGCCTCGTTTCGTGAGAAGACGCAAACAAATGAAGAAATCAAACGTAACCATGGTTTGAAAAGTCCGTGCTGACATGTTGAAGCGAAAATATTAAAGAGAAAGTGGAAGTGTAGGTCTGGAGCATAGAAAGCCTCTCCAGTTAGAGAAGTGAGATTTAGAAAATCATTGGCACATAGAGAGTGATTGAAAAGTCACCGGGAGCGAAAGAAGAGAGAAGAGTAATGGGCTGTGTTAGGTCGAATATTTGTTTCGCCTTCAAATTCATGTTGAAGATTTAACCCTCAATGGGATGGTCTTTGGAGATGGGGATTTGGGAGGTAATTAGGTTTAGATGAGGTCATGAGGGTGGGAACCTCATGATGGGATTGATGCCCTTATTAGAAGAGAGAGAGCTAGGCCAGTGTAAATCCCATTAGTCGTATCTTGCGTAATAGGCACCTACCTTTTATTATCAGACTATCCTGTTACATTTGCCTTTCACTTCAATTATCACATTACTCTTTCATATGGTGAAGTTTATTCTTTTCTAAAATATCAGACCTCAGAGGTTTTCTTCATTCTCTCTGACAATTATTTTGTCCTCATGAAGCTTTGGGTAGAAATGTGTGACACCGGCCATCCTCCGAAGTTGCCCTTTTCTGTAAGCATTTTATGTTGATGTATTTTTTTTTTTTAAGTCATCGTTTTCTCTATTGTACTTCAGTTTTCCCTCCCCTGTGTTTGTATCCTCCTTCGCTTCATCTGAAGCCTACATTCTCAGAAGGTAAATCTTATCCTTTTTTTAAAATTCTTATAACATGCCCATTGGTACATCCTTTTAGTAACAATCCACACAAGGGCACTTAATAAGCAACTTTTGGTTAAGACTTATGCTGTGAAACAGCGATACAGAGAAAAAGGCATTTAAATAAAGGAAGATAAAAGTAGGAAAAAGTGAGTAATAAAAAAAAAAAACCGCTTGTATCTAATTAGGTAAGAACATGGAGTGTGTATATGTCTTATCTGGAATTTAAAACTTTGCATTATAGGACCTGTATCTTTTTTTAAGATATAAAGAAAACAGTGAGGCTTAATGAAAAGAAATGGATTATTTAGAATAATAGACACATAGGGCTGGAAGAATGTGTACCTCACTCACCATTATCCTTAGGAAATAACATACCAATGCAAAAAAGACAACAATATTTTTAGATAGATTTTTAATTATTTTTATGTATCCACATTAACCGAGAATTCGTAGATTTATTTAGATGCCAATTCTTCTCACAACTGCTGCCAACCATATTTTTTACAATGGCTCCTTTGAATGCTTTAGAAAGAAATACTCTTAGAGGATCTTTATTTAGAAGTATACATTTGCCATGATAATGAAGTTTCCTTATATATCTACTTAAATGTAGAAGTATTAAGTTTTATCAAGATCCCTTTCTTGTATTATTTGAAATAACCATACAATTTTTCTCTTTGCCCAGATATTGTATACTTATATTCTACCTTAAACTCTGAAAATATAAAACAACAAATAAAGTCTTTGTTTCTACTAAAAAAAAAAAAAAAAAAAAAAAAAAAAAAAGGAGAAGAAGAAGAAACACAACAGACCAAAACCAAAAAAGCAAAACGAAACCCAAAAAACAAACAAAACACACATGTTAGATCAGAATACAATCAAATCATACACACTGACCTAGTCATTCCAGGACCTTCACCCACATCTCAGTCAGAACTTTATTTCCTAATGTTCTCTTGAATTTTGTTTCATCTATAGTTATTTTATATTTTACTCAAGACCATTGTGTGTGCATGTGTGTGTGCACATATGTATACACACTACCATGCTGTATCCTGTCCCATGCTTGTTTCTTTCAAAAACCGCTATCTTCTTTTGTAATGTTTATGGAGAAAAACTATTATCAATTACTCTGAAATCTGGGGCATGAGTGGGAGGCAGGCACACTGATTGAACTTTTGGATCACATACTCATTCCAAATTAATTAGACTTTTTTGAAGACAATTAAGCATTTAAGTATTACTAATCTCTAACAAAATGTGTGGATGTATATTTGATTAACTTAAATAGAGTTGATTTGGGACCTTAATTACATCCGCATAATCTCTTCCACTCTGCCATATTCTAAGGGCTGGAAGCAAGTTACAGGTTTTTCCCACTCTTAAATGAAGGATGATACAAGGTGTGAACCTCAGGAACAGGGACCATGGGCCATCTGAGAATCCTGGCTCTCACGGTGGCTCTTAAGAACACAGGGTAATCAGTGGAATTTCTACCTGAGGAAGCTATCATTCCCCACTTGGGCCCAAGCTTGGTCAGCACAGGACTTCTCCCAGGTTGGGGCAGGCCACCAAAAATGAGTAACTTTGCCATCAGATGGCAGTCACTTGATTTGGAACAGAGCCCAGGAAACCCCTTGTCCATAGGCATTGGCAGTAAGAGAAGCAACATCAGTTTAGGGAGGTGGGAAGGGAAAAGCCAGTATCTCCGTGAACCTGAGGGCATAGACTTGGTTGGGCAAGCAATAATCCAGTAGACTGTACAGAAATTTAACAGGAAGAGCCGGGAGAGGAGTCAGCCAGAAGAGACTGCGTGATAAGCTCACTGCACACACTTGCTGACTGCAAGCTGCGTGCACATGTGGAGAAGACATGGACCCACCATGTGTACACGTCCCGGGTTGATTGTGAGAACGTGCACACATGCAAGGGAAAGTGAGAAGAGTCAACAGAAAGTCAAACTGGACAGATCTGAAAGCCACCTGGTCTTCGGATATGCTCCCCCAACCCTGCTTGCATCAGTGGTAGGGAGGAGGGATGGAAGAATTACTGGCTTAGATGTTTGAACCCAGACCGATGACAGTCTAAGCAGACACAGGGGAGACTCCAGGAAGAGATGGCTAAACTAATAGCAAGAGTTTTCAAAACCTGATGAGTGAGATAAGCGGTTACACACTGAGGAGAGACACGTTTCACTGGTCTACTCTGGGCAAGTTACCAAATAAACAAGCAGCCAGCCTATCAAATAAACAGCAATGGCAACAACAATTTAGAAGAGAAAGGGACTACAAAATTGTGTTCATGTAGTATTTAAAATGCTCAGTTTTCTACCAAAAATTACAAAGTGAATTCTTGAAGACATTTTTTAAAATTATAAAATATGCTGTGGAGTTAAAATTTGTGATAATTTTTCAAGAGATTTGTCGAGTGGGAATATGGCAGAAGTAAGGAGAGAGTAACTGAACCCCTTCACCAGGGGTTTTTCTATTAAGAATCATATAAAGTTGGGAGCCTGGGTGGCTCAGTAGGTTAAGTGTCCGACTTCGGCTCAAGTCATGATCTAACAGTTCGAGGGTTCAAGTCCTGCATCGGGCTCTGTGCTGACAGTTCAGAACCTGGAGCCTGCTTTGGATTCTGTGTCTCCCTCTCTCTCTGCCCCTCCCTCACTTGTACTCTGTCTCTCTCACAAAAATAAATGAACATTCAAAAAAAAAAATGAAGAGAAAGAATCATATAAATTAAAAATGATAAAGCACAGGATATTCAATTTTCCACCAAAAGCATAAAGGTGAAAAAAACTCTTGTAGTAAAATAATGTAAAGAATTAGCTTATATAAATCAATAATTAAAACAAGAATTGATTAAATTACAATATTCCAATATAAATTATTTCATATTCATTGCTTAAAAACAAAAATTATGATTATATGAGACAAAAATTATAAATACAAGGATGGGGTGTCATAATACATCTCTTGACATACAAACATGTGTATGTATGTACATATATATATACATACATACATACATGCATGAATATATATACACCAAGTCAGTGCTAAAATAGCATGCTTAGTATTGATTAGCATGTTTAGCATGATTAGCATATATGACTAAGATCATTAAATAAAACGTGGTAGTATATGAGATTAACAAAGGCAAACTCCTACTGTTGACTGTTGACTCCCAGATTATCACCATAGAAAACATTGATGGAGTAGAGTCCGTTAGATTCAGTAAAATATGGGGGGTAAAAAAACAATTTGACCTGGTATCAGTAGTGTCTGGAAACGGGAAAATTATTGAAAGGTTATTCATTATAGGATTTTAGGATCTGTGTTAGGTTATTTTAAAGCAGGTCTTGGGAGCCAAGAAGCTGACTCAGATTAGACAGTATTTATAACATATCATCTTTGGATTGAGACCAGTCTTTAAGTCTTAAAGTGCAAGGTGTGAATCAGACTTCTAAGCAAAGTATTTCTTGGAGCAAGAAGGCTCTGTTTTTATCACTAAATTTGATGCAGTTTGACATAAGGACATGAAAGTATGGACCAATTTTGTGTAATAAAGGAGGGCTGATTTCATTGCTAACTATAAAGAAGCTAGTAGGTATTATTAAATGTTTTATCCAACCAACAGAGATTACATATTCCATTGAAACTTTTATTGAAAACTAAAAAATATTCTTCTTAATGTTGTTCAAAAGGAAAATGCATGCAATTTTTTTTAACTCTAAGCATATTATTGGACTACAAAGCAAGGTTAAGTAAAAAAATAAACATGGATTTGCAAAACACTGAAAACTAACACAAGCAAATCACTCTGCTGATGAATAAATATAAAGAGCCCCCATAAGTAATAACTCTTTGATTAAAAGGCAATTAATACTAATTTAAAGAAAGGAAAAATAATAAATATACTGCAAGATACTGTGAGCTCTGAGTTCACAAAAACATGCATGTACTTAAATCAACATTTTAGAAAACAAATTCAGAATAGTTCCTTCTTCTATGTGCTTCTAGGAAGGAGTGGGAAGATTAATATGAGGGCTTTGGATTAAAATTATTTAATAATAAAGATATAAAGTAATTGGGGTGCCTGGGTGGCTCAGTCAGTTGAGTGTCCAACTTCGGCTCAGGTCATGATCTCACGGTTCGTGAGTTCAGGGCCCTCATCGGGCTCTGTGCTGACAGCTCAGAGCCTGGAGCCTGCTTTGGATTCTCTGTCTCCCTCTCTCTCTGCCCCTTCCCCACATGCATTCTGTCTCTCTCTGCCTCTCAAAAATAAAGAAAACTAATAAAAAATGAAAAAATATATCTAAAGTAACTTCAGAAGCATTTTAAGTTACACATTACCTATCATCTATTTATCCATCACTGTGTGTGTATTTCCCCAATATTAGTATTTCTAGCAAACTCAGAATTTACGCTGTTATAATGGAAGTATGTTCAAAACAATGAAAGGATCTGTGTTATTTAGTATTCTGGAACCAATTCTAGTGTGTGTGTGGCGGGGGGGGGGGGGTGGGGGTGGGGGTGGGGGGAGGGGGTGGTGATAACCCCAGGCATCCAACAAGCAAGTCTCTGGATACTGGCTGGATGTCCTACAATTTAACTCAAATCTGCCACTATCTACCAGAGCATCAGATTCCATAGGTTAAAAGGTCAGTCCCTCACATCTGCTCCCTTCTCCCATTTCAGAAGCCAGCCTCAAGCTCAGGTTGTTAACCTGCACTTCTGACCCACTGGCTCTAAGTTAGAGGTTCTCATGAACCCCTCATTGGGGTTTGATTAATTTGCTAGAGCAGCTCACAGAATTTAGAGAAACATTTTCTTACTAGATTACCAGTTTATTGCAAAGGGTATAATGCAGGAACAGCAAGAAGGCAGAGATGCACAGGGCAGTGTAGGGGGAAAGGCTATGGAGCATCCATATTCTGTCTCCTAAATCTCCACGTGTTCACCATCTCAGGAACTTCCCGAACCTGGTCCTTTTGGGTTTTCATGGAGATTTAATTATAAAGGCAGGATCAAGGAAATCACTAGCCTTTGGCAACTGATTCAAACTCCAGTCCTGCTTTCCTACCCTGGGGTCTGGAGGGTAAGACTGAAAATTCCAGTCCTTTCTCAGCTGCCATCCTAAATTGGAGTCAATAAGTCATTACATGAACAGAAGACACCTTTACGGTTCCCCTCAGGAAATTAAAAAGGTTTTAGGAAGTCTGCCAGGCACAGTGGACAAAGACCAAATATATTTTATATATATTTAGACCAAATATATAACATAAAATACATATTATACATATAATATAAAATATAATTATATATATAATTTATTTCTAAGTATAAATCACAATATCACACTATCCAATTACGCTCATAGGATAAGAAATAGTTTTTTTAGTAAACCTTTTAAAATAAGGGTATATGGTTAAATCATAATATGAACACATCTCTGAAATGTTTTTTTTTTATGTTTATTTATTTATTTTGAGAGAGAGAGAGAGAGAGTGAGCGAGCAGGGGAGGGGCAGAGAGAGGGTGAGAGGGAGCAGCAGAGGCCCGCCACGCCCCCCATACAAGGCTCATCTCACAACAGTGAGATCATGACCTGAGCCAAAATCAAGAGTGGGACGCTTAACCGACTGAGCCACCCAGGCACCCCTGAAATGTTTAAGGACTCTGAAAGGAGAATGATATTTAAGTTTTTAATTCAAACAATTAAACAATTGTTTCTAATAATAGCATTATATTATATTGCTTTTGAAGTAAACAGCAAATACAATATTAAATTATTTTATGAGACTATAATCCTATTCCCAAATGGATATGTTAAGAAGCTGAGGACAAGTAAATTATCCTAGTTAAGAAGAAAAATGCTTTCCTCACTGAGTTGTACAGACAAAATATTAATGCTTTCAGCATGGGATTAGTTAAGTGGTAGTAACTGAGAATACCTATACTGTTAATTTAGAAATAGAATATAAATATATTATTTTGCATATTGAACTCTTGAATTAACACAAGCAGGTACCATGTATATCTGCTATAGGGCCCCTTTATGTCCACTTCAGACTACATTAGATTAGATTAAAATGGGTACCATCTGGGGCGCCTGGGTGGCTCAGTCGGTTAAGCGTCCAACTTCAGCTCAGGTCACGATCTCGCGGTTCGCGAGTTCGAGCCCGGCGTCGGGCTCTGGGTTGATGGCTCGGAGCCTGGAGCCTGCTTCCGATTCTGTGTCTCCCTCTCTCTCTGCCCCTCCCCCGTTCATGCTCTGTCTCTCTCTGTCTCAAAAATAAATAAACGTTAAAAAAAAAAAAATTAAAAAAAAATAAATAAAATGGGTACCATCTAACAATTTCCCCCGGTTTCTTCCCCAAAATCAAATGGAACTGAGCACCAGTAGGCAGGTAGGTGAGGGGGTGAAAATTACGAGAGAATAAAAAGTTAAAAGATAATGTTGATTCAAATAGACTCAATGCAATTTATTCCTGTTCTTTTTGAGTGAAGAGTTTATAGAAATGACTTGAATTAGTCTGTTACCCTTGGCAGCTGCTAAACTCCCCGTTGCTCAAATAAGGGATATTCGTGTTAATTTCAATTTCCCTCAGTGATTTCATGGAACAACTACATACTCCTTTGGCTGTCAATAATTTTCGAAAAATCATAAATGCTATAGAAGAATGGGTACCGTTTTGACACTTAGGATTTAATTTAACAAGGAACACAGAAAAGCATAAAAATGGAAAAGAACAAAGATGTGTTGAATTTTAGGGAGGGGGATGGAACAGGATATAAAGGAAAAGAAGGTAAAAGATTACCATGTAAAGCGAGATTAAACAAGAAGAATGCACAGGATTCTTTCACACTTTTTATCTGTAATACAATGCAATAAAATTTACATTTTCAAGATGAAACCTGCTTCTTCAAATGGTCAAAATCTGAATTCTGGTATCCTGTTTTTTGCACATTGCTTTTTACTCAAGTCCCACTTTTCATTTTTAAAACATGGCATTTTTTACAAATAAAATGAATTGCCACGTTTTGTGAATTCATAAGTGTATTCTCACCCAAGGTGGATCTGTTGGAGTAGATCAACTCTGGATAATGCCAATAAAATATTTGGCATACTAGCCCAAAGTGCAGGTTGGAAAATTTTGCTCTGGGCCCTTTCACAATTCATCTTTGGTAGCTACCCTCTGGGCTTTACACAACAAATTTATAACAACATAGGAGCATCGTTACTTTTCTTTCCAAGGCAGTGGAGTTAAGGGGTATGCCATAAACTATAGGTTCTCTGGTTTTGAATTTTGTTAACTTAAAAAAAATTTTTTTTTCAACGTTTATTTATTTTTGAGAGACAGAGAGAGACAGAGCACGAGAAGAGAAAAGGCAGAGAGAGAGGGAGACACAGAAATCGAAGTAGACTCCAGGCTCTGAGTCATCAGCACAGAGCCCACTGCGGGGCTTCAACCCACAAACCCTGAGATCATGATCCGAGCCAAAGTCAGACGCTTAACCGACTGAGCCACCCAGGCACCCTGGATTTTATTAACTTTAAATGGGAACCTTGTTATACATAAGGTTTTCAACTTTTTATTATGATAATCAAAGATACCAAACATTTACCAACTTCACTTTTTTAAAGGTCATGTATTTTTGAAAATTCAAAATTTTAAGTGAAAGGAATAAAATGGAAATTACGATTTTTAAAGTTAATTCATTTTTGAAGGCACACTAAACTAGGAAAGACAAACTTACAAACTTAAAACTGAGGATAGTTCTTTAAATTGAATGTCACTTGACCTTGTACTAGAGTTAGAATTGCCTGATAAAATATGGACCTCCAGTTAAATTTGGATTTGTGTTGAACATTTGGGACATATCAAAAAAAAAAAAAGTTGTTTATCTGAAATGTAAAATTATCTGGTCATCCTCCTCTACTTTTTACCAAATCTGACAAACTCTAACTGGAGTATAATTTAATCATGTATTTACCAAACTTAATTTGCAGTTAAGCATTTGAAAATGATCATGATAGAACACAAAGCAGAACTGGGCATATCAGCAGTCAACAAACTTGCGAAATGATCGACGCTTTTTCTAAAATGGTACCCTGTTTTTCCAAACTTCTCTCTTTATATATGTTTTAAAGTTTCTTTTCATATAAGTAGAGAAATAAGGTTTTCTAAGACAATAAGCTGAGGGATGATTAAAAATAAGAATTTACTAATATGACCTGATACAAAGCAATTATATAAATCTATTTTCAAATTTATCCTGAGAATAAATATAGACAATTATAAAAGGAATTTTGAAAACTAATGATAAAGAGTGATTTGCTATGCCAGAACTAAAATACCCCAGCACTGACTGATTTATAGAATGGCATAATAAATCCAGAATTAGACTCATGGATTCAGTGTAACTTAATGGAAAGCTGGAACTTGAAATAAATTGAGAAATTTTGAATTAATTAATGGTTTACAGTCAATTTAATATCTATTTTTAAACAATAATAATCACTCACAAGTTAAAATCTCATCTCTTTATAAAAATAATAAATTCTATGAAACAAATACTTAAGCCTTCAAACAGTAAGAGAATGCGTCAAATATAGAATTTTAAGTCAGCTGATATATGACAGATTAATACATCTTTTAAAGTTAGCTAACAAATTGTAAATACTTTTGTAATTTTTGTATGACATAAAAATTATATATACAGATTAAAAAAATAAAGTGGAAATTTATTTCTCTTTCATATGAAAGAAGTATAAAATTAGGCTATCTAGGTCTAATAGGGCAGCTTTCTAATGGTATGGGACTCAGGCTGTTTCCCTATAGATATATTGCTGTTCTGCCATGCTCTATGTGTGGCTTTTACCTCCAAAACCACCACATAAGCACCAGCCTTCATATTCCAGTATGGTCTTTATCGTATTGAGGTATGTCCAATATGTTCAGTGTATTCAATGTTCAATATGTTCCCTCTAAACCTACTATGTTGAGGACTTTTCTCATGAATGGGTGTTGTACTTGGTCAAATGCTTTTTCTGCATCTGCTGAAATGATCATATGGTTTTTATCCTTTCTCTTTGTTGATGTGATATATCATGCTGACTGATTTGCAAATATTGAAACAATCTTGCATCCTGACAATGAATTTTTTTGATATATTGTTGGTTTCAGTTTGCTAATATTTTGTTGAAAATCTTTGCATTTATATTCATCGGACATATTGACCTACAGTTCTTCTTCTTCTTTTTTTTTTTTTTTTTTGGTAGTGTCTTTATCTAGTTTAGGTATCAGAGTGATGCTGGCCTCATAGAATGAATTTGGAAGCTCTTTTTCCTCTTCTAGTTTTTGGAGTAGTTTGAGAATAATAGGTACTAACTCTTCTTTAAATGTTTGGTGGGGGCGCCTGGATGGCTCAGTCGGTTAAGTGGCCGACTTCAGCTCAGGTCATGATCTCACGGTCTGTGAGTTCGAGCCCCGCATCGGGCTCTGTGCTGACAGCTCAGAGCCTGGAGCCTGTTTCGGATTCTGTGTCTCCCTCTCTCTGACCCTCCCCTGTTCATGCTCTGTCTCTCCCTGTCTCAAAAATAAATAAAACATAAAAAAAATTTTTTTTAAATGTTTGGTGGAATTCAACTATGAAGGCACCTGGTCCTGGATTTTGTTTGTTGAGAGTTTTTTATTTACCAGTTTCACCTCATTAGTGGTAATTGGTCTGTTCAAATTTTCTATTTCTTTCTGATTCAGTTTTGGGGGGTTATATGTTTCTAGACATTTATCCATCTCTTCTAGGTTGTCCAATTTGTTGGAATACATATTTTTTATAATCTGTTAAAATTCTTTGTATTTTTTGTGGTGTCTGTTGTTATTTCTCCTCTTTCCTTTCTGATTTTTATTTGAGTTCCTTTTCCTTCTTCCTCCTCTCCCTCTTCCCTCTCCTCCTCTTCCTCCTCTTCTTTTTCTTCTCCCTCTTCTCCCTCTTGTTGTTGTTGTTCTTCCTCTTCCTCTTCCTTCTTCTTTCCTTCCTTCTTCCTTCTCCTCCTTCTTCTTCTCCTGGTTAAAAGTTTACCAGTTTTATTGATCTTTTCAAATGACCAGACCCTGGTTTCATTGCTCTGCTGTATTGTGTTTTGTTTTTGTTCTAGTTTCCATTTTATTTATTTCTGTTCTAATCTGTATTATTTCCTTCCTTCTACTTCTTTTGGATTTTGTTTGTTCTTACTTTTCTATCTCCTTTAGACGTGAGGTTAGGTGGTTTATTTGAGATTTTTCTTGCAACCTGAAGTATGCCTGTATTCCTATAAACTTCCCTCTTATAACAGCTTTTGCTGTGTCTCAAAGGTTTTGGACCATTGCATTTTCATTTTCATTCATGTCTATGTTTTTTTCTTTTTTCTTTTTTGCTTTCTTGTTTGAACTATTCACTGTTCTGTTTAGTAGCATGTTATTTAACCTTCATATATTTGTGTTTTTGCCAGATTTTTTTCTTGTGGTTGTTTTCTAGTTTCATAATGTTGTGGTCATATAAGATGGATGGACTTCAGCCTTTTTGAATTTGTTGAGATTTATTTTGTGGCCTTAAATGTGATCTATTCTGGAGAATGTTCCATGTGCACTTGAAAAGAATGTGTATTCTGCAGTTTTAAGATGGAATGTTCTGAGTGTATCTGTTAGATCCATCTGATCCAATGTGTTATTCAAAGCCACTGTTTCCTTGTTTATTTTATATTTGGATGATCTATCCTTTGATGTAAGTGAGGTGTTAAAGTCCCCTACTATTATTATATTACTATGGATTACTTCCTTTTTATTTGTTATTTGCTGCTTTCTATATTTGGGTACTCCTGTATTAGATGCATAAATATCTATAATTTTTATATCTTCTTGTTGGATTGTTCCCTTTATGATAATATAGTATCCTTATTTGTCTCTTATGAAAGTCTTTGTTTTAAAGTCTATTTTATCTCATACAAGTATTGCTACCCTGGCTTTCTTTTCACTTTCATTTGCCTGAAAAATGCTTTCCTATCCTTTCCCTTTCAACCTGCATGGGTCTTTAGATCTGAAATGAGTCTCTTGTAGGGTGTCACTTTCATATCCATTTTTTCACCTTATCTTTTTTGATTGGAGTATTTAGTCCCTTTACATTCAAAGTAATTATTGATAGATATGCACTTATTTCCATTTTGTTACTGGTTTTGTGGTTGTTTTCTAGTTTTTCTCCATTCCTTTTTTTCTTGCTCTCTTCTCTCATAGTTTGCTGGCTTTCTTTAGTAATATGCACTCTCTCTCTCTCTCTCTCTCTCTCTCTCTCTCTCTCTCTCTTTTCATGTCTAGTACTTGTTTTTGATTTGCAGTTACCATTAAGTTTGTATGTAATATACTCTGCAAATATAAGTCTATTTAAGTTGATGGTCACTTAAGTTTAAACTCATTCTTTACTCTCCTCCCACTCTTGTTGAGGTATATAGGGTATTGTACTTTACATCTTTTTATTTTGTGAATCCTTCCACTGATTATTATTGATATACCTAGTTTTACTGCTTCTGTACTTCCTTCTTTTCTTATTCCTATGTATGGTCTTTCCTTTCAACTCAGAGAGTCCCCTTTAACATTTATTGTAGGGCTGGCTTAGTGATCATGAATTCCTTTAAATTTTGTTTGTCTGGGAAACTCTTTCTCTCTCCTTCTATTCTTAATGATAGCCTTACTGGATAGAGTATTCATGGCTGCGGGGGGTTTTCTTTCAGTGCTTTGAATATATCATGCCATTTCCTTCTGGGGAATGCCTGCAAAATTTTCTGCTAAAAAATTCGTTGATAGACTTATGAGGTTTCCTTTGTATGTAACCATTTTATTTTCTCTTGCTGCTTTTAAAATTCTCTCTTTATCACTACTTTTTGCCATTTTAATTACTGTGTGTTTTGGTGTGGACCTCTGTGGATTGATTTTGCTGGGGGCTTTCTGGGCCTCCTGGATCTGAATTTTTCTTTCCTTCCTTACGTTTGGGAAGTTTTCAACTGTTATTTCTTCAGATACATTTTATGCCCCCCTTTCTCTCTTATTTTCCTCTGAGATCCCTGGAATGTGAATATGATTGTGCTTGATGGTGCCACTGAGTTCCCTAAGTCTATTTTTATTTTTTATTATAATTTTTTTCCTCCCTCCTGTTCAGTTTGATTTCATTCTCTTACTCTGTTCTCTGCTTCCTCTAGTCAATGTATTTTAATTTTAAGGGTCTCACCGAGGTCTCCACTCTTTTCTCAAGTCCATGGAGTATCTTTATGACCATTACTCTAAGTTCTCTATCAGTCATATTACTTGTCTCCATTTTGTTTAGGTCTGTTGTGGTGATTTTGCCTTGGTCTTTCATTTGGGGTATATTCCTCTGTTTCCTCATTTTTTCTAAATCTCTGTGTCTGTTTCTGTGTTAGGAAAATCAGCTATATCTCTTGCTCTTAAAAGTAGTGGCCTTATGAAGAAGAGGTCCTGTAGTGGCCTACAGTGTAGTGTTCCCTGCTCACAAGTACCTGGTGCTTCAGGGGTATCTCTGGTGTTGCTTGTGCCCTACTCTTGTGGCTGAGCTGCTTTTTCCTTCAGTTCAGTTGTCTACGATGGTTCGCTGTGCCTGTTGTGGGCAGGGTTTGGTCCCTGTGTTGTTAGTGGGACAGTCTATGGCCGCCTTGGGCTTGCGTTGAGTCAGATCAGGAATTTGCCAGAGATGCGGTTGCAGCAAATTGCTGGGTGCCTTCTCCATGGTGTCCCCTGAGAAGCTTTTGTTGCCGGGTGGGGCCTGTAGTCAGACCAGAGGTCTGCCTCCAGCCCCTCCTGGACCATGGTTGCACTGGGGTGTGTGGTTATCTTACCCTCTCCCTGGGGCAGGAGGCAGTTTAGAGTAGTGCTGGTCCCTGTAGGGGCTGCTTGCACCCTGACAGGCTTTTGACACCACTTTGGATGGGTTCTGGCCCAGGACATATGGAAGGAGGCAGGTCCGCCAGAGAATGGAAGGGTAAGAAGACCCAGTGTTAGCAAGGTTTGCACAGGTGTGTTGTAGGAGGGCACCTGGAACCAAGACCTGGCTGGAAGGGGTATGTTTTCTGACCACGGGGACAGGTTGCACTGTTAGCAAGTTATGTAGGGAATGGTAGCACTGTGCTGGTTCCCACAGGTGGCTCCATGTCTAGGCTGGGGGGCGGGGAAGGGAAATGGCACCAGCCAGCTCCTTTGTTCCTGGAGAAGTCTCCCATCAGTTCTTCTCCTCTAGCACAAGCTCAGAGATTAGTAAGCAACTCATCGTCCCTTATACCCCTGGTGGTTTTCAAACTACTGCTCTTATGCTGTATCTCTAAGGGACTATTCATTTTACTATCTCTTCCAGGGTGGAAAATCAATTTCCTGTTGTCCTCCCAGCTCTCCCAGAGCCAAGCCCACTGATTTTTAAAATTCCAAGTTTACTTAAGCTATGCTGATTGTAAGAACTAGTGAAACTATCCCCCTCTGATTTTCTGTGGATTCCTAGTGCCTAACGTGCTTGGCGTGATGTCTGGTCCTTTTCTTTTCCATGCTCAGGTGTCTCTCCCTTCTGTAGACAGTCCCACAGGTCCATTTGTCTCCTGAGCATATCTCTGCCCTTCCTACCCTCTTGGATGTGGCCTCCTCCCTACATTTAACTGCAGAGAGTCTTTTCTTCCAGTCTCTGGATTGTTTTCTGGGTCATTTACTCTGATGTGGGTGTTATCTATTGGGATCAGTGAGACAAGGTGAGCTTAGGGTCTTCCTCCTCTGCCATCATCCCTGAAAATCAATATATATAGATTTTTTTTGAAAGTAACTAATAAAACTAGGAAAAAGGCAAAGGACATGAAAAGCCAAGAAGCAAAAAAAATAATTTTGAAAGGTACAATATGATCAACCTCTTTAATAGTAACATAAATGCAAAAAAAATGCCTTTTGTTTCACTAAAATATGAGGAAAGTTATCAAATATTGAAAGAGCCCATGGGGCACCTGGTGGCTCAGTTGGTTAAGCATCCGACTTCAGCTCAGGTCGTGATCTCGCTGTTTGTGGGTTCAAGCCCTGTGTCCGGCTCTGTGCTGACAGCACAGAGCCCGGACCCTGCTTCAGATTCTCTGTCTCCCTCTCTCTCTCTGCCCCTCCTCTGCTCACATTCTCTCTCTCTCTCCCACTAAAATGAATAAACATTAAAAAAAAAATTTAAAAAAAAGAGCCCAAAGGCTGGGGGATACATTCTATTAATGTGTGGACTAGATAATGTATACAACCTATTTTGAAGAAGTATCTGGAAATAAAAAAAAAATTTAGATCTATGCCATTCAACTCATAAACACCTTATCTTGAAATATATGCTAATAATAATGAAACAATGCACTAACATACATGAAAATAATCACAACAGTTTTTATATTAAATATTGAATCGAGGTTTTATTAACCTTATTAAATAATTTGTGATATCTTTTTATAATGGTATTGCATATAGACTGTATAAAAATGAAACAACTAGGGAAACCTGGGTGGCTCAGACAGTTAGCATCCAACTTTGGCTCAGGTTATGATCTCACGGTTCATGAGTTCAAACCCCGTGTCAGGCTCTGTGCTGACAGCTCAGAGCCTAAAGCCTGCTTTGGATTCTGAGTCTCCCTCTCTTTCTGCCTCTCCCCTCCTTGTGATGTGTCTCTCTCTCTCAAAAATAAAGCTGTTTTGTTTTGTTTTGTTTTAATGAAAGAACTAAATGTATTGACATAAAAAGCAACTAGTATTCTGTCATGAGAGTAGGTACCATATGGTATGTTTGACATAATCCAATTTGCTAAAAGAATAACAAAGTATAATCAGACAGATAGACAGAATGTGAGGAATATACCAAAATTGGGTTGTTCTGTTAGGTTGGTACAGACCTAGCAAACAATTCAAAGGAGGCATATAGAATGATTTTGTAAGTCGAGTAGTGCCTTTTCCCAATTCTTTTCAAGTTCCTTAAAATGGTGGGCTCAAAGTTTGGTGATAAATGTCTTTGAGAAGAGGAAAGAAACTTACATCTTTATATTTTTTAATAATTTCAGGCTGATAGTGGAGTCGATTTAAGCCTTTAATTATCTCTCCACCCATGGCCTTCTTAAAGGCCATATTTTAATTATGTTGTTCAAATGCCAAGTAACGCATTTGGCTGGAATTTTCTTTTGCCTTAGCACGATATTTTTGGGTCTGTGTTCATCATCTATTATTCATTTATTGTTTGGTGGGGGGGGGAATTATTTGTACCTTGATTTCCCTTTGGTCCTTCCCCCTCCACTACCGTGAAGGATAGACAAAAATCATGTTCCGATGAAAGAGTCGTTGGTTTTGTTTCTTACAATGAGCTGTCCACTAGAGTGCCCTCTCTACTCTTTTTGGTTAACCAGAGATCTGCAGTCTCAAGGGATGCTTTCCTGATTTCAGCAGTCATTCATGATAGGCATTAATCTTCAGCATTATAGCCTTTTATTATTTTCCTAAAATGCGTGAAGTCTGTTAGTCTTCATTCTTTTTTCTTTGTCTCCCTTCTGAGCAAGTTATTTTGTGAACGTTGACAGATTCTGAAGTTTAGAGATAGACAAAAGACCCACAATAGTCAACATAATACTGAGAGAGAATGAAGGTGGAAGACTGATGTTATCCAACTTGAAAACTTACTAAGAAGCTATTGTAAACAAGTCGGTGTGGCATGGGTAAAAGAACAGACAAGTAGGTCAGTGGCACAGAATAGACAGGCCAGAACTAGATCCACACAAATATAGTCAACAGATCCTTGACAGAGGAGCAGAGGCAACACAGTGGGGCAAAGTGGTCTCTTCAACAAATGGTGCTGGCACAACTGGACATCCACAACTAAGAAATGAATCCAGACACAGACCTTAAATGTATTACAAAAATAAAATCAATATGGATCACAGACCTAGATGTGAAATGTTAAAAGTATAAAATCCTACGAAGACAGCATGGGAGAAACCTGGCTGACCTTGAGGATGATGATGACCTTCAATACAACGCCAAAGGCATGGTCCATGATAAAAATAGATGAGCTAGACTTCATTAAAATTGAAAACTTCTGGCTCCACAAGAGGCAATATCAAGAGAATCAGAAGACAAATCACAGAGGAGTGGGGCTTATTTGCAAAAGATACATACTATAAAAGACAGCTATCCAAAATAAAAAGAACACAAAAACCCCAATTAAAAAAATGGGCCAAAAACCTTAAGAGACACCTCATCAGAGATGATATACAGATGGCAAATAAAGATGAGAAGATGCCCCATATCATATGACATCAGGGAAATGCAAATTAAAACAGCAATGAGATACTACTGCTCATCTATTAGGATGGGCCAGATCCCAAACACTGACCACACTGAACGGTGGCGAGGATGCCGAGCGGTAGGAACTTCCAGACATTTCTGGTGGAATGCAAAATGTCACAGCCATTTCGGGAAGACCGTTTGTCATTTTCTTACAAATCTACACATATTCTTACCTTATGATTCTATGGTTGTGCTCCTTAGGATTTATCCAAGGAATTGACAATTTACGTTTACACAAAAACCTTCACATGGATGGTTCTAGCAACACTATTTAAATGCCAAAACTTGGGAGCAATCAAGATGGCCTTCCGTAGGTTAACGGATAAATAAACTGTGGTCCATCCAGACAGTGGACTATTGTGCAGTGGATTTCTAGGGCACCGAAGCCACTCTATCTGATACTACAATGATAGACACAGATACATCTGTCCATCCAAGCCTATAGATTTTATACCAAGAATGAACCTGAATGTAAATTTTGGACCTTGGGTGTTAGTGATGTGTCTGTGTTGATTCACAAAGTGTAACAAAAGTACCATTCTGGTGTGGGATGTTGATAGAGAGGCTGTGGGTCTGTGAGGGCAGAGAGTATATGTGGAATCTCTGTACCTTCCCTTCAATTTTACTGTGGACCTAAAATTGTTCAAAAAGTGTCTTTAAAAAATATATTAGCTCTGGGTAAATTTAAAAAAAAAAGACATCTAGAAACATGTAAAATAGGAGTTTGTGTTAAATTTTAATTATTGTGGCCAAGAAAGTTAGAAAAAAAAAAAAAAAAACCCTGGATAGTTGGGCAAAGTTCAGGAGAAAGAATACATATAATGTTAAATAATCTTCTAGGAAGAAGAAATACAAAACACCAAGGCCCTAAGGTAGTGACTTTCAACTAGAAGCTACTCTGACCCCCTTGGGCTGTTTGGCAGTGTCTAGATGTAAGTTTGGGTTGTGCAACTGGGGGCAGGGCTTTCTTCTGGTATCTAGCGAATAGAGGCCAGTGGTATACAGAACAGTCCCCTATAGCAAAGAATTTTCCAGCCAAAATATCCGGTCAGTAGTGGTGACGTTTGAGAAATCCTGCTTTCGGATGACAGTGTGCCTGTCCTTTTGCAACATAGCAAGGAGACTGGTGGGGCTAGATCAGAGTGAGAGGTGGAAGGCCCGGCTGCAGAATATGGGAAGTTACATTGGAGGGGAGAGAAAGCACATCCTCTCTGAGAGCAGGGCAAACCTGAAGGGTTTATCGCACAGCAGTGCCGTAAGCCTACGTGTGGTTGAACAGGATCCATGATGCTGGAGAAGGGTACTGTGCTATGATAGGCAACTAGGGGGGAGCCAGGCAGCCTATGTGAGAAGCTATTTCCAGTAAGCAATAGTGTCGTCATGGACCATGTCATAGTAATGGGGAAGGTGAAAGGTGGCCAAAACTTGAATACCTTTGAAAGATAGAAAGAAATTCTCACCACATTAAATCTGGGGAGAGACACAGAGACAGAAAGGGAAAGAGAGGGAGTTTGAGATAAGGAGAAAAAGAACAGCAACAGGAAAAGTACACCTGCCATTGTCCAAGACAGAAAAGGCTCTGGTCAGAGGTCTTGACCGTCAGAAGCTCAGTTCTCTGTATTAGTTTTGAAATCAATTGTATTTTTATGTCAGTATATCTGAATTCCTATGATCGTGCCTGTGTTTCACAAGCTTGAAAACATCTAAGAAAGAAATTTGGGGGTTGAGATGGAGTTTAGGTGTCTAATTTGTATGTTATAAATGCAACAGTTGAAGAAATTGGAGATATGTGAATAGAGGAGCTAGAAACCATAGAAGAGAACAGGCAGCAGCTTCCTGATTTTGATGACCTACTACATGGAAGAAATACTAAAATTATTCAGGAGCGTTCCGTAAGACACGTAAGCACAATGGGAAGAACTTAATAAAATGGCAGATTTTAACTCAAAATAGTGAAGAAAAAGAAAAAAAGACAAGTACCTTAAAAGCCAAGGAATTACCAGTTAGTGAGCTTTTTGTGTGCTATTAGTTTGTGGTAAACGTGGATGATTGTCTCTCAGAAATATTCTTGGATTGTAAGAGAGAGGAGATCCTTAACATCCTATTCAGCCTGAGTATGAAGTAGAAAAATCTTTTTGCTGCCTTTCACTACTATGTTGCCAAGTTTTACTATTAATATGGTCTACTAATATACCACACTCAGGTCCTTGGCTGTCAGGGAATGTGAAAAATATGCCAAAATATATTAAACAATACTTATCTACAGTGGAATTTACTATATGTTAGTATGAGTCCTAGTTTTATGAAATGACTCTGGTTCAATAAACAATATTAAACTATCTTTTCTTGATTCTTAGTGAATTAACATGGACCATTTTTTCCCTGGAAATCTGCACAAAAGAATGATAATTTTCACCCCAATATAATTACTTTTGCAGCTCTTTTCCCAGGTGCTGTTGTTAAAGAAGGTGATGTCTTCTAGACTCAGAACTGTCTGAAGAAATCTATTTTGTTAGTTTTCTCTAGTCAGCACTCTTTAACATTTTTGGTGAAAGATAAATATTATCTGGAGGGCATTGTACACTTTGTTCTCCATTTTAAAATGTGCAAATATAAGAAGCGAGTGTCTATTTTTTGCAATTATTAACTTTTTCTTGAATAAGAAAGATGATTACAGCTAAATTTCGTAACACTTGTCACTTAGGAATTTAAGAATGCCTGAAGCAATCTGAAACTACTTCAGCTGCTTTGGGCTATTTTAGAAAATAATTTGATACATTTTTTTGAGCATTCCAGAGGGGTATGACCCTTTCCCTTAATGGCTGTAGCTTGAATTCTTACATAAGTACTTTGGTATGGAGGTTGGTATGAAATATGGAAGAATATGTGAATAAATGAATAATTAATAATCATCAATGATAAGAGTTTGTGGTATAGCGGATTGAGATTCAAAAGCTATCGCTTCCATTATTTTGAGAATGTTTATCATGATATTACTTCCTGAGAATCTTGGTTTGCACTGAATTTTTCTTCTTTAAAATCAGGACTATAGTTGGCTGATAAGGGAAGACTTCAGGCATTTTTATCAGCTACACTCTGGCAGGACAGACTGCTGTGACAGGTAAAAAAAAAAAAAAAATACCCCCCTAAGTGTTGATTCTCCTTGCACAATTGGTTCATCATTTTGACAGACAAATCAACCCAAAAGGCAAGGAAACTATTTTTGGATGGTGCCTTTTTTTTTTTTTTTTTTTTTTTTTTTTTTTTTTTTTTTTACAGCGCATACCATCATTGTTGTCAAAACTGGTTGGAAACGCAGACACAAGCCTATTGTATACTTCTGTTTTATTTGGCAGAGTCAGAATAGTTGCTATTATATGGTAGGATATACACCTTGCTTATTCCGTTAACACATTTCTCACAACACACCGGAAGCATTCGCATGAATAATAATTCTACAGTTGGGAGTTCAAATTCTAAATTGTCTTCAAATACAGCATTTTAAACAAAAACAGGAAAGAATTGGGTTATCCAACTTATCCACTAAGCACAGAAGCTTGCAGTAGACTTGAACAGGTAAATCACCTCTCTGTGCCTATTTTCTCATATTCAACAAGGGATGGTAATAATATACTCCTTATGCTAGTGATGGGAAAGGAACATACGAGTACCTTATGTGAAAGTACTGACCAACTGGACATGTCTGTGTGGATATAAGGTTATTTGCCATTATCAACATATCACGCTATGTAACATCTTCTCCCTTCATTAAGCCTAAACACCATCCTTCTAAGGGTAAAAGAGTCTTTCTCATTGGGTCAATCATTGAGCCCACTTTTATTGTGCATAATAGGGTTAATAAGGGGATACAGAAAAATAGAGAAACCCAAGAGAATATGGTATTATCCTAAGAGCTAGTTTCTGTTAAAGAAAGGAGAGTAAATGAGAGAACTACTTTAGTAGAATGGAGGGAGCAGTGGTGTGTGTGTGTGTGTGTGTGTGTGTGTGTGTGTGTGTGAGAGAGAGAGAGAGAGAGAGAGATTGGTAGCTTTGTGTGCATCAAGAGTTAAATATTGAAAGCAACTGTCACCAGTACGTGTGAGAAAGGAATTGCCTGCAAACACCAGGGCCAGGTCTAAGGGCCTATAAGGAAAGTGAGTTGTGCAAGTATAAGGTTGAATGCTGTCCTTAAGTAAAATTTCAAGCCTTTGTTCATCGTGGATGTTTTGCATTAACTTTGACTTTTCAATGGTGCATTGAAAGGACCAATTGGCGTTTGTCATTGGGAACTTTTAATGCCTGCTTAAATTTTGCACCTATGGTCTTGCCTCACTTGCCTCACGCTATTCTCTGTCCTGACATGGCAACAGAATGGAGGAAGGACTTTTAGAAGTTTTTTTTTTTCTTTTTTAATACATACAAGGAATTAAATCTCTGCTTCCCATTTTCTCGTAGACTTAGATAAAATTTTGTTTCAAATAATTTTGGGAAGTCTGGGCACCATTTCCTTGAATGTGCCTCCATTTAAAGGTAAAGTCATAAGCCAGTTTGTTTTCTCTTATTGCTGTTGTGTGTTTATTTGTTTGTAAGAAGTTACATAAGCTATAGTAAAAATTCTAACTCAGAAATCAGAGGAAAACCAAATGTGGTACTTACATTTAAGTTATGTAACATGTTTTGTTAACTAAAAGCTAATTGTGCCTTTTAAGAAGAAGAAAGAAAGAAAAGAAAAAAGGGGAAAAAGAAAAGAAGGAATAAAGAAAAGAAAACAAAAGAGAAAGAAAGCAAGCAAGCAAGAAAGAAAGGATAAGAAAAGAAAAAGAAGGAGTGAATTTCGGTAGACAAAGAACATTAGATTGTGTGATGCAAAACAATATAAACATTCACAAGTGAAAATAAGAAAATCATCATTATTCAGGCAATTACATTAATGAGAAACCCAACTGGAACAAGACATACACAAAAAAGGAGGCTGTGATAAAATATATATGAAAGAGAAGTCATTAAGATATTTCATATTTTCATGGACAACTAAAAACTCTAAATGGTGATCTGGAATGAAAATGGTGACGTTTGAAATAATTCACAATATGTTCAGGAGTATCTCCGTTACCTTGCTTTTTCCAACACATGTTCACAATTTGACAAAGTCTCAGGGAGAAAAAGGAGGAGGTCCCCATGATGGAGTTTCTGGTGGAGGGATGGTGGAATAGAAACTATCATGCATCTTCTCCCCTCTTTAGTCACAGCTACATATCATTGATTTCATGTCTCAACTTGGGGCTGGCCATCCAAGCAGGATTTCATTTTTTTTAAGAAGCTCTCCTAAATCTTTATAAAAGCTATTTCTTTGAAAACTTTTAGAGTTAGTCCACAAAATTTCATTTTAAAATTCAAATCATGCTGTTTCTAAATTTCTTTTGAAATATCAGTAATTTGAAATAGACTTCACACACAATTTTTTTTTATTTTTGTTTAATTAAGCCGTGTGTCCAAAAATAAGACTAGTTTAGGAGTGATGTAATTGCACAGGGAAAGGTAATATTCCATCGCTCTCATTCTATAAGTTGCATAGAATGTTGAGATACTGAATTTATATTTGGTTAAACAGTGTTGCTAGCATTACTTTTTCTAAGTTCTGAAGCTAGACTCTTAAGAGTATAAAGTCCCAAAGATAAATATTAAAGTTCAAACAAAAAGAAATTGCCCAAAGAAGCTATCTTTGATCAAACATGGTTTATTCTTGTTTGAAAGACTAAAAGAATAACTAAAGAATACAGCAACAGACTCAATGGAAAGAATTTCACAAAAGAATTTATTTGCAGTGGACTTGAAGAACAAAGTATGGCGGTGTAAGTTTAAGACATTCTTTTGCAGATATCCCATCCTTCATTTTGTCATATGAACAAGAGAGATTCTATAAGCCTCTGACTCACCCTGGGACTCTTATAAGTTCATTTTGATCATACCATGACTCCAAGTGTCCCTGCTCCTATCTTGGCATTACTGATAAAAGTAACACACTACCAGTCATCCTGTAATTAAAAGAAGAGTTTGAAAACACTCTTTGGTAGATTTTGTGAGTTCCTAAAAGAATGTTTCAGTATATTTCTTGAGTTTCTAAAGGGAAAATGGGGAGAGGAAGAAGACAGTGGATAAGAAGATGGGGAAAAGAAGAAACTGTAGTGGAGAAAGATTGAGGGGGAAAAAAGAGTAAAACAGAAAAAGAACCAGGGATGGAGAAGGAAACAACTGAAAAGTAAAAATTAGTTTCTTTAGCCATCTTGGATGTTTCATATGTCACTCTAAGTCACTTTTGCCTTAGCAGAAAAGTCACTAAATTGTCAAAAAAGAGGGAGGAAAGAGAGAAACAGAGGAAGGAAGGAAGGGAGGAAGGAAGGAAGGGAGGGAGGAGGGGAGGGAGGGAGGAAGGGGGGAGGGAAGAAGGGAGAAAGGAAGGAGAGATGGAAGAAGGAAATTCTTTTCTAGATGCCAATCAATATTAGATTTAAAATTTCAGAAGTAGTTGGCTCACCTTGCCCTAAATTGAAAGCTTTTGTGTTCCAATTCATTCTATAAGAAAGGAAAATGAAAATGGGTAGTAGGATTTAAGCAATTCTGGATCCACGCTCCACCTCATTATTGATGGGGAAAGTTCAAGGTTGAAATGGAGCAACTAATAGATTCCCTCCACTTTCTAATCAAGTCTTATGTGTCTTTGTGTGTGTGTGTGTGTGTGTGTGTGTGTGTGTGTGTGTGTGTGATGTTTGAAAACAGTGTAAGGGATAGCCAGAAGCTGATAGTTTCCAAGTTTTTTACATTATTTTTTTAACTTTAAAAAGAAGAGTATTATCCCCATTTTATAGGCAGAGAAATTCAGCTTTAAAAGAAATAACTTGTGCATGGTCATAGAGCTATAAACTGTTAAACCAGGCTTTCAACCTAAACCTTTCTAAGTGCATTTTGCATCGTTCAGCTACTGCACAGTTATATTTTCATTCCTATATCCAACAGGCCTTTTCCACTTATTAGCTGACATTATATTCTGCAACAGGTGAATTGGTGGATCATTTCGTCTTTGAAATCCTTGTTTCCCAAGATTGGCTTAACATCATTCTCTCTTCTGAGCCTTTTTTTAAAGTCCTTTCTACCACTTGGCCGTCTATCCCAACCCCATGGCCTTTGTTGCTGTAGTTGTTGTTGTTGTTGTTGTTCTATATTTGTGTGGTGTGCGTGTGTGTGTGTTTTACTCCAACCTAGGATTCTCTTGTAAGCTATTTCTTTTCTCTTTCTACATATACTATGACTTGGTTAGAGATGCATTCCATCCTATAGTGCATATAGTAGTGCAATTACTACCTCTAGGCAGAGACTGTTGATTCCCTAACTACAGTCCACCTCCCTGTCCTTCATTCTGTATATCCACCGACAGTCTAAAGTTCTCGAATTTGCTTTCCCAGGCGTTTGAAATGCAAAGCTCAGCTGAGTTATCCTTCACTCCAAAACCGTTGTTGTAGTTATATCCCCGATAGGAGTGATGACAAACAGCTCACAACCAAATGTGCGAAGTCGAGAGCATCCTACCAATCCTTGGTGATGTTATTATTCCTTTGTAGCCTTAAAATAAGTGCTCTTTTGAAAGACATGGGTAACCTCTCCTAATTCCTGTGAGGACCAAAGGACATATTTCTCAAATGTAGTATGTGACTTATATCATCAAAGCCAAACGAAGGCTACTTTTCTTTTTCTTTATAGGGTTTTGCAAACAAAAACAAAGGACAGACTATGACTTAAATGAAGGATCTTTATAACAGCAGAAAGATCGGCAACTCAAGAGACCAGCAGTTGCACCCCTGGTTTCCTCAGGCTGCCATTTGTTGCTTGGATACATACACATCTTTGTTTCTGGCTGTGCTCTCTATGTGGGTCTCCTGTCTAACAGCCAGCGTGCGACCAAGGAAGGGAAATGTGGTGCCAGCATTCCAGTGGCGGGGTGATATATAGAACATAGTGATTTTGACTTTCTTAACTCTAATTAATTTCTTAAATTTTTTTTTAATGTTTTTATTTATTTTTGAGACAGAGAGAGACAGAGCATGAGCAGGGGAGGGGCAGAGAGAGAGGGGGAGACACAGAATCTTAAGCAGACTCCAGGCGCCGAGCTGTCAGTACAGAGCCTGACGTGGGGCTCGAACTCACAAACCGTGAGATCATGACCTGAGACGAAGTCGGACGCTCAACCGATTGAGCCACCCAGGTGCCCCTAATTAATTTCTTTTTTAAGGACAGTTGTACATTCACAGAGCCGGAAAATTGCTATTCAAAATGTCCCTAAGGCACTGATTCTGAAAATGTAAAGAAAGTTTCACACATTCACCCTGTACCTCCTACCCCCTGAGCACCCTCCCCCCCACACACACACACACAATTGCTAGGAAACAAAGAGTGAATAAGATAATCAACAATATTGGGGCGCCTGGGTGGCTCAGTCGGTTGAGCATCTGACTTTGGCTCAGGTCACAATCTCGTGGTCCGTGAGTTCGAGCCCCGCGTCGGGCTCTGGGTTGATGGCTCGTGAGCCTGGAGCCTGCTTCCGATTCTGTGTCTCCCTCTCTCTCTCTGCCCCTCTCCCGTTCATGCTCTGTCTCTCTCTGTCTCAAAAATAAATAAACGTTTAAAAAAAAAAAAAAGATAATCAACAATAGACCTGACTTCAGGTAGTAGAAATTATCTGGGATTGCACACTGTTTTCAGTATTGGCTGTTGTATCCAGAAGGTGTGGGAACTATCTGGAAGCCATATTAGCAAGGAATAAATTGTTCGTTGGTAGGGTGGAAATGCAGATTATTTTTATGACCTATTCCAAAACAAATTCTAGTCTGAGAGTCAGCTCTGTTCCCTAGTCATACAGGCTCACTCCGCAAGACAGAGCAGAAGGCAACGTGCTAGTCTATCTTATGTCTTGCTTCTGCAACAAACAGGTATTAAGAGCATGAAGTAGGCCTCGGGAGGTGTCCTGACGCTGCTGACAAGAACGACTTTGTTCTGGGAACACACACGTGTCCTTTTGTTGTTAGGATGAGCTTCTGTTAGGATTTGGCCTTCTGGGAAGAAGCGGCTCATAGAGCCTGCCCACCAATTCATCAGACGTTCGTCAACATCACCTACGAATAGAGTTGAGATTCTAGCTGTGGTTCCCAGCCCCGATGGCTGGCTGCACCACCGGACAGAATTAATGGAATGTTTGTCATTATCCTCCCTTGCACCATATGTGCCTTAATGACAGGGATGGTGTTTAATTAATCTTGGTGTTTCTAGAATCCATTCACAATGTCTGAAACATATTTGGCATTCAGTAAATGTTGCTAATCCAAATGACATTAATTAAGCTGCTATGAATTTATCTTCAAGCAAAATTCTGGCTTTTGTTTTAGTTATAAATCAGTGGCTATCATGCAATTAAGTAAGTGTTCTTTAAAAATTAAAGGGGTTAATCCCAGCTGAAATACTTAAATATTGAGGAACGTTAAATAGTGTATTACTTTGCTGGGGCTGCCAAGACAAAATATCACAGACTGGTTGGTTTAAACAACAGAAATTTATTTTCTTATGCTTTTGGAAGCTGGAAATCCATATCAATGTGTCGGCGGGTTGTTTGCCCAGGACCACTGTCTTTGGTTTATTGATGGCCACCTTGCTGTGTGTTCACATGATCTTTCCTCTGTTGCAACCTTCCCTGGTATCTCTCCTTTTCCTCTAATGACACCGGTCCTATGGTTGAGGGCTCTACCTCATTTAACGTTAATTCCCTCTTTAAAGACCCTGTCTCCAAACACGGTGGCTTTGAGGGTTAGGATTTCAGCTTATGGACTTGGGAAAAGCACAGTTTTGTCCATTACACACAGAATAGCGTATCTCTCTTCGTTTGTTTCAGGTATATTTTTTATTACTTTATTCCTGTTCAGATCATGCAAACATATTTAAGTCACAAGGAATATGTGGTGTCCAACAATGAATGTGATTTCCCGATGTCTGTATTCAGTAGAGGAGCTAGAAGTGAAAGGGTGTGACATTTTAAATCCAATGTGTACTTTTGTTAAAGATGTTTTATATCACTTTTCATAATATACTGTCTTGCCAAAAAAAGTAAATAGCTTTATTTGCCCTGAGTTCCACATATAAAAAAGGGTTGCTTACGTATCTTCAAATGTGACTCATGCTATTATTTTGTGATGTCAATGATACGTGACATGGTAAATTGCATAACACTCAAAACAAGTTTATCTTGACATTTATGAGTAATGACATTTACAGAGAATAAAAAAATGAAATGGTTTATTGTTTTGTTTTCTCAGATTTCAGAAACATTATTAGAGGCTTCTAAATCAGTATAAAACTGGGAAACACAGACATTTAGATGTTGAAAAGGCTAAATGGATTTAGTATGCTTAAACTACCAAAACATTTATTGCACCCCAGATTGTATCCAGACAAGAAACTGTGTCTTTTAAAAAACACACAAGCAATAAATGTAAAAATGGAAGACCCCATAAAAGCTTTAATTTGTGATAATTTTCAACATATGTTCAGTAGCAGTGTCTGATTTAGATGTCATCCATACACAGTCATAGCTAGTCATTGGCTTGTCAAATTTCATATTAATCTCTTAGTCCATAAGAAGAATGATTTTTTTAAAAAAACTAAATAAAAGTGTGCATGGGTGAGCCAATCAGTAAAAGAGAGAACTGAGTTTCTCGGTAGCTACATAGTTCTCTAGAAGTGAATTAGATCACTTTGGAAATAATTAACTCTTATGCAGAATGTATCAGATCAATAGAGCCTCAAATCTATTATAAATAGGTGAAACATACATCTATAAAAAATAAAATCTTGAATCAATGTAGCAGTTAGTAGGCATACCCTATAGAATCATTTCCACAAAAGTAAAGTAGATGTTTTTTGATACAGTGCTGGCAAATATTGCATACATTATTTTCTATCTGCAACAACCTTTTAATGTAGAATGTAATACCCTTATATTAATGATAAGACCTCAGGGTAAATATGATTCTTAAATATCAGCTGCATAGCATATGCAAAGGTGAATTGAGATTCAAACATATCAGACTGAAAAGGCAGTACACTTTGTATTACTTTTAATATTTTTATGATTTATGCTGAACAGATCGATTCAGCAGGAATGTGGCATGGCACTTGGCATCCCATTGGGTATCTAATCATGTTTATTTCAGAGGATTTGACTGACTCCCTGGAAGCACCAGCTTCCTAACCAACAACCCAATGCCTGTCCCCAGTTATAGTAGAAACCACACTCCCCAGGAGTGTGTGCAAAACACAATCAAATAAAAAGAAATAAATGTGCTTGCCTTTCCTTGGCTAAATAATTTAGTCAAAGTGAAATTCTGCTCTCAGTTTAACATCTGTTAAGAATAATTGAAGAGTTTATAGTCAGTACTACTTCCGTTCCTATGCTTTTTCTTCTTAAATGCATGTATCTCTTCCTTGCTCTCCTACTCCACTTGTCGCTAAAAAATATATTTACCAGTATTGTTTTTTAGAAAAACCAACTTAACCTTGGCTTCTTCTTTCAAGTTCAAAAAACACAATCTTCCTAAAGATTTAAATTTGAGCCTTTAGATCAAAGACAGTATGCTTTTACTGGCTGGAGATTATTATGAACACAGTCATTAAATTATTAGTCTTCATAGGTGAAATTAGAGAACTATCTACTTTAGAAAAATGATTCATAACTATCCTCTTTTATTTCATATTTCACAATAAGATGAAGTTGATTTCTGCCACTGTTGAATGGTAAATGTATAATAACCTTCTTGAGAAATTGGGATCCTATTTAACAAGTGGTCCAGATTTCACATGTTTTGGATTTAAGAAATATGCTCAAACTGGCTTTTGTGCTGTGTCATTCTCTAAGACATTTTGACTCTCATTTAACTTAAATTACAATCTAAACAGGCAAGAAAAAATTGCATTTTATTTTTTGTTAGGAGAATTCAGTGGAATGATACGGAAGTTTTTAACGACATGAATATGGCTTATGACTTTGGAGAAGGTAAAATTACTAGGCAAGTGTTGCATAAAAGCAGAACACAATGCAGCCTTTGAGGGGACTGACTCTTGTGAACCCAACCTGAATGGCTCTATGTTCCCAAATTGCTGATTTGGAAACATAAGGGGTTTAGATCACACACAAAAAATGGCATTTTGAAACAAATTTGCCTTTATACTCTCTGGTCATAGCCTTGGGATATGAATCATTTTCCAAGCAACATTCCAAAATAAGGGAAACGTTCATCACAAGTTGGAAAACAAAATCTACAATGAGGAGAATGATAGGAAGATGTGATGAAAACATCATTCCATTGCTCGCAGTGTGTTTTATGGTTACTCTGTTCTATCAGTATAAGAGATAAACCTACACATTGGAAAAAAATGCCCTCCCCCAAGTGTTAATTAACTCTATGCTACTTTAAGGAGAGTGACGTAGCAAAATGATGACTGAGCAATAACACAGCAAAGGCAAAAAGAATCAAACTCCCAAGTGGAGTAGTGTGGGGGTGGGAGAGTTTCCTCATGCATTCTCTAAGCTGTGCTTTTCTCACCTTTTGGATATAGTCTCTACTCTTTTTCCATCCTTATTAGTTATCCTGGCTGTTCTCCTCTAGGTCAGGACCAAACATCTGATATCAAATATGGTTTCGGAAAACAAGGCTCCATGAAAACACAACGAAGTGGAATACTGGAAATCACACGGAGAATAAAATGAGAAACTAGAAAAATGTTTGGTAAGTTATCCGATTTATCTGTGCACTGGTTAATAGATTAATTGAGAATATATGGGTCTTGTTTCTAACTCTTTTCCCAACTAACTACAGGGATAACTCCTTAACCTCCATCTACCTCAGTTTTTCCATCTGTAAATAGAGAGAGTGAAACTTGTGGTCCCTGAGTTTCTATCTAGGGAAATATTTTATAAAGTTTTCACATAACTCTGTGAATTGTCATAAAGTGTGATCTATATTGTGGAAAACTACAATTCAAACAAAAACAGTAAATGATGTCTAGAATGATAAACTATGAGATAAACAGAAATTTCTCTCTCTTTATGTAAATGCTGCTAAGAGGAAAACAAAGGTGCAATCTAAATTATACTCTCAGGACAGTACATTTTAATGAGAGATTATCTGAGACCCTACAGAGGCCCGGGAGATGGGCCAGGACTAAACAAAAGATAAGAAGGAATGATCCTAGCAAAATTGATCTTGATACCATTTATTTCTCTAAATCAAATATTTGGCTCAAAAATCATACAGAATGGTGGATGGATTGGGATAATAATCTCATAAATAATTGTATCATAGGACTAGATACATAAAAATGAATACATTTTCTGAAAGTGAAGACAGAGTTTTATTTTTCACACGCATTAGCTACACCTTGATTTCGTGACTGTGACAAATATTTAGGGCACGTCTAGTCTGGACGTATTTCGAACATTATATATATCATAAAAATGTTCTATTTTGAAAGACCGGTACATTTATACAGATGTCAACACCAACTACATGTTCATTAGTTGTTGCCCATGAAACACTATTCAAATACTTCAAGAAAATAGGTGTGAAAAACACTTGATACAGGAAAATACTTGAATGTAATAAAAATACAGAAGGTGTTTCATCATGAGCTCAGTTAGGTGGATCTGAAAATTCTCAAGGCAAGAATCATTGTCACATACCATCCATCCCCTTCGCTTAGCCCCTCATTGCCAAAATGTGCTTCTTCCTTTCTCTATCCAATCCCTGCACCGAAGTAGGGAGCAGAAAGCATCACTGTCCTTAGGATGCCTTTGTATATGTGGACTCCCAGCAGCTTTCATTAAATTACCCTTCAAGAGAGGCTTGATCTTACCCTAGGGAATGCTTGGGCCCCTTTTGCTACTAAGATTCTTTTTTTTGTTTTGGCTTTTATTTTTATTTATTTTTTTTTAATATAATATATTGTCAAATTAGCTTACATAAAACACCCAGTGCTCATCCCAACAAGTGACCTCTTCAATGCCTATCACCCACTTTCCCCTCTCCCCCACCCCATCCACCCCCAGTTTGTTCACTGTATTTACGAGTTTCTTGTGGTTGTTTCTAACTATTTTCCCCCGTACACTTCCCCCATGGACTTCTATTAAATTTCTCAAGATCCACATATGAGTGAAAACATACGATATCTGTCCTTCACTGACTGATTTATTTAACATGATACCTCCCGGTTCCATTCATGTTGCTGCAAAATGGCATGATTTCATTCTTTCTCATTGCCAAGTAGTACTCCGTTGTATATATAAACCACATCTTCTTTATCCCTTCATCAGTTGATGGACATTTAGGCTCTTTCCATAATTTGGCTATTGTTGAAAGCGCTGCTATAAACGCTGGGGTACGTGTGCGTTCTTCTCAAAGCTAGTACAAATAGTCCTAAATTTTGTGGGGAATCACGAAAGACCCTGAATAGCCAAAATAATATTGAAGAAGAAAACCAAAGTGGGAGGCATCACAATCCCAGACTTTAGCCTCTACCGCAAAGCTGTAATCATCAAGACAGTATGGTATTGGCACAAAAACAGACACATAGACCAATGGACTAGAATAGAGAATCCAGAATTGGACCCACACATGTATGGCCAACTAATCTTTGACAAAGCGGGAGGGAGTATCCAATGGAAACAAAGACAGTCTCTTTAGCAAATGGTGCTGGGAGAACTGTACAGCAACATGCAGAAGAATGAAACTAGACCACGTTCTTACAGCATACACAAAAATAAACTCAAAATGGATGAAAGACCTAAATGTGAGACAGAAAACCATCAAAACCCTAGAGGACAAAGCTACTAAGATTCTTTAATTCTGACTATGCTTTAGTGTTATTTTGGGGTCACCCCAATTTGGGCAAAAAAAAAGTCAGATAAATCGTGATCTCTTGGGTACCACGCGATATCTGAGAAATCTGTGAAACATGCTACACATTTTTTAACGTTAGATTTAATTTTTCTTTTCTCCACCACCATTGTATTCCTGCATCTCCTCATTGTCTTTTTCTTCTTATGGTTACATATACCACATATTCTCATTTACCTCTAACATAGTAATATATGCAAACACGCCATAACTTTTTATTGCATTTCTCATGTGTATAAACTTTCCCAATCTACTTGTAAGCTCTGAAGCCTAACCTGTGTGTTCATCCTCACAAGCCTATAGTGAAACACCCCTGTACGATTCACTGAAACAGTAATAGCCAAGATTTATTGAGTCTCACCCTGTGTGAGGCTGTGTGCTAAGTGATACTATCTCCACTTATGAGGTAGAGGAAAGCTTTGCGGAGCTAAGTGGCTGATAAAGACAAAGCAAAGATCAGAACACCACCTGTTATGGGGCGCCTGGGTGGCTCAGTCGGTTAGGCATTCGACTTTGGCTCAGGTCATGATCTTGTGGTCTGTGGGTTCAAATTTCATGTCGGGCTCTGTGCTAACAGCTCAGAGCCTGGAGCCTGCTACGGATTCTGTGTCTCCTTCTCTCTCTGCCCCTCCCCTGCTCATGCTCTGTGTCTCTCCATAATAAATATTAAAAAAAAAAAAAAAAAAAAAAAAAAAAGAAAAGAACACCACTGTTAGACTGCAGGCCGGGACTTTCCACTGATTTGCAGGTATAGATCTATCACTTTCTATCATTCTGCGTATATTTATATCAACTGAAAGGACCAGAAATACAGACCCCGCACTTAACTTTGTAGTGTTTTGTCTTGCTTTCCTCAACCACTGTGAATGTGTGCTTCGGGATTTATGGTTTGTTCTATGTGCTGCGAATGTGAATTTGATCAAAAAGCATACAACCTAACCTGTTAGCTATGTGAGTGGTTATCACCAGGGCACTGAGTATGTGAGTACTCTGTTTGCCTGCCCTATCTAAGCCTTGGTCAAACTGTGACCAAGACTTGGCTCCATTCAGGCACAGAAGCTCCTTACTTGTCTTATCAGACCCCTCCATTGCCACCTTGTGCTGGGAAATGATCGATGGGAAGAAGACCTTCACTCCCAGGGACTCCCAGGCAGTATTTCCAACCACCCATTCTGAACTATTGCTTCACTCACAAAGGCATCTGTGATCTTTCATGCCACCTATGAACCACTGTCCTCAAATAAATACATAAATAAAATGCTAGGCTATAATAAATTAAACTAAACTAATATAGCCTGTCTTTGTCAGGCATCTTGGGTTTGGTAAACTGTCTGGGAGTGTCGACCCAACCCTGATGTACCCACCTTGAGCGAATGGCTCAGGTTCTGCCACAGGAAGCCCAGGAATCTGAGGGGTGATGATCGTCAGGAGTCTTCAAACACACCAGTTATGTTAACCCACTCTGATGAGGGCCCCAGTTTCCCCCAGTTATCTTCTGAATGGTTTTGTCATAGCAATGTTTGATTTTCTTATTTTGCTTTGAAAAACACACCTTTATTAAAACAATTTGTGTAGCAAAATATTACAGGAGGGTCACTCCTAAAGCGACCTTGGTTAGCGACCTCCTATTGGTTAGATGTAGTAGATTCTCTCCTTTGTGTTCCTCCCACAGGACCTGTCCCTCCCTGCATGTATACCCATTGTGCCATTTACCAAAACATACTGAGATCTTATCTGACCTGAATTTCTTTCCTTTGGAAAGGGCTTTGTGAGAGCAAGGACTAAATTCATTCATCCTTGCATTATTAACACCAAGCCCAGTGCCTGTCACATGGTGGGTACTCTAAAAAGCTTGAATGCACTATACTTGAATTTAGAAGGAATCACTGTGTCTTAGTGGTTCAGAGACTCCTCTCAGTTTTAAATGTTTGCTGTGAATTTTAAACTATATTTCAGAAATCTGTGACAACTGCTCTTCAGTGTTAAAAATTCTGTAAATCTCCCAAGTTCTACAATAAACAACTGTTCAAAAGGGCAGATCTTTAACCCTAGTGAATGAGCTGTCCCTTAAGCTTTGCTTACAAACCTGCCTACCTTTGGGGCACCCGGGTGGCTCCATTGGTTAAGTGTCCAACTCTTGATTTGGACTCAGGTCATGATCTCAGGTTTGTGAAATCCAGCCCTGCATCAGGCTTCATGCTGACAGTTCAGAGTGTAGTTTAGATTCTCTCTCTCCCTCTCTCTCTCTGCCCTTCCCCTGTTCTTGCTCCATCTCTCTCTCTCTCTCTCTCTCTCTTTCTCTCTCTCTCTCTCTCTCTCTGTCAAAACAAAACAAAACACACATGCACACACATACACACCTACCTACCTTTGTCACATTCCCTGTGTTTCCATTCTGAAACAGTATGTTCAGTAAGTTCCTTTTACTGATTCCCAGCAGTTAACAATTATACCGCATAGTTTTATTTTTCCTTCTGTCTTCGGTCCAGCTTGTAGACTTCAGGACAGTACATGCTGAAATCGACTGTCAGTGATATGTCAGGGATAGCTTCATTGCAAGAAATAGGAACAAATATCCTAGTCTCTACCTTCTGAAATTTTATTTTTCTCACTTTTTTTTAAGTTTATTTATTTTGAGAGAGAGAGAGAGCTCTGAAGGGGCAGAAACAGAGGGGGGGGGGGGGGGGGGAGAGAGAGAGAGAGAGAGAGAGAGAGCGAGCGAGAGAGCGTGCCAGCCCCAAGCAGGCTCTGCACCATCAGCATAGAGCCCAATGAGGGGCTGGAACTTGCCAACCATGAGATCCTGACCTGAGCCGAAATCAAGAGTTGATCCCTTAACCAACTGGCCAACTCAGGTGATCCCTCACGTGCTTTTTAATGTAATTGCCAATTTCTTTCATTCTGTAGAAAAATATGAGCAACTATAGTGAGTTTGTTTTCTATTAGACATTGCTCACGTCATATGAGAAGGGGGGATTTTCAGTTAAAATATTGCCATATATTTAAAGAAGGTATTTGGATAAAATGACATTGGAAAAAAAAAATGCCTCCCTTATAAAGAGTTTGACCATCTATTGACAATGTGACCTGAGACTGAGAAGAAAATTAAAAAAAAAAAAAAAATTAAGGGGAGAAATAAAAGTTACCTCTTTGAAAAAAATTATTTTTTTTTGAGAGAGAGAAAGAGAGATACAGAGTATGAGCAGGGAGAGAGAGAGTGGGAGACACAGAATCTGAAGTAGGCTCTAGGCTCTGAGCTGTTAGCACAGAGCCTGATGCAGCATTCGAACTCATGAACCATGAGATCATGACCTGAGCCTAATTTGGATGCTTAACCGACTGAGCCACCCAGGTGCCCCAAGAATGTCACCATGTCTAAATAACAAATAATCCTTGGCATCTAGAACTAACTTGGTGCTTCCATATTCTGGGAGAACTTTATCTCAACTTTCATGTAAACTCTTTCATGCTAACACGTTGAATTTCTCCACCCCTTCCTTCAGAGCCCAATCCAACAGCCACCACTGTCGCTTCTAATAGTTTTCCTTGAGAATTTTCTGGAAGCATAATGCTTCCTTTGGTTACAGTTTCAGCTGCACTCCTTTCAACTAAAACTATCAAACAGGAGAAGAAATTTTCTAAACACCTGTCCCGCCATGACTCTGGCCACTGCAGTTCATACTCTGCTCTGAAGCTGCTACCAACGCAAGGGGACCCATGATCCAACCTATCCGGTGGGTGGCTCAGTCGTTTAAGTATCCAACTTTGGCTCAGGTCATGATCTCACGGTTTGTGAGTTCGAGCCCCACAGAACAGAGTCCTGCTCTCTTCAAGCCCCACTGTCCGCACAGAGCCCGCTTCGAATCCTCTGTCCTCCTCTCTGCCTCTCCCCAGCTCGCACTCTCTCTATCTCTCAAACATTTAAAAATAAATAAATATTAAAAAAATTTTAAAGGTATTATGATATGAAGTAACATATACAATTTAAATGGGATAGAATGCAAAAGATATTTTCAAATGACATATCAGAGAAAGGGTTATTAGTATCCAAAATCTATGAAGAACTTATCAAACTTGACACCCAAAAAACAAATAACTCAGTGAAGGATAGGGCAGGAGACATGAATAGATACTTTTCCAAAGAAGACATCTAGATGGCAAACAGAAACATGAAAAGATGCTCAACATCACTCATCAGGGAAAGACAAATCAAAACCACCATGAGATACCACCTCACGCCAGTCAGAATGGCTAAAATTAATAACTCAGGCAACCACAGATGTTGGCGAGGATGTGGAGAAAGAGGAACCTTTTTGCCCTGCTGGTGGGAATGCAAACTGGTACAGCCACTCTAGAAAACAGTATGGAGGTTTCCCAAAAAATTATGACCTAGCAATTGCACTCCTAGGCATTTATCCAGGGGATACAGGGGTGCTGTTTCAAAGGGGCACATGCACCCCAATGTTTATAGCAGCACTGTCAACAATAGCCGAAGTATGGAAAGAGCCCAAATGTCCATCGACTGATGAATGGATAAAGAGGTGGTACATACATACATACACACATACACAATGGAATATTACCCAGCAATCAAAAAAGAATGAAATCTTGCCATTTGCAACAACATGGATGGAACTAGAGTATATTTTGCCAAGCGAAATAAGTTACTGAGAAAAAGACAAGTACCATATGATTTCACTCGTGTGGAATTTAAGAAACAAAACAGATGCACATAAGGGAAGGGAAGAAAAAAATAATATAAAAATGGAAGCAAACTATAAAAGACTCTTAAAAACAGAGAACAAACCGGGGGTTTCTGGAGAGGTGTTGGGTAGGGGGAAGGGCTAAAGGGGTGAGGGGCATCAAGGAGGAAACTTGTTGGGATGAGCCCTGGGTGTTATATGTTAGTGATGAATCATTAACCTTTATATCTGAACTTATTATTACACTATATGTTAACTAACTTGGATTTAAATTTTTAAAATAAATAAATAAGTAAATGAAAAGGTAAATGGAGTTGTCTGATATTCATTGTAAAACATGTAAATTATAAAATCCAATTTCCTTTCTATTTTACTGGTATTTCAAAGATATAAAAGATATATTAATGAGTTATGAGGAGTTATTATGAATTTGCTCCTATAATTAAATAAGCTCCTTCTCCCTTTTTTTTCTGACTACAAAATACATATAAATCCACATGGCTATTTATTGCACCCAGAAAAATTGACACACACATACACACAGGTACAATCTTTATATAGTTTATTTAAAATGTTTCATGTTGTACTTGTTTTCTTTCCAGAATTGTACCAATGATAAAATTATTACTTTTTTTAATAATCTGTAAGAATTTTGAAAGAGTTTAGTCCTTCCGTCTTAAAGACTTTTGTTCATTCTCTCTGCATCCTACTAAAAGAAGTGCAATATTATATTTAAATAAGAATCCTGAGACCTCAAATAAATTAGTATAATTTCAATTTCAGCTGGATTTTGGTGAAGTTCATAATATTGACTACTTGTTAATTTAATTGGTGTATATTATTAGTGTACTGTACTATATGTGATCTAAGCAGTCCTCAGGTACTGGTATTTACATTGAGAAATAAATTTACTGTAAAGGAGAATCTAGCAAGGAATGTGAGTCATCAGAGAGAAGTGAGAGGGAGGAGTCAAGTGAAAAAAAAATGTGTACATTTAAAAAATGGAGAGATTCTACCTCCATCCAATTCAGCTAAGAGAGTAAATGATACAAAGACAGAAAATTTCCCATTTGGATACGGTGGAGTTGTGGGGGAGGCCAGTGGTGGGAGAAGGCAAACCTGATTGGACCCTATTCAGGAGAAAAATGGGGTATGATGTGCACCAAGAATAAAAGCAACACCATCAAGACATACTTACATAGAGCAGAGCACTGGGACAGTATATGAGGGAGATATCTGGTCAGAGGAGGGTTATTATATAATATTGAGATATAGTATCTTTATATGCTGATGTGAATGTGCTAACAAATGATAAAGGAAAAATGGTGGCTCATTTCTGGAGTAAGTTTTTCATCTAGATAATAATTGAAATCCATCGCCAAAGTGCTGTACTTGGCCTTATATATTCAGGACAGTTATTCCACTTTAACAAGAGGAAAGACAAAGTATATGGGTCTCAGGCAGAGTGGGAGATTTAATGAACCATTAAGATGAACCATTGGCAGGATGAGCCATTCCCTTTGGTTGCTTCTCTTTCCCTAGTGAAATAAATCAAGGACATCGTCTGTGAATATAAAAGGAAGAGCCTGTGATGGAGAGTGTTTTGACTAGAGAAAATTAGTAGGCTTGATCACCCATGCTGAGAAATTCTGGTGATAAATTCATAGTGAGATAAGGTAGAATGGTTAGCATTTCACTTTGAACTGCTCAAATACAGACATTGAGTAAGTGGAGGTAACTTTCAAGGTAAATGTAACAGAGATAGAGAGAGGAACAAGGGAGTTGAAGATGTGTGCAAAGGAATGATTAATTTCAGAAGCTTTGGAATCCTAGCTGGAAAGGGAGGAATGTGGAAAGACAGTAGAAAGGAGATGGGCAATGAGTAATTGATAGGCCCAATGGACTGGAGGTCTCTGCTGGGGCAAAGAATGTTTAGAACTTTACTATTCGAGGGGTGCCTGGATGGTTCAGTTAAATGTCTGACTTTGGCTCAGGTCATGATCTCACAGTCGTTGGGTTTGAGCCCTGCATCGGGTTCTGAGATATTAACTAGAGCCTGCTCCAGATTCTTTGTCTCCCTCTCTTTGTCCTTCCCCTGCTTGTGAGTTATATCTCTCTCAAAAAAAATATAAACATTAAAAAAATACTTTACTATTTGAATTAATTGTAGCACTGTGTTTAAATTTTCTGTTGACTTTTTAAGTATGACTATTTGCATTAACTTTTTAAATTAATTTTAATTGTGTAGTGATTGTTCTTGGGGTATATTATGCCTTCTTAACTTATCACAGTCCACTTAAAGTTTCTAATATTTTATATAAAGTAGAAGAAATTCAAAAGAGAATAAATACCTTCCCACCCTATGTGTGCACATACGTAACATAATGTGCATATATACAAAAATCTATAACTATTAAGACATAGCTATAGTATTTTCTTTAAACAATAATATATCATTTAAATAAATTAAGAGGTAGCATAAATATTTACCAAAATATTAAAAAAAATGTTTTCCCCCATGTTTGCCATTTCTGATGCTCTTTATTCCTTGCTACAAATCTGAGTTGCACATGCTATCAATCTGCACAGACTCAATAAATTCTTTTATTGTTTCTTGAAGAATAGGTCTTCTGGTGAGAAAGTCTCTCAATTTTTATCTTAAAATTGCATTTTGCCTTACTTTTGAAAAATATTTCTTTCTGATAATGTTTGTTTTCTTTTCAGAACTTGACAGATATTGTTCCACTGTCTTCTGGTCTTCTTTCTTTCTCTTTTTTTAAAGTTTATTTATTTATTTTGAGAGAGAGAGACAGAGGGAGAGCAAGCACACTCACAAGTGAGGGAGGAGCAGAGAAAGAGGGAGAGAGAATCTCTAGCAGGATCTGCGCTGTCAGTGCAGAGCCTGATGTGGGGCTCGAACTCACAACCCGTGAGATCATGACCTGAGCCAACATCAAGAGTCGGTCGCTTAACCGACAGCCACCCAGGTGTCCCTGGTCTTCTTTATTTCTGATGAGAAATCAGGTGGTTTACAACATGATTTTACTGTATGTGATCAATCATTTTATCTCATGCTTATTTTGATATTTTCCTTTTATTTTTGATTTTTAGTAATTTCATGATTTGATGTCTAAGCATAGCATTCTTTCTATATATCTTTCTTGAACTTTTGTTAGGTAGTTTAGGTAGTTTTATTAGGTTTTTTTTAGGTAGGTCAAAAAAAATTGGGGAAAATTTTTAAAGGCTTCTGATTTTTTTAATGTTTATTTATTTTGAGACAGAGAGAGAGAGATCCATCACCAACAGGGGAGGAAGGGAGGGAAAGAGGGGGAAAGAGGGGGAGAGAGAGAGAGAGAGAGAGAGAGAGAATCCCAAGCAGGCTCCATGCAGTCAGTGTGGAGGCCAATGTGGGGCTCGATTTCACGAACCATGAGATCATGACCTGAGGTGAGATCAAGAGTCAGACACTCAACTGACTGAGCCATCCAGGTGCCCCAAATTTGGGAACTTTTTAGTCAATGATTTTTCAAAAAACATTTTGGCCCCTTATCTCTTTTCTGGACCTCTATTGGTTGTGTCCCAATGTTCTCTGAGGCTTTTCTCATTTTTCTTTTTAATTTTCTATTTTTCTTCCTTTTCTGAAAATCCCATGATGGCCAATGGTCCATATCCAAGTTCACTAAGCCTACCTTTTGGCATTATTTGTCTGATCTTAAGTCCTTTCGATGAATTTTAGTTTATATATTGTAAATATCAGTTTTAGAATGTTAATTTCTTCTTTTTTTCCCCTATTACTCTGTTGAAATTCTCCATCCCCAACCATATTTTTTGTTTACCTGTGTATTTAAAGAGTAAATATCTCTAAGATTCTGTCTGCTAATTCCAACATTTGAATCATCCTGGGGTTGACTTCTATTGAAAATCATCTATCTCACTTTCAGAATTCATAGCATGTGAGAAATGCTAGAAATACACAACTACTATTCTAAAAGTCCTTCTGGAAAGCAGTGTCCTAGGAAATTTACTGATAAAGATCCTGTTTTATGCTAGTATTGAAGAGTTGATGAGTTGAAGGGGTTTGGATCAACAGAGAAGAGTAGGACTCTTAAAGATATGGAAGTGAGGAAATTAATTCTGATGGTATGGAGAGAAATTTGAATAATCAAGTCTGTTATCATCTCCTTTTTTTTTTAATTAATTAAGTTTGTTAAGTAAACTCTACACCCATCCAGTGTGGGGCTTGAACTCAAGACCTTGAGATCAAGAGTCATATTCCACTGACTGAGCCTGTGAGGTGCTCCTATAGTTTTATTTTCTTGACTGTGTTTTTGTCCAGTATTTGCAATTTAGAAAATTTACTGTTATAATTCCCGGTGACTAATGGACTTCATGACATGGAAATTGTGATCACATGGACTGACTAAATAGCTAAAGTATTTGAATTCTTAAGCAACAAAGACCTTACTTACATTGATGTAATTGCCTTTAGTAGGAAAGAATGGAGTACTTTGTAGGACACACATTGTTTTCAAATAAACCCAAAGTAATTTTCTTTGAGAAAGTTATTTACTGATATATATATATAAATTAATGGCTTCAAAAGTACAGTTCAGAACATATTTTTTTTGAGAAACACTAAATGACATTTTTTTGATATTTTAAATAGATAAATGTCAAGTTACTGGTTAAGCTAATTTGGCTGTTGTCATTTTTCTTGGGAACTTTGAAATGTCTTTAAAATACAGAGAGAAAAATTTATTTATTTTTTCTTTTAAGCTCAGGTACAATAAATAAACAAATTCATACATACAAACATACATACAAGCATACATAGAGTGCACATTTGATTTCTATTCATGAATAGCACTTTATTATAATTCTAAATACTATTTAAACATATTGGATAACATATATAGTCATAATTTTACAATCTAGAAGTTAATATGAAGTAGACTTTATGCTTGAGTTCATATAAAACAAAGTTTGATGAATATACATCAAACTTTACACAATATACAAATGTGTGTATAGTTGTCAATTTTTAACAGGTCGTATACTGATTCATGTAATATGTGAAAAAAAGAAAAAAAAACAAGTTTTTGTTATCAATGTATGTAAAAGTAAGACAAGCCCCTTACATTTGTGAGTAGAAAATGTGGGGGCGCCTGGGTGGTTCAGTCAGTTAAGCATCTGACTATGGCTTAGGTCATGATCTTAAGGTTTTTGATTCAAACCCTGTGTCAGGCTCTGTGCTGACAGCTCAGATCCTGGAGCCTGCTTCAGATTCTGTGCCTCCCTCTCTCTCTACCCCTCCCCAGTTCACACTCTGTTTCTCTCTGTCAAAAATAAAATGAACAATTATTTTTTTTTTACAAGAGTAGAAAATGCGAATGGAATTTTAAGCCATTATTGCTTAAAGAAAAAAATAAATTAAAATGAAAATCATGTTAACTTCTACCAATGTGTTTAACATATATATATTTCTGATTAATATATATTTCTGATATATTTTCTGATCAGAATATACATACATATATATTATAATTAGTATGCATACCTGAATATAATATTATGAATATATATATTTTTATGACTAAATACTATGGCTTTAATTATAACCCAATGAGTTTTTCCATTTCTGAAAAATGTTGACTCTATATTTCTCAATACTTCCCTTGTAAATTAAACTATAACAAAGAGACAAAACTAAATACCCCAAGATTTTGGTTTTTATTTAAAGAATATACTCTGATTCACTTTGTTAAAATGATTGGACGATGTAGTTGCTATAAGAGTGGGTAAACTCAATTGTTCACATTTGAAATGAAACAAATGAGTAGCAGTATTACATGGTTTAATTCCCATTAGAGCCAGGAGAGATACTGAAAATATTGACAGTTGTTTTGGCAATGGCACTGACCAACGAGAGTCAATTCACCATCCCATCAACATGGACACAGGAACCCTTTAGAGACGACACTGGCCGGCAACAGGTGGCCAGGATATCATAGCAGATCAGCTGGAATTTTATTCTAAATGTACGTAAGATCTAGATCCTCTTGAGAAAAGAAGCGCAAAAATATCAGGGAGCATACCCAAGAAAGTAATCCACTTTGAGTATTTTTTTAAGTGAGAGATAGAAGGAAATATCTAATAGGAATATTCATGCTTCATACTTGATATTGCAAGGATAACGTTTTGCTTATTGGCATCTGTCGGTCCATTTACTTTGAATGTATAAACATATATATATATATATATATATATATATATATATAAATATGATTACACGCGTAATTTTATGTCAACTCCCTAAATCCTCTCTATCTAAGCATATAATCTGAAGGCATGCTGGCCCAAAGCGAACAAGGGCTGTCTGCAAACATTGAGGGCATCTCTATTAGTATTCGCTTACTGAATATTATTAACCTAGTGCGCTAGGTACAGTTACTTGAGTGAACATAAAGCAATGAAAACACATGAGATGACACTAAATGTTATACAGGGGATTATGATGATAGGATGTGGTGGTAGCAGGTGGTTGAAAGCTACATGACTTCAAGCTTTGATTGAGAACATGCATTTTGCAGTCCCCTTTTAAAGTGGCTACCTTCCTGGAAAAGTTCTACTCATTTATCAAAACTACTCAAATATAACTTCCAATCTCGTGCTGCCACTTACTTCTTTTGTAATAATGAGGGGCTTCTTATTTTGTATTGGTGCTTTGTAGCTAGGACTGTCCGACTTCACTCATTTCATTGCCCTAACTGTTCACATGTCTGTCTCTTCCACTCTTCTGTGCCTCCCTAGACGGAAGGTGACACTGACTGCTTATCCTTGCATACCCCTGCCTGCTGCTGTATGAAGTAGGAAAATCAAGGCCATTATTCCTCTTCTGAAGGCTCACTTGAAAGTACATTCTAAGAAGGGGTTATTTATATATTTGTGAAGACGCTTTTAGCAATAAATGGAAACTCAAATACTAAATCACCCCAATGCGTATAATTGAAATTTCATGACTATCTCTTTTTCATTGGTATGAAAATTCACAAAGATATTTTTGGGTGTTCAAAGAGTAAGCTATACAACATTGGAAAAGCTATACAACATAGCTAAAACAAAACAAAACACTTGGTAAAGAACTTCAAAGAATATAGAATAATTTGTCTTCTGGTTGTCAGTGTAGTTTTTTGGCATGTAACAGACTGGTCTTTATTATAGTAACACAAGAAAAATAAGCCTGTGGTAGAATAATCTTATAATATGGTGTAGCCACCGAGGCTCATTTATTATTTGACCCCCGAGATTGTTATTATTTTCTCAGGGGGACTTAAAATTAATTACTCCAAGTTCAAATTTAAGGAATACAAAATAAAAAGCATGCCCAATTACCATTAATTTAATAGGTATTAATTACATAGGTTATGTTTAATTGGTAATGCTTTTAAACTTTATCATAGGAAAGATATTTAATGCCATGCAAGCTTTTTATAGCAATCAAGTATTTTCTGAATGTTCTTGGTAACAAAAGGTAGAGAAGTAGTAATTTTAACTTTTAATTTTACCATCATACCTGAGGTTTATTAATGGTCTATCAAGACAGTTAGGATGCACACTTACTATTTGATGTTAAAACGTGCATTAGCAGAAATAGAGTAGATTGAAAAAAATTATTTTTGATAGACAATAGTATTTAGCCTTATGAAAAATATGTAGTTCATTAATAAGTAACTAGTATATATTTGCTTTATTTTAAGCAGTTGATGTACTGCTATTTCTTCCTTCTGGTAATAAAATTCAGTGTGTTAGCAATCAAGGTCATTACTAAAATCACAGCAATGTATGTAATGAACTGCATTAGTGTGTAATAGATTTTATATATTTATATATCTGTATAATTACTTTAAAAACATTTACAACTTACAGTCTCTCTATAGTACTGAATGACTTCAGTACTTAAAAAGTGTTACCGATTCCCTGTGTGCTTAACTCAACCAGGAAATAACTTCAGCGTTAATGAGAGAGGAATTTACTGAAATTATCTGCAAAAACATGACTGAATGACATGGAGTCAGTATAGGTGATCCCTTAAAAGTCTGAGGCTTCTAATAGTTCGAAGCATAAGGATAATTAATTGTTAGAAAATCTTGTTAAGGTAACATAATTTTTCTTCCGGACCGCAAAACCATAAAATGTATCTTCACTGATAAGGCACATTTAGAATAATTCTCTTTTTCATGTTATAAACAAAGTTAAAAATGGTACAATACAGGAATTAAACTTTGGAGCCACGAGAAGACAGGAAGGAAGCTTAAATGCATAGCACTAAGTGAAAGAAACCAGTCTGAAAATGCAACATACTGTATGATTCCAACTGTATCTACATTCTGATGAAGTTTTGGAGTGATGGTGGAGGGTTCAGAGCTGATGGCCAAGAATGAATTCTTGAAGATGTCTTTGGTGCAAATAAGTGATTTTATTTAAGCACGGGGACAGGACCTGTGGGCAGAAAGAGCTACACTGGGGTCATGGTGACAGGTAACTGATTATATACCCTCAGGTTGGGACGGGGTTGGGGATAGAGTAAGTGTCCAAGGAATTTTGGAAGCAAGGTTTCCAGGACCTTGAGGGACTAGGTTAGGAAAACGCCATTTATTACCATTTAGTAAAACCTCAGTCATGAGACCCTTAGGGTGTATATCAGGGGGCTATAAGCTTGGAGTACGATTGCCAGCACATGTTTTGGGGCAGCTGAGATAAAGGAAGTAGACTTACAGGATCTTTGAGGGATCAGGATAATATTAAGCTAAGATTCTCTTTTGCCCCTAGCAAAATGTCATCATTGAGGCAGCTGAGCTCTTAGAGCGGGGTCACTCTGCCTGTTTCAAGGACTTGCCAATGGGCTGTAGGCAGTAGGGGGATTTAATTTTCATTTGCTTTAGTTTCCCACATCACCGTGGCAAGCACTTAAAACCCTTTCCTTTATTCTTGGGTAGCCAGGAGTATCCAAGGAATATCACACATATTCCACCTGGGGGGTGGTGTGTGTGCTAGTCTGTACATTACCCTCCGCTTGCCCCACACTCCCTCATCAATTCTAGAAAAGACAAAATGATGGAGACAGAAAAAGATCAGTGATTGGCAGGTGTTAAGGGTGAATAGATGAACTCTAGAGGATTTTTAGGGCAGTGAAACTACTCTGTATGATATTATCATACATGTCTTTATACCTTTGCCCACACCCACAGAATATGCAACACTGAATGAACCCCAATGTAAACTATGGACTTCAGATGATAATGATGTCAATGTACATTCAATTTGTGGCAAACATACCACTCTTGTGGAAGCTGTTGATGTTGCAGGAGGCTGCGGGTGTATGGGGCAAGCAGTAGATGGAAGTTCTCAGTGCTTTCTACTCAATTTCGCTGTGAACATAAAACTTCTCTAAAGTGGGGTAGGGGGCAGGGAAGAATTTCCAGAATAGCAGAGTAAGGAGCTTCATTGTCCTTCTCGAGTTCTACCTCAGTGCTCTATTTGGGGCAGGAAGCCAAGAAGATCGGATTACATTCCCCTCCCAGCATTCAGCATGAGACTACATTTACCTTGTGAGGGCAGGCTGCCCACTTTCCTCATTCACCCAGCCCTCTTTGGCAGACTTCATGTCAATCAAGCGTGATTGAAGATTGTGTTTCCATTTTTCCACCAACACTGCCAGATAGACCTTAAAACATTTACTAGAGATAAAGAAGGGTATTTCATAATTATAAATATGTCAATCATCAAGAAGCTACAATTATAAACAAACATGAACCTAGAAACGGAGTCCCAAAATTCAGGAAGCAGAAACTGACAGAACTGAAGAAAGAAATATACAATTCAACAGTTACCACTGGTGACATCATACCACCATTTCCAACGATGAATAAGACAATGAGGCAGAAGATTAAAAAGGTAAAAGAAAGTCTTAACACTATAAACCAATAAGGTGTAAGACACCTATGGAATTCACCACACTCAAAGCAGCAAAACTCTTTTCTTCACAAGTGCCCATTGAACATTCTGTAACATAGACAAATGCTAGAACTTAAAAGTAGCATAAATAAATTTAAAAGGGTTGAATTTTGCAAAATATGTCCTCTGAGAAGAATGGAAATACATGAGAAACTACTAACAAAATGATATTTAGCAAATTCACATGTATGCGGAAATTAAGTGCACATCTAAATAAGGGACCAAAGAAGAAATCACAAGGAAAATAAGAAAATATTTTGAAGCAAATGGAAAGGAAAATGCAACATACTAAAACATATGGCATAGAGAGAATTCCTTTCCTCGAAAGGAATTTATGGCTCATAAACATTATATTAAAAAAAGGAGAAAGGTCTCAAATCAATAACCTTCTAATTTAAAAAAAAATAGAAAAAGAAGAACAAACTAAACTCAAAAGAGACAGAAGGAAGAAACTAATAAGGATTCAAGGAGAAATAAGGGAAATAAAACAAGAAAAGCAATAGAAATAAATAAAAAAGTCAAACCTTTGTAAAAATCAACAAATTGGCCATCCTGAGATTGTGCAAGAAAACAAAGGAGGACACTCAAATTCCTAAAATCGGGAATAAAAGAGGTGACATCACAATGGAACTTACAAAATTACAGAAGGTAATAGTAGGATAGTAATAATATAAGGTAATAGTATGGACAACTTCATGCCAGCAAAGCAAAAGCAAATTAGAACAGAAAATCACATAAAAAAAGAACAGATACATAAACATTTGAGTCGGGCATGCAGGTTCTGTTTTCTGTTGCCTATTTCTAATAACTACTTAGGGAAATTGCATGTAAAAATATAATATTTGGTCCTTGATAAATTCCACCTCTGAATGTCTACAACGACTATACCGCCACTCTGCTCCCTCTGTAGACTTAATTATTGCCCAACTCACATCGACTAGTTATTGCTAGATGAACTTGCCATAAGCGAGTATACGATTGTCATTGAAACCAGGGCCTTTTTGAGGGTGTAGAAGTTGTTATCAAAAGTATGTGGATACAACACTTAACAATTACCATTCCAAGCACACCTACCAGCAATAAGTTTCAAGGCAACTTAATCGTGTAATATTTAAAGCAAGTCCATGAGTCATGTTGAATAAAAAAGAATTAGGGGCACCTGGGTGGCTCATTTGGTTAAGCGTCTGACTTTGGCTCATGTCATGATCTCGTGGTCCGTGAGTTCGAGCCCCACATCGGGCTCTGTGCTGCCATGTCGGAGTCTGGAGTCTGCTTCGGATTCTGTGTCTCCCTCTCTCTCTGCCCCTTCCCTACTTGAGCTCTGGCTCTCTCTCTCTCTCTGTCCTTGCAGAACAAATAAACATTAAACAAAAATTAAAAACGTATACAAAAGAATTATATTAATCTTTTATAAAGCTTGAGAAATGTATACACAGTCCAGCATTTCATGTCCTGTGCTTGGAACAGAGTTATGGATTCAGAGACTATCAATCTCAATAGCACAAACAGACACAGACCTTTATGTTGCAAAATTGGTGAAAGTACCAAAATATTTCTTAGCTTTAACTTCAAACAAAACTACCTTCTATCTGCTAAATGCCAGGAATCTTTGAAATTCCTAAAAAAGTCAGAAGTCCTTTCAAGCCTGCATACAAAAATATTATCTTTAAGAGATCGTTTTTCACAGTCCTGAATCCCCCAATGAGATGCTATCTTCTTCAGATAAAGGCGTGTTTTTTTTTCTAATGTGTCCTTGACCTTAAAATTAGCTTCCGTCTTGAAATTTCCTTTAACTAATTGTACTAAACAAGGCACAATGAGAACAGACGTGGACCATATGTGGTCTCATATGTGGCTTGTAATTTGTGTGAGACGGATGTAAGATAAATAGAGCATACCTTTTTTCTTCTCGTATATGACCCATGCATTTTCATCCTAGAAAGCCTGAAATGTGCTCTAATACCTGGTTGTATCTTTCCGAACACACTTCTGAACGAAGCTGGAGCTGCAAATCTTTAAAAACAAACAAATGGAGAAAAACAGACAGAAATGTTCCTTAAAAATGGCATGGTATTACCTATTTTTACTTTGAAATTACTTGAAATTTGTAAGCAAGTTTTATCAGCCCCTCACTTTCATGTTAGGTGGGATATCCATTGTGAAGGGGTTTGTGAAAGCATGTGACATTATTGCTGTTTATAAAAGGATAGACATCTCTTTGCTATTTGGTATTGTAGTCATCTTGTGATAACAATTTTTTTAATGTTTTTATTTATTTTTGAGACAGAGAGAGACAGAGCATGAGCAGGGGAGGGGCAGAGAGGGAGGGAGACAGAATCCAAAGCATTCTCCAGACTCTGAGCTGTCAGCACAGAGCCTGATGCAGGGCTCGAACTCACAGACTGTGAGATCGTGACCTGAGATGAAGTAGGACACTTAACCGACTGAACCACCCAGGCGCCCCTTTAGATAACAATTTTTATTTTGGGGCTATATATAGCATAAGTTTAAATCATCGAAATAAATCTTTACTAAGTATCTATTTATGGAATGAATACATTGAAATATTTAATATTTAAATGTTTAATTGAAATATTTAATATTTAAATATTTAATTGAAATATTTAAATATTTCAAAGATGAGCAGGCTGTACTTACTACTTTTGGTTGAAGAACCCACATTAATGACATGAGTGAAGAAAGATTCGATATCACTTCATGTTAGTATCTCATCCATTTATTGTGTATTTACCTGATGCTAGGGACAGTTTTTAGGCATCGGGTATCTAAAGCCAACCACAGCAAATTACATTTTAATTAAGAAAACAAACAATAAGTAAATCTTTATATACATAGATACAGATATAAACATAAGTTTAGGGATAGACCTAAAACCATGGAAACACATAGAGATAGATGCAAAATAGAGACATGCTTTTAGATAATGGTCATTATAGTAAGAAGTCAGTCTGGGAGACTGGAGACATATGGAAGCTAATTCTATGATGCTTGATAATCTTCCTTCTCACAGAAATGTTTTCTTCTTTCTGAGGTTAAGTGTTGCCAAGTTGAATTACGAAAGAGAATTTCTAAAAGTCTTAACATTTCAAAAATAACTGAATCTTTCATATATACATTTGTCCTTTTTTTCAGACTGTGCAAAGATGATATATCCCTGCTTTCTGAAAGTGGGTGTGTCACTGCCTTTCAGTTAGTCTTTATTAAAGATTATATTCATTTATGTCCTATTCCTCTGCCTGCTTCCAAGCCATAGGGATTTTTTGACATTTACGCTTCATTTGTTTAAGGTCTTACCTTATATCTAGATTAGCACTGGCCATGTTTTATACACAATAAATACCTGATGAATGTAACCAAAATGATTTTAATTAATTCCAAAAGCCTCATTACTTGAAATGTTAGGAAAAACAATTATAGTAAAGTTGGAAAATATACATATATAATTTGGTTTTTATTAGTTATGTAAAATAATACTTTATTGAATTATTAAGGGGGGGGTGTAAATTTAGAAGTAATTTTAAGCAGCAGCAGCTTCCGATTAGTCCCCAAATTTATGTCTGAAAACATGGTAACAGATTAGGCTATGCCTTTTGCATCCCATAAAATAAGTGGAGAAGCTTGTCCTTTGACTGCTTGTTTATTAACTTGGGACACAAAGCCTGGAGAGCTCAGTCTGTAGAGCATTGGATTCTTAGTCTTTAAGATGTGCTGGCACTACTTTGGTTAATCAGAGAAGTCAACAATATGAAGGACCCAAGAAAACTAGCGACCATAATGTCATTGAAGGTGAAAACAATGGGATCTTATGTAGTTACTGTGTTTACTATTCTGCACTTGATCTTAGCCAAAAGGTGGAGAGGCCATGTGTGTTTACCATTCTGGATTTAAAAGATAGTTTACAGTTCTTTGGAATAACATCCATCCATATCATCTTTCCTGGCAGTGGAGAGGTGGAATGTCCAAAAATTAAAAACCCAATTGTTACTGGAAATCAACAGGCATGGATAGCATCCACCAAAAGGAGAGACTCAGGCTAAACCCAGAGTTGGAAGAAATAAATACCTGCACAGATTGTTAATGTTTGTTATGAAATATGTTAGCAATATCCTATATTTTGCTTAATATTTATTGTTTACATTTTTGAGGACAACAAATAGAAATAGAAATGTTAATGAAGAATTTGAATTTGAAATATTTTTTGGAAGATAAGTTGTGTATAAAGCGTGTATTGGCTGAAAAAAGACAGAACGTGTCGTTAAATAGATACCAGTATTTTAGGAAATCATGGAAAGACATAGGAAGTGCCTCTACTTTTTCTTTTCAAAAATAGAGCTTGCTTTTACTAGACTCAAATTTATATTTCAGTGTTGCTTTTATTTTGAAAACTATGACAATAATATCGATTTGACATCTTGCTCAAGAAGTTCAACTTTATCCCCCAAGTGGAGGCAATGTTAAAGCAAAGTGATCCCATAGTAATTTAACACTGGGGAATTTGGGAAGGGAAGGGAAGAAAAGGACTGGAAATTGAAAGACAAAGAGTACAGAGGGCTGAACGTACCAGTTGGTCACGTTCATTTGTAATCTCATGATAGATTTTGCGTCGGAAACGAAAATCCTAATGAGGCAAAAAGCAAGCAAAATAACTAAAGCGAAAGCCACACACATCTCTCCTTTGACTAACGGAAATGCATCTTTCCTTTACAAAGTTTATAAATCGCCACTAAGATATAAAGGCAAAATTGATACGAAGGGATGCTTAAGTGACAAATGTGACTTAATCATCATCTGCGCACGAGTAAGCGGCTCATGTACCTTTTGTAGTTTTTGAAGACTGTCTTACACACGGACACTGCAGTGACAGAACTGTATGAACGTGTGAACGGTTCAAGAGCAACGTGATGTGTGGCGTCAGGAGGCCTTAATATCTGTACTGAACCACGTAGTGCACTATTTAAATTGTTGGCCTAGTAGTGCTGATCGGAAACATGAAACAGAAGACAGACCTCCAGTGAGGATAAAAACAAATCTGTAATACTGAAACCAGGATGTTAAGGGAAAGTTGTACTTCTTTCTTTAAAGAGAAATTAAAGCATGTATCTAGGATGATCTCTGCCTACGACCGATCGCCTCGCTTCAGGGAAATAATCCAATGTCAGCAAATAACACGAAATCATAGTCATTGTCATCTGTATACTGAATATTTCACAGGAATTATTTAAGATAATTGGATATACAGCGGCATTGTTTCCAATTAGTATCTGGAACTGAATGTGATAGGTGCAAGATAAATAATACTTCTCAAATAGCTTAGAAATGAAAAGTTGAAAAGTTATGCAAACTAGCTGGCTTGCCTGACATAATAGACGCTTACTGAATGTTGGTCCCTTCATGTTAAATGCTAAATGTAGCAAGAATCTCAAACTTCATAATGTCTCCTTCAGTCTTCTGCCCTATGCTCTATTGGCATAGTCCAAAATACTGAGCTGCTTGCATCTGTTCACTCGGGTATTTATTCAATTAAAATTATGGAACATTTATGTGTCCGAGACCGTGCAAGGCTCAGAATATAAAATGAACTACCCTCATTGTCTTTAAGTTCTCATGATCTTTTTCTCTCTTTTTAATTTTTTTCTTTTTTATTGTTTATTTTTTAAATGTTTATTCAGAGAGAGAGAGAGACCGCTCGCACTCACGTGCACGAGTGGGGGAGGGGCAGAGAGAAAGGGAGACACAGAAATCGAAGCAGGGTCCAGGCTCTGAGCTGTCAGCGCAGAGCTTGACACGGGGCTCGAACTCACAAACTGCGAGATCATGACCTGATCTGAAGTCAGACACTTTACCGACTGAGCCTCCCAGGCGCCCCTAAGCTCTCACGGTCTTGATGAGGGACCACAAGGCAAGCTGAGGACAAACCACAAGCTAGCACCCACCCCACCTCCCCCTAAGTGGGGTATGTGTGATATTCCTCAGGCACTCCTGGCTGCCCAAGAACAAAGGAAAGGAAAGGAAACAAATGGTTAACTGATAGAGATCACAGCCATACAGGACAGGAGTCTTGTCAGTTTACAAAGGTCTTAGTCAATTATAAGAAAAAGGCAATCTGATCAATAGCCTAATCTCCAGAAATCTATAGACTCATTTTCCTGGAGCCCCTAATATCACCCTCCCCCCTCCATAGTGATGTGGGGAACAAAGGCAAGAAGGAAATGGCAGGTAAAATGAAAATTCCTTATCACCTGCAGCCCATTGACAAACACTGGAGGCAAGTATAAAGTATTAGCATTTCTCCAGGAACCCCCTACCGTTAGTGCCTTACTAGAGGAAGAAACCTTAGCTTGACAATAGCAAGGCCTCAGGTATCTTAGGAGTCCTCGTTAGCACATCAAAGTCCTTCTGGAGGCCTCCCTTGTGCCTTCACCTCCCCAACTCCACAGTATATAACCAGACACTCTTCACAACCCCAGTGCAGCTCTTTCTGCCCAAGGGTCCTGTCCCTCTGCTTTAATAAAATCACTTTTTGCACCAAAGATGTCTTCAAGAATTCTTTCTTGGCCGTCAGCTCCAAACCTTCTACCGCTCCAAAACTCCATCGATCAGATAAAAATCTGAGGGGAATTATGATTTCTGGTTATCATTATTTGTACATTTATTATTTATTGCATTTATTGTTACTAATTTACTATTTAAAGAAGAAACTGAGGGAATATGTTGAAATGAGGAAAGCAGGAGTTGAATAGGTGGATTGAGGAGAGGTATGGACTTTGTAAGCAGTGAGAGGGCACTAATCATTAAGAAGAATTATACCTAACAATGTAAAGCCAATTAGAATGAATAAACAATATTTTCTTCAATGTAGTCATTTGCATTTATAAGCTTACTGGGTCAGATTGGTATGAAATCTATTAGCTTATATGTGATTGGTAACTATGGGAATTCTATCAGAATAGCAGTGAAGTATGTTGGATTTCAAGTGATTTTCACCAGGCAGGATTAGCCAGCATAGGGCCAAATTATAATTTCCATTAGGGCAAAAACCACACAAACAACCAAAACACTTTTAGCGTTATGTTGTGGCAAGGAATACCAAGTACCTTCAAATGAACGCTCTCTTCCAGATCGGGCACCCATGCCTTGTTGGTCTGATATGTGCTTCCTTTAATTTCAGCCCCCCATCTTCGAGCTTCATTTAATTTGCCTTGTCTCGGGGCTCTAAGAAACACATTGCCAAATTTTCCACATTTTGCATCGTTTAGTTTGAATATCTGTTCTAACATTCTCTGCCGTCTTGGAGAAGTTCAAGTTACTTCTCCATATTCCAGTTTTTGGTAGTGTTTTGGTTGGAAATTTTCAGAAGTTTGAGAATGCAAGTTTCCCACATCAATTCCGTTTTTTACCAGAAGCTTTGCAGCCCGAATAGCAAACAGGGTGCATCTGAATTGCAAACAGCAGTAACTTTTGATCCACACTCAAAAGTGATTTAGGGGTATGTGCCACTTGTACTCACAAAGATTGGAACTCATAACAAAAGCCTGTGGCTCTGCTAAATATCTCAGCAGAGATATTTAGGATTTTAGAGCAGAGTATGTCCAGGCACAGTGGTGTGGCCCAAGCCATTTGAGAGATAATTATTGCTATCGATCATTAATTGAAACTACTCTTAGGACTGAAAGACATAATCTTGAAACCTGAGGAATGCATAGAGTCTTGGGTAGTGCTAGAGAAACAGTCGAATAAGAAAGGTGGCTCCCCAAAGATCTCCAGAATGAAATGGAATTGGTTTATACAGGAATGTGCTACAGGAGGAAGGCAATGAGGTACTCATTGTATATCTGAGCAAGCTGCCTACTTTGGGACCACCTAAGGAGCTGACTGGTCCTATTCCACAGTGGATTGTATTTCTCAGCTTTTCAATTGAGAGATTTTTTTCAGGAATTTATTTCACAGCAAAAATGGCTGTATCCTTAATGTAGAATTAAAAAAAAATACTTAAAAATATATATTTATACCTCACAGACTTACTATTCTAATGTATTGTTCTTCATTGAACTTTAGAAATATCCTTTCTTGAAAGACATCTTCTCCTTTATGGTCTTTTATCATCTGTGTATTAACCCTCAATTCTGTCCTTCACTGTGGCTTACTGTTACATTTCTTTTTACTTATTAACAATAATGGGATGCCAGGGGGAGAAAGACAGACGTTTAATGTCTCCCAGTGGAGCTTATAATACCATCTACAGCAATTGATAGTCACTTGAAAAACATTTTGTTACCCTCATGCACTCATATGAGCCCTCATTGTACTCCCATCCTTTTCCCGGGTCACTGCTCTCCACCCTCCAAAGTAGCCAGTCTATAAATTGTTCAATATGAAATGTAGGGATTACAGGGCTCCTGGGTGGCTCAGTCGGTTCGACTTTTGCTCAGGTCATGATCGCACGGTCTGTGAGTTCAAGTCCTACCTACATCAGGCTCTGTGCTGACAGCTCAGAGCCTGGAGTCTCCTTTGGATTCTGTGTTTCCTTCTCTCTCTGCCCCCACCCCACTCTCTGTCTCTTTGTCTCTATCTCTCTCACAAAAATAAACATTAAAAAAAATTGAAATGTAGGGATTACAGATAAACAAGGGATAAAACTATTAATTTAATTATTCATTGGACATTTCCTATTGGATGTTGGGAATACTGAGAGGTTAAAAAAAAGAAAACACATTGGCCATTAATATTGACAACTGACTTACAAACATACTGTGAATTGTGGACCTTATGATCAGTTTCACCTGCTTCAGTAATCTTGTATTCTGTGACATGCAGAGGCTAACAAATGAGCAGTTTATTTTTCTCAAGCTGCCACATGCACACTGGCAAAGAGTATTTGCCAATATTCTTTCATTTCTTTTTTTCAATTTTCTTTGCACACATAGTATCAAAGGAGATATCAGAGCTTCACCAAGAGTTCATTTTTTCCCCCCCAGAGGAATAAGACAAAACAGAACTTTTCTTAACATTAATACAATTACAAATCTAACTGCTTTGATACAGTTGGGCAGGGCAACTGAATTGTAAGATCCTACCAGAACTGTAAGAAAATTAAATAGTTTTATATGCTGATGACTGTCCAACACATCCTGTGACATGGAACAGAAAGATCCATTTGGGAAAGAAAGAGATTCTTCAGTTATTAGACACACTCTTTTTTGGGCAGAGAACAGACTCATTTTTGTATGTGATATTCATGAACGTTTCCAGAAAAATTTAATAGGATAAATCAGTGTATTTTTTTTCTAATTTAACTTTTTTTTTAATTGATTGTTTTACCTGGAAGTGAAATTCATGTCTTTGGTATGATTCATCTGGGATAATACATCTCCAAATGTAGTATATTTTGAAAGTCATCTATTTCTAAGACCTAGATCTCAGAGCATTAGCTACCAGAGAGGCATTTCCATCAGAGTCTCATATGGGTGCTGTTCAAGGCACCCGGGTAGCTGATCTCTATGTCTGGTTCTGTTTTTATGAGGTATGAAATTTTGCATCAAACATGCGTCTTTAAAGCAGCCACACTTCGTCCATGCATTCACTGCTCTTTTATTGGAATGTGTATAATATATTTCAGGGAAATTTAATCAATAACATGGAAAATAGCATTTTAATGAATTGTCCAAAATGCTATGTTTATATTACACAGAGTTTCTAGAATACAGTTAAAACTTCTAGTTAGTACCTACAAACAATTTAGGGATTTGCGTAAAATTGTATTTTTATTTTCTTACACACGGTAATACAATAAAACCACATTAATGGGGATTATATTACCTTATAACTCAAACTAATCTGAAGCTTACTCTCTGGACTTCTTCCCTAAAAAATAATTGGGAATCTAAACTCTGGGAATATTGAGTTAAAAAAAATTCGGGCACAGGGGCGCCTGGGTGGCTCAGTTCGAGCCCCACGTCGGGCTCTGTGCTGACAGCTCGGAGCCTGGAGCCTGCTTTGGATTCTGTGTCTCCCTCTCTCTCTGCCCCTCCCCCGCTCATGCTCTGTCTCTTTCTCTCTGTCAAAAATAAATAAACATTAAAAAAATGTTTAAATCTGCCACTATTAAAAAAAATTCTGGTACATCTTTTTATATTTACTCTTAATTTTTTAAAGAAGACATTATGGTTAAAGATCAGAAGCAGCAAATGATGTTCTTTTAATAAGAGCTTTACTGACTTATATTCCAAACAGTGCATAATTCTCCTACTTGAAGTCTACGATTCAGTCTTTTTTTTTTTTTTGTAATTCACAAGGTTGTGCAACCATCCCCCAAATCAAAGTTCAGAACATTTCTGTTTGCCTGTGAAGAAACTCTTTACATTACAGTAGCCCCCATTTTATTTAGATTCCCAGATCCAGTCCTTGGCAACTAGTAATCTCTGTAGATCTGCTTATCCCGACCATTTTACCTAAATGGAGGGAATCCTCCCTCCTGCCTTTCTCTCTCTTCCTTTCTCTCTGCCCTTCCTCTGCTTATACTGTCTCTCTCAAATAAGCTTAAAAAAATAAAATAAATAATACAGTTTATTGCATGTCAATTATACCTTGGTTAAAAATAGAATAACAAAAAAAAAGCAGAGGAACATGGGACATTTCATTAATGTTCTCCTTGGTTCTGAACTCCCTCTTTGGCTAGAGACAGGCTATGGAATTAACCGAATACCTCGTTTTCTGGCCCCTAACAGAAATGGAACTGTCCTCTAGTTTCATAATCTTGAAATAATCCTGTCTGCAGAGTGTGGTGTCGTCCTGTTCTCTTGATTTTGCATAGGCCAGGTGACACAGAGGAAGGTTAGTCAATGACAAGAAAGCTTGGGAAGGTCTCACCACTGCAAACCACGGAACACCGGTTGTCAAAACAGAGAAATCAAAAAGGTGGAAATGAACCTTTGGCTTTTTCTCCTTCCAGCCCTATTCCTGCATATGAGAAAGCTACAACTTGGACAAACTCATTATTTTAACCAGTATCACGGAAGAATTTAGACTTGTTAACACCCCACACTTCTTGTCCTGGGACACAGGTCCCTGTCCATATAGGTGAGGGTACTGAGAGGATCACTGCCATCAATTTTGTGCTATCATTGATGATGTCAACTGCCAGCCACCATGCCCTTCTGTAAATAAGAGCCGTGTTTTGTTTCCATCAATGAAAAGGAATTGATGGTGTTGAGTTACGTGGGGAAATAGAAGGGATTTGGAGTCAGAAAGTGCCCTGAAAAAAAGTGGTGAAGAAGAAATGAAGGAATAGTTGGAGTTATCAATACTGTGTCCAGAGGATAAATGAATGTTTCATTGAGGGGCCTGACCAAGACCGCTGAAGGACAGATGATCAAGTTGAAGCATCCACATTCTGAAATCCTCTGAAAATTCTCTTTAATTTTCTGGGCCTTGACCTGATCCATCAGACTTTGGAAGTTATAGATGGCCCTGCCAAGTAGCAGTCTATAGACTCTACATCCCTCGATGTTACTTGAAAAAAAACCACTGTCCCCTGAAGGACAAGCATTTGATGGAAAACTTTGACTGGTTTTATGAAGTGGAACACAGCTCTGAGAGACCCACACTTCCTTCTTCTTTTACTTGATGCTGATCCATGGGGAGGCATCTGAGTCCTGGGAAGGCTGTGTTTATGTGCCAGGGATCCTGCAGGATATACAGGGGGCGTGTGCTCACCTTAAACGCCTCAAAAAGCATAGCAATACTGTGGTTGTAACACAATTATTTGGCTTTCAATATAATTTCATATAAAAATAGTGTATTCAGACTGAATGTTCTAAAAGTATATATATTTTTCCATGTTTGGAAAATTGATCTAAAAAGGAAGAAATCTTTAATTAAATAACTATCAGCTCTGAGAAAATGTTTGTCACCTTCTCTTATCTTGTATTTATTACTGTTACCCTAATAATATGGAACAACAGAGATTTTAAAAGTATAATGGGGGAATTCTCACAAACTCGCTACTGACTCAAGCATTTCAATTGTATTTCCCACACACTCAAAGTGAAGTAATTGCTTGTTTCAATAACATGATTTAGTAATGTCTAATGATTTTGTTGTTGTTTGTTGAATTGTTTCTGTAAAATCAAATACCAGTCAAATCTTCCTAGTTAGCTATAGGTTTAAATTTCTTGGAATCTTAAAGAATTAAAATTATATCATGCTTTCCTTCGAAGCCTTGGAAATTTAATTTGTAATCTGTAGACACATTTGTAGAATATGCGAATCAGTGTTATAAGTATATGTGCAAATAATATTATACATATGGTTATATAGTAAGATAAAATAAAAATTAGTCACACGACATTTCATTATCAGAGATAGATTTCATTTTATAAAATTTAACATTTATCTACTACAAATCAAAAACTTCTATAGTAGATTTAGGTAAACTTTAAATTGTTTTAACTGAAAAAAATAAGACTTCAGCTAATGAGAAAACATTATTATATGGAATATTTGAAAAATTAATGGAAATATCTAATGATTTTTACCACCTTAAAATATGATGTTTTTCTCTAAATAACTGAATGTTATTCTGAGAGAATTTATTCTTATTCTGGGAGAATTTTTTTTTTCATTTCATTTGTGGATTATGTAAAGAACACATAAAAGGATATAAGAGGCATTTTCCATCTTCTTGCAGTCCTAGACCCAACTAGTCGAGCGTTTAGCAGATACAAGCAACAACAGAAGGAGACAACAATTATCCTTTAAAACTACAAATGGAGTCTGAGAAGGGAATGCAGACCAGTCAAAGCCATTACTCAATCACTGTGTACACATTTCAGCACTGCCCAATACCCATGAAATTCACAACAATTGTAGTAGCCAGACTATTTATCATCTGTCTATAGTAGAGAAATCACTGCCTAGTAAGTCAACAAATTGGCCGTGCTACATTTACATACATACATGTACATACATACATACATACATACAACAGTAAATAAATAAAAAAGTTAAAGACAAAAATCATTGGTAAGGCATTCAACGCTCACCATTTTTTTTTTCTGCCTCTTGTGTCTTGAGTCTTTTGCTTAAGTATAGGTATAGAAGTATCAGTATTTGGATTTCTACACGTAATTCTAAAAAGAGCATTTAATAGCCCTAGATGGACCATGGAATTTGCACTAATTAAGCGTAGATGATCACAGTGTTTGAGTAGAGGAGACAGATAATTGGTTGTTTTAAAATTAAATTAATTTATATTCTATTGTATAGAATGTATATAGAAAAAGAGAAATTGTGATCATTAATGATGAATACACATATGTGGGTTTAGGTATGCATATAGATGCATATTAACATATATCAATGTATCTTATATGTATAAAATCAGTAATGGAGAATTAGAGTTCTAAAAATATGTTCACCCTGGCCACTGATTAGAGAAAAACCTACTCTTATGGCTTAAAATATTCAAGATTGCCCCTGGGTGGCTCAGTCGGTTAAGTGTCCGACTCTTGATCTGGATTCAGGTCATGATCTCAAGGTTCATGAGTTCGAGCCCCGCATCGGACTCTGTGCTGAAAGTACGGAGTCTGCTTTGAATTCTCTCCCCCTCTCTCTCTGTGCCTATCCCACTTGTGCTCTCTCTCACAAAATAAATAAATAAACTTAAATAATATTCAAATACCTGTCAATGACTAGAAATATATTTTTTTAATGTTTTTTAAATATATCACAAAATCCTTTTATGCACGGTATCCCATTCTAATCCACCATGTAGTAACTCAGACCTGTGCTTTGAATGCTCAATGTTATAAAATTTCAGATGAAAATCGAGCATGGTCAATCAAGTGAGTGAATTACTCAGAAATTTAGCGTCTATATTTCATGCGAACAATATTGCTTACTCCTTTTCTGTGTGCAAATCTCTGGAACAGTTAGAACTTTTTTTTTCCTTAATAAGAATATTTTAAAGCATGGTGAATATTACTTCAGAAGAGGAAAAAAACAAAACAAATATTAAAGGAGCATAGCTACTCCCAGTGAGATTTTTGGATCTGAAAAAGTCAAGAGGTATTTTGAGAAGACAGCCGATACGTGTGTGATAAGGAGAATAGGAATAATTAAATAGGAGAAAGGCCTGTTTAAGGGATGATTTGTGAGTGGCCTACAGGAAAACTCTGGCATTCCAGGAGCATGAGTTGAACTGTTGGATTTTTGTAATATTTCCGCTGACGGATCGTCTTCTCTCTTGATAAAACAAACAAAAACTTGTACGTTTATGTTTAGACCTTGATAGTGGGATTCTGCGCAGCATATAGGGTCTCGTATTACAATGAGATGACCATTTAGTGGAAAGGAATCACTATAACTGCAACTCTCTGATAGGAAGCATCTTCTTAACTGCATTTCCCAATGGGCTAAACTGCAGGTCGGCAAAGCCAGTGTCCCAGACTTATTTCTATGGCCGCCTTGTTTTGAGCCTTAGTCCTGGGTTCACAGTGATGACTGAGAACAGGAAGTCCCCTCCTCCTCCGCTGCTGCCTGGAATTGCTCTAATTTGTTCTGGTAATGGGCACCAGATGTCAGAGTATGAAAGGAAGCTGGACCGGGCAAAGAGATTGCCGTTCTGACCTTCTATTGAGTTCCAGAGCTCTTGCCCTTTTTTTGTCTTCTGTGAAAATCAAATAGTCACAAACGTACGGAATGAAGTGGGGACAGACTGTCTCCTGCTGCAGAAGCTGCAGAAGAGAGACGGCTGCTCCACCCTGCAGGGGGAGGGTGGCATCTGATCTGTCACACTTCTCTCAGCTTCCCCCCTTTTTTTGGGGGGGGTGCAGGAAAAAGAGGAAGGGGGGAAGAGAAGAACCTGTAACATCCACATCCTCAGACATATGTCCTGTGTCATGTGGCCACGTCTTCAAAACTGCATTCACTCAACTGGGTCTTTTGTGTCTCATTTTTAGTAAAGATGAGAAATGGGTCTGAGGTTTTGTTTTCCTTTGCCTTTTATTTTTCAATAACTAGAGGGCTAATTTTTGTTCTTTTTTTGCTCATATAATAGGTATGTAATTTATTGCATTTGTCACTCCATTTGTCCTGGTAACATGGTGTAAATCTGAAAAAGTCTCCAGGGAGTAAATCAAAGTGAACATAGTCTGATGCCTGTTGCCGTTGATAAGAGTACAAAGTGGTGATAAAGTCGATCAGCTAGGACGAGATTTACAAGTCGGAGCATTTAGATCTCATTTTATTTACTGATATGCTACAGGTTCACAGGGTTCCCTGCTATTTCTTTTCTGTTTGTAGTGAAGTTTAGAATCCAAAAATTTTTAAATGGTAGTGTTTTTTTTTTTTTTTTTTTTGGTACAAAAGAGAAATTTCTCTTTCCAAGTAATGTTCCTACAGCAGGCATCTTTGTTTTCTTCTATGAAGGTTAAAATTAGAGGAGAGAAATACCATCCTTTATTGAGGGAATAAAAAAAAAAGGTATCTTTGTCATCCAAACACCATTTAATGTCATTTGAAATTTTAGACAAAGATCTAAAATTATTTTAAAATGTATTTATCCACTATGTTCTTGACAGTGTTAGGAGGAATAGAATTTAAGCTTAGCAAGAAATGTGAGGCTTATGCAGAGGTTGCTGTCCATATAAAATACTGTGCACCTTCGTTTAATTAGACTCGTCACAGTTGCTATTTTCCTCTTTGATTTTTGCCCCCAAAATATGAAAAGATCCAAGTACATTTTAGTTTTTCCTGAGGTTTTTCATAATTTTATAATGTGATTTTTTTTTCTGTAGTATTTTGTTCTATTTAGGATTTCTCTGAGAAGAACAAATATTCTCTAAAGAAAGATACTAAAAGCCTCTAGAAAACACAATTATCCCTGTAGGTAGCCCTAATTCTACTCATTAATGTTGCAAATGTTATAAACTTGTAAATGTTAATTTACTCATTCAGTGCACCCCCATGGCATCCAGAAGCATCTTCTATGGTTTGCTCTGTATGATCCCTGTGGGGAAACTAACCCATGTGCAGGGAAACACGATGGAGTATCAGGTCCCTGGCAGTAGGGACAGAAGGAAAGACGGTTCTCAAACCATGGTTCCCTCTATCCATGTAGCTTTCTTGATCTCTTTGACACTCACATCTTCTCATCTTTAACACAAGATTAATATTTTCCTCAATATTTCCTCAATATTTTCCTCAAATATGATATATTTGAGGAAGCCCTTGGAACATAATAGACACCCTAATTTTATTGGAAAACAATTATTAGATTTCAATGCATTAGAGATTAGTGATCTCAGCCTGTGAGCTGGATTTGTACCATTTTGTGAACTTTATGAAAGTTTTATGGCTGTAAATGTTATGTATACAGTTACTTATGAACAGTTTCACAGTGTTACACCATGTTTTGACATCTAAAACATATTTAGTGGACTGAATGTAAATGTCCACACCAGCAGCCACATTGCCTCTTTGGAATGCAGAGGAAAATAGAAAAAAAAACAACTGATATTTCTTCAGATTAAATGGCAGACAGAACTTCCCAGGTCCAAATATTTTTAATCGTATGGCCATAAGGGGAAATCGACAGGAATAAAGTTAACCTGTGGTATTTCTTTCTAGGCTTTCGTTTGGAACATTCTACTTTCTCTGACTTAGCCTCCACACCACCTCTGTCTTTAAGCACCACCTCTACCTTTAAACAAGGCAGCACTCCTGGAACTGACCATTCCCCATTCCATGGTTTTCAGGTTTTGCCAGTACTGGCTTTTGATGAGGCAAAGTGTGCTCATTACCCTGTGTTGTGTTGTTTTGTGTCCTGTTGTGTTGTACTGTATTTTGTTACTTTCCTGCTGTTATTGTTTATTTAATAACTTAATTTTTTGTTCTTTTGTTTTTCAAATTTTTATTTAAATTCTAGTTAGTTAACATACAGTGTATTATTGGTGTCAGGAGTAGAATTTAGTGATTCATCACTTACATACGATACCCAGTGCTCATCCCAACAAGTGCCCTCCTTAATACCCATCACTCATCTAGCCCGTCCCCCACCCACCTCCCTCCATCAATCCTCAAATTATTCTCTGTCATTATGAGTCTCTTATGGTTTGTTTTCTCTATCTTTTTTCCCCCTCCCATATGTGCCATCTGTTTTACTTAAATTCCACATATGAGTGAAATCACATGTTATTTGTCTTTTTCTGACTGACTTATTTTGCTAAGCATAATACCCTCTAGCTCCAGCCATGTTATTGCAAATGGCGAGATTTCATTCTTTTTGATTGCCAAGTACTATTCCAGTGTGTGTGTGTGCGCGCGCGCGTGTGTGTGTGTGTGTGTGTGTGTGTGTGTATCACATCTTTATCCATTCATCAGTTATGGACATTTGGCTTTTTTCCATAATTTGGCTATTCTTGGTAGTGCTGCTGTAAACATGGGGGTGCACATGCCCCTTCGAATCAGCATTTTTTTTCTTTTCTTTTTTAAAATTTTTTTTTAATGTTTTAGTTTTATTTTTGAGACAGAGAGAGACAGAGCATGAGCAGGAGAGGGGCAGAGAGAGAGGGAGACACAGAATCCAAAGCAGGCTCCAGGCTCTGAGCTGTCTGCACAGAGCCTGATGCGGGGCTCGAACTCACGAACCGTGAGATCATGACCTGAGCCGAAGTCGGACGCTCAACTGACTGAGCCACCCAGGCGCTCCTCGATTCAGCATTTTTGTATGCTTTGGATAAATGCCTAGTAGTGCTGTTGCTGGTTCACAGGATAGTTCTATTTTTAACTTTTTGAGGCAACTCCATACTGTTTCCCAGAGTGGCTGCACCAGTTTGGATTCCCACCAACAGTGCCAAAGGGTGCCCCTTTCTCTGCACGCTTGCCAACTTCTGTTGTTTCCTGAGTTGTTAAGTTTAACCATTGTGACTCGTATGAAGTGGTATCTCCTTGTGCTTTTCATTTGTATTTCCTTGGTGATGAGTGCTATTGAACATCTTTCCATGTGTCTGTTGGCCATCTGGATGCCTTCTTTGGAAAAGTGTCCATTCATGTATTCTGCCCATTTCTTCCTTGGACTATTTGGTTTTTGGGTGTCGAGTTTGATAAGTTCTTTATGGAGTTTGGGTACTAACCCTTTATGCAATATGTCATTTGCAAATATCTTCTCCCATTCTGTCGGCTGCCTTTTAGTTTTGTTGATTGTTTCGTTCCCTGTGAAGAAACTTTTTATCTTGATGAGGTGCCAATAGTTCACCATTGCTTTTGTTTCCCTTATCTCTGGAGAGGTGTGTAGTCTAGACGTTGGTGCAACTGAGGTCCAAGAGGTTGCTGCCTGTGTTCTCCTCTAGGATTTTGATGATTTCCTGTCTCACATTCAGGTGTTTCATTCATTTTGAATTTATTGTTGTGTAAGATGTAAGAAAGTGGTTCAGTTTCATTCTTTCGCATGCCACTGTCCAGTTTTCCCAGCACCATTTGTGAAAGTGACTGTCTTTTTTTCATTGGGTGTTCTTTCCTGCTTTGTCAAAGATTAGTTGACCGTATAGTTGTGGGTCCTTTTCCGGGTTTTCTATTCGGTTCCATTGATCTATATGTCTGTTTTTGTGCCTGTACCATACTGTTTTGATGATTACAGCTTTGCAATATAGCTTGAAGTCCAGAATTGTGATGTCTCCAGCTTTGCTTTTCTTTTTCAGGATTGCTTTGCATTTTGGAGGTCTTTTGTGGTCCCATACAGATTTTAGAATTGTTTGTTGTAGCTCTGTGAATAATGTTCATCACCCTCTATTTTAGACTCATTTTTTTTGCTTTATTCTCAGGTTATGAATATTTTAATCATTTCCTCCCCATGAGAGGTTTTGTCTCCCAGGTTTTTCTCACTGCAACAGACAGACTCTCTTCAAGTAGCCCTGTTTGTTTCTGTGAAGAGAATATTCATATATGGAATATGCTTTTACAATGTTCCTCATTACAATTTTCTTTTTCATATTTTTTTATGATTATATTTTCTTTCCCATCAGCAATCACTTCTGTTGGGAAGAAGAGAACCAGAGGAAACGAAACTCTTATAATAAATTTATTCCAACTAAATCCGTCTATTTAGAGAGAAGCCATGGATCTCCAGGACTGACATAATAACACTGGAATACAATGCATAGATTTACACATATACAGATATGCTAATCTCACTTGGTAGTATTGGGAAAGTTTTAAAATAACATAAGGTCATTATGGTAAGCAAGCATTTGGGAGATGGCAGAAGGTCTTTCATTTAGAGAGAGTGCTCTTATTTATCACCTGCTTTACTCCCCCAATGCCATTTAGTTCCAATAGCAATCACGAAATGAAAATTTTGTCCGAAAATTATTAACCATTGTTGCTCTACCCTGTCTCATTAGAGTCCTTTAGCTCTTAGTTAATTGAAAAAAAAAGAGCAAATATAGAAGAGCAGTAAAAATAACTGATATGTGAAATTGCATCTGCATAAGACTGACAAAAATACAGCCGTTTCTTCTGCCTCAGCTTCATCTGGTTAAGCAGAGAAAGATCAACCATCAGCACTGAGTCTTGAATTCTTAAAAAAATAAAAAGAGAATACTTCTAAAAATATAATCTTGTTAAAATTGAAAACACACTATATTGTGTGTGTAGGAGCAGTCTGATTCAGGAATTTTCTCTTATAAATAATGTACATAGCAGAAGGCATTGGTACAAATAAGCAAAGTGATGGAAATTAACTGCCATTAATCTTGGGTAGTGGAATCAACAGTGGGTTCAACTATAAAAACCACTAAGCATATGCTCTTGAACACATTACTCAAAATCCCTGGTGAAAGTTGCTTCCTATGATAAATGAGAAGGTTAATAGTGTTAGTATCAATTTACATAATTGATGCTTTAGCATTCTAAGTTTTTAAAAACTAATTTGGTTTCTATAGCAATACTAGTTTTCTATAGGGTGATATATTATTTGTGGATGAGTTTGTGATAATGCACTTAATTATAAACTAATTTATAACTAAAACTGTCATAGGGAAAGCTTTTGTCAGATAATCAGTAGATAAAAAAATCAATTTCTCTATTTTCCTTAGGAAAATGTTTTCTAGTTAACCTGTACTTGACAATTACCATGTTTTCTTTCATATAATACTTCTTTTTAAAACCCGTTCCTCATTGCCTTAAATGCTTTCCTTTTACCCTTTCTTCTCCTGTATTTTTTTTAAGTTTATGTATTTATTTTGAGTGAGAGAGAGAAAAAGTGTGAACGGGGGAGGGCCAGAGAGATAGAGCGAGGAGAATCCCAAGCAGGCTCCATGCTATTAGCTCAGAGACCCACAAGGGGCTCAAACTCACAAACCATGAGATCGTGGCCTGAGCCGAAATCCAGAGTCAGATACTTAACCAACTGAACCACCCAGGGCCCTTTCATTCTCCTTTCTTAAGGAAAAAAAAATATTTGTATGATTTGAGGACTTTCTCTAAACAAACACACATAAAGAAATCTTTCCCACTGAAGAATAATGATGGAGGAAATTACTACCATTGGGTAAAGACATTTTTCCCCTCTTAGAAGGCTTAGTTATAATATACTTTTATCATTATGAAGAGATATAATAATCTATTAACATTTACTAATAATGGTGTTATAATCAACTTAGATAAGGCATTAAGATACAATCAGAAAATAATCTAATACTGCATTTTGGCAATCACCTTGACTCTAAGACAAATGCATGGTTTTAAAGGAAGATGAGAAACATGGTCTATACCTATGACTATAAGATGGACCCATGATATAGTGGAGAATAATAATGCCTCTTTCCACCAATCACCATGGAAATAAACACAGGAATGGATGTGTAAGAGTTGCCTTCCTTTTCCAAGATTTTCTGGGTTGAGTTCCTTATGAAAAAAGAAAGTGATTTTAACTGTCTTGCAATGACATTATAAGGTTAATATGGATGTTGTCTGTGGCAACTTTCATACACTCATAAAACCTGCTCAGGCACTCATATACACACACACACACAAAAACCCCACACATTCCTACCTTCAACAAAAGAAAATGGACATAATGTCTGTAGAAACAGAAATAAAATAAACTAACTTGGACATCCCAAAGAAAGTCAGCTTCACCTCTTTCTTTCCCTTATGAGTAAATAAATTACTTAAACTTGTCCTAGTTGGCTTTCAGTCACTAGACAAGGAAAGCCCGAATAGTTCATTTTTAGACAAGAAACTCTGCTGCATTTTGGATCAACAAATAGAAACAAATATCAGTGTGACTTCTAAGTGTTTTGTGCTCATTAGAGAGATTATTTACAAAGATCACTTGACAGTATATATGTTCCTGTGTAAGAGATAAAAGGAATAATTTTCATGGTGGTTCACAGGAATTAGAGAAAGCACTGAGTCCATCAGGAGCCTCCGTGGAAGATGCGGGATTTTATTTAAACTGAAATGAGGTCAAATATTAAGATTGGATAAAAAAGGAAAGACTTATTCTTGAAGTCGGGACATTTAGGAGTACAGTCTATTAATAGTATAGTAGGATTAGGGATACTTTACAATGATTCCATGACAACCATGGCATCTGCTGTAAGGAAAGTCTGAGGGATAGAAACCAAATATTCTTACACACATTTGAGGTCATAGGGCTCCTTCCCAGAAAAAGATGGGCATCTGTGGAGTCCTGAGGCTCTCTGTATAGCCAGGGAGCCATGGATATTTACCTTAATCATGAAAGAAAGGGGACTGAGGACTATCTCCTGGAAAGGTACTGATGATTAAGGCACTTGGACAATCTTCACTCTCCTTGAATATGAACATATAGCCCAAATTTGCCTTAATGAAGGACATTCAGGATCACCATGGTGCAAAGTCAGAGTGCAGGCAGAAGTTGATACACATTGGTTAGAATAGACCAGTCAGTCCACAGGGACCCATGTGCGACCTGGTACATTGGGACCTCATTGGGAATGAGGGATTGGGACTACAGAATGAGATCAGCCCTTTTGATTAGTCCACTATACTAGCCATAGTTATGCCACTGAATTACTGAGTGTCAAAACCAGTTATAACTCAGGTCTCTAATTTCAAATGGGAGACTCTGAACTTAGTGTTATGTCAAAGAGGTACATTTGTAATCTTTGAAAATATTAAACTTTCTCACAGCATATTCCCATTTGTGAATATGCTCACATGTAACTACTGACATGACATATACATGATTTTAGGTGTGTTAATACATAGAATCTGAAAGTCTTTACAAAAATATTAATAGTAGTAGTCTATGAGAGCTGGACATATGGGTTGTTAGCATTGTATTCATTCTTCATAGTTTTCTATAAAAAGTAAATATTTATGGTACATACATATTGTGTTTATAGGCAGGAAATATTTTCTTTTCCCATATATGGAAATTAAATGAATCTTTCGGTAAACATAACCACAATTAATGGTGTGCCACCTGATGTCTTGAGTTTGCATTCATCCATAGCTATCCATAGCTATGTTTCCCCAAACTTGAGAGTGGGGGTTCTCCAGCATCTCACAATAACACTATATATAAAATTCCAGTGTGTTTTCTAGCACGTAGTAGGTCCTAAATAAATATCAGTGAAATCTATTTCCAAATCAACTGTATTTTTAGATATAACACGTTACCTTTTTCTCATCTTTAGGTTCACAGCTTGAAATCGCATAACCAAAAGCGATATGTCCAAAATACATGGAATCCATTTATTCCTTCTATGTTACTTCACGCAAAATTATCGCTCCCAGTCTCTCTGTGGCAGCGACTAACATCTGGAACAGGCTTTCTCTATCTTTTTGCATCATTGGAGCTGCCATTTCAAATCCCATCTAAAACCCTATCTTTTTCTTTCTACTTCCATTATTGCATCCCATAATTACATTACTTAACTCTGTCAAAGGCACTGGGATACGGTTTTCTACGAAAATGCCTTGCACACAAATACAATGCAGTCACATACTGTTTTAAAATTAATTTCCTAGAAACGACTTTCCCCGAGTGAGAAATAATCTTGTGTTTATTAGCTTTCAGAAAACCAGCCATATACCAGATAAAATATTTTTAAAGATAGACAGATTTTTTAAAATGCTGGAAGGGTGAAAGCAAAAGATACATTGCTTAATCTGTAAATGTTCTTCATACAGTATTATGCTGTGTCCGTGTTCTGGCCACATGTACCAAATATTCATTTGGTACAGAAAAAATACATCGTCTACTTCTGGGCTGAGAGTACTTAGTTCGGAGAGAAAACACAGAGAATAATAGAATCTCCTTGTATTCTTTTTGTGGCTATTTTTACCAAACTGTATGCATTTCATCCGAGATAAAGAAATTCTTTTCAAATAATTACATTTGTAATGTGGAAATAAAGATGATCCAAGTGAGAAAAAAAAAACAAAAAACAAGCAAACAAAGGCCATTCATCCAGAGTTTATTATATATATATATAGGAAGGAAGTCAGCCACCATCACTTACATTCGGCAGAGAAGCCAAGGCAGACAGGGAAGTGTGTAAGTTTCATAATAGAATAAATGGAAGGCTCAGGTATGCTCTGATTCGCAGTTGTGGGGAAGCTGTTGGCACACCAACCAGAGGCAGGGCGGTCCCTGTAATTGGCTCGGGCAGCGTGTTTGACTTTCTCTGGTTGGCCCTCAGTTGGAAGCAGGAACGCACGTCAGGCAAGCTGTCGGTCATGGGCCAAGTTCTAACCTTCTGGATAGATCACCTCCAAGGTGGTTTGGCTTCCTGACTGGTTGCTGCAGAAACTGTGGGTCAAAGTTGTCACATCATATATGGTCTGCCCATTTGTGCATTAGTGTATTCAGCCTTTCAATTAATTCAAAATCTAAGTGAACGTAGGAACTTTGAAAATGAATATTAATGCTTATTTTTTAAGTCTATTTATTTATTGTGAGGGAGATCGTAAAAACATGGTAGGGACAGAGAGAGGGAGAGAGAATCCGAAGCAGGCTTCATGCTGCCAGGGCAGAGCCCCATGCGGGACTCATTCCCACAAACTGTGAGATCATGACCTGGGCCCAAACCAAGAGTTGGGTGCTTAACCAACTGAGCCACCCAGGTGTCCCAAAATTAACCTTTAAAGAAGGTTTTTCTTGAGGACGATATATGTCAGTTCACATTTGAAGGAAAAGCAAGAACTAGCAGAATTAAAGGAATTGGGTTAGGGAATGGAAAAGAGCTTTGGAAACGAAGTGAGGAGATTTTGCGAAGACTGTAAAATAGGAACATGCACAGAATGTGGATAAGCAGAAAAGCTTCGTGGCCATATTCACAGCAATTCATATCTGTCTCCAGTGAGTAGGCTGAGGTGTGCTCAAACTAGAACACATACGGCCTTTCAGTAAGAGGGAGGGTCATCCACAGTTAGGGTTGTGAACCTAAGCCTAAGAATACTGAGATGGCACTAAAAGGATTGGTCAAATTAAATCTCTTCTTTTCAAAAGAGACTTATTTCTACTTTTTCAAGAGTGGATTGAAGAGGAACACGAATTGAAAGCATTTAAACTCTTGCAGAACCTTCCGTAAAATATAAGGGATTAAACCATTACCAGTGGAAAAGGAGAGAAGTAGATAAATTAAAATAATGCTTCTCAAATACCAGCATATATATGAATGAACTACAGATGTTAAAATGCAGATTCTGTTTGGACAGAGTCTGGCGTAGGGTCCTGATAGTATACATTTCTAGCAAGATCCCAAATGATGCTAATACTGTTAATTCAAAAACTCAACATTGGTATCTGAGCAGCAAAGGTTTCTGAAACAAAATTCGCTGATAAAAGAATCTATCGAAACATGCACAAAATTTTAAATGGGTCAGTAATATGCCCTTATAAATTAAAGGAAAGTTAATTATAATAAAATATTAATTTCAGTATGAAAGTATTTGGATATGACCAAGATAGAAGACAGATAGTCGTTTTGCACCAGTATTTAAAGTCAATGCTATTGTTAGCTGCAAATAGAGGCAGAAATAAACATGCTGTTTTTGTAATAAAGAAAACCGGCAGCGTTGCCATTGTTGACCTATCTTTGCAAAATGTTCAAAAATTGTGAAGGCGTTCTAAATAAAATGCATTATCATCTTCTCTCCATTTACACTAGATTTCTATTTCTAAGGTATGTATGCATCCCGTGCATTTAAAGTCATGCAACACTTCGTGTTTTTTCTGCAAAATGGAGTAAGGTTCAAGACTCAAAAATTATAAACATGTATAACAGGTGTGAGACATTCTACATATTGTGCAGGGCAGAAGAAAATTCTTCATTCTTTGCACTGCAGACATGGAATATCCATGGCCCTAGTCAAATATTCTATTATTCTCTATTCCATCCCTAGCCTTATTTGCGGAGACTGTTTCCAGGCCTTTTTTGCTAATACAAACAACATCGCAAGGAAAATTGTGAGCACTTATTTGCTTGTAGCAAAAATTGCCTTGTGAATTTGACAGATATTGTCAAATTATTCCCACAAAGTGGTACTGATTTACACTTCCATTATCAAACACTTTATATTTAGAGGACAGCCTTTAGGGTGTTTTCTATGTTTCCTGCCCCTGTAGCAACCATGATGATCAGGACTTGGGACAATTGGGATACTGAGCCATGAGAATATCTAGAGAAAGAACATTCCAACAGGTAAAAACAACAAACACAAAGACTCTAAGGTGGAAACATGCTTGTTGTGTTTGAGTAACAGCAAGGAGCTAGGACTAGGCTGAGTGAGAAGGAGGGAGCATGGCAGGAGTGGAGGTTATCAATTAGGCAGGCCAGATCTCTAAGGTCTTTGGAGGGTTTGAAAACGAGTGTGGAATTTGTTTCTGCACGTAGTGGGAACCTAATAGTTTTGGATTCTCCTCATCAGTCTAAGAACCACAAGTGCCAGTCTTAGTATGTTTTTTTCTAAAATCGTCAAGAGTCTCTTCAGCATTTTGCTTCTAATTCTGAAGGTCTATATTTTTCTTCTCAAATTAACATTATTTATAATTACAAAATCTCTTAATTTTATTATTAAAAGCAAATACAATGTGGCAATATTTTTGTTGACTCCTGGTAATCAACAGTTCAGCAGAAAATATAAAGACTCTTGATAATTTCAAATGATGTATTTTTTTTCTTTTTTTTCCCCTTTGGCACGTGTGTTCACACAGTACTTTGCTGAGTTTGTACAGAGTTAACATAAACCTATTCCATCTATTATGAACATTGTTTTATTTACTTTTTAAAAATAGAATATTTGATACAAATATTTGAAAGCCTATTATTTTTATAACCTTTGAGAAATGAAAATAAAATGAACATCATCAATTTACATAAATTAAGAAAGTATATTACTGATATTCACCGGGAGTTCCTTCCAATTCTATTGTTCATTGTAATTCTTTTAATGTCTTTATTAATTTTTGAAAAAGAGAGAGAGTGAGTAAGTAGGGGAAGGGCAGGGAGAGAGGGAGAGAGAAAATCCCAGACAGGCTCTGCGCTGACAGCAGAGAGCCCCACGCGGGGCTCGAACTCACGAATGGTGAGATGGTGACCTGGGCTGAAGTGCGATGCTCAACCGACTGAGCCAACCAGGCACCTCTGTTCATTGCAATTTTTTTATCATTCCATATTTTCCTAATTAGATTTACAACAAATAGGTTATCGGTAATAAATATGCTTTTTAATAATGCTTACAGTGAACTTTTGGCAATGTGCTATCATACTGCATTTTGCTTTTTCAACTTAGCATTAAACATCTAAGATTCAGCAACGGTACGCAGTGAATTGACATACTGCCAGGTTAATTTTCACCGATACAAAAAGTTCTACACACGCATCAGCGAACGTGTTCCGGAAAGTTAGGAAGGCCACTTTCAAGAAGTTTTCTGCAACTTTTGTCTGTTTTAGATGGTCCAGACATACCAAACACCTATCAATCAGAAAGCTCCTTTGTCATGCCTTATTAAAATGAAGGAAGTCCGATCTGCATACGTGAGGGGGGGCAACAATTTTAACTTTCATTCAATGTCAATTTAATTTCAGATTCCTTCCCACACCCAGTTTATGGTTTGTACAAATTGCAGCATTGATGTGTTTGCTAGGGTAATGGTGATGATATGTCATTAATTCCCCAGAGCGTATCATATTTTCTGAACACATGGTGTAGGAAAGGTCACATTGAATTCATCCATTTTGCTCTACTAAAAATAAGCTATCACCACCAAGCTGCTATAATAGAGGAAGGATACAGAGCAAAACTGTGAGCATATTATCATGACAATTATATTTATGTCTTCTATAACTTATCACAACTAGTTTGCACTTAGATGATAACTTCATAAAATGTCGTTGTATTAACTTTTGATAATTAAAAACGTAGGAGAAAAATAAAGAACACTGACTCATAAATTTTTCTCACTCTATTAGAATTTCTCCATCCTTGGGTAAGAAAGACAAAGCGGCCTTTGTCACTTGGGCTTTCGTTCCCAACAACAGCAGGTTTCCAGCTATGTCCACAGGACTGCTAAGATTCTCTACCGGTCAGTCTAAGTAACTTAGGCCTTAGACATATATAATATATTGCAAGTCAGGAACTTAGGAGGTCCTTGTTGACTCAAACATAGATCTGATCTAAGTTCAATAAAGAGAATTTCTAATGGAATAGTCACGTTAAGGTGTCCCACGGACATATGTCACTGCAATTCTTAAGGGGTCATAAATGTGCCCCTGCTTCCCCTGGGGATTAAGTAATAAAATTCTCACTTGGATTTCCAGTTTAGGATTGAAGTGTATGACATGGAGATTGCTTTGTTTCTCACATCAGAAATTTCAGTCTTGGCCTCCAACTAACTCCTCCCTCACTCAACTTCAGATTTCAAGGATTTTCCAAACGTGACAATTCCATCCCCCGTTTTTGAGAAAATGGAGTTTATTAGATACAACCAAACAAGTATATAATTGGAGACTCATTTTAGGTGTGATGCTATAGCTTCAAACTGTACTTCTTTGTGACTGTTGGGGTCCGTGTGGTAGTCGTGGCCCCCCATATTCCTGTTGTTGTTGTCGTATGTCTTTGCTTCTCATTATTTGTTCCGGTCTTCCTTCATATGAGAAAGCAGGTAATTACACCAACTCAACACTGTTCTACCGTTATCCATGTGGTGTCACCGTGGGTGACACCGTGGGGAGATGTGATGGCTTCTGCTTGGTCATGGGTACTGTGGACATAAACGGTCCTTGGACTCCGGTTTTGTGATAGCCAAGTTTAGTTTCATGCTCAGGTTTCCCTGTCTTGGCATCAGCATGACTTTGGGTGCTCAACCAGGGAAAGCCTACCGTTTGCAGATAACACTTGTGCAGATAACTCCTTGATTCTCAAGGAGACCCCAAGTATGACCCAGAGGTATGGGAAAGTATCCGTCGAGCCACATAAGCAACAAAAACCAGGCAGAGACAAAGAAATGCTTGAAATGGTGCCTGGTGTTTGGAAGACAATAGAGTGACTCAGATAGAAATACACTTTATCTCAGAAGACCCTAGATGATAAGGTTATTTATCACCCAGGTCCTAGTTTTGAGCTGTGGTCAGATATGGAGGCTTAGGCACTGGAGACCATGGTTAGAGCAGATCAGTACTTACATTTACATTTTTTAGATAGGACCAAAGAAGCTTTCAGTAAAGGATAAAATGCTAATAAGCAAACTATACCCTATTGGGTACTCTATCCACGTCCCATGAACTATAAGTTTTCTACTCTGACTGCTGAGGACGCAATATATTCCTGGCCCTGTGTGAGTCCTTTGCTCCTTGAGAGTGATGGTCTCTCCGACATTAAGAAGTTTCAGCTCACATATACTCTCATAAGTCCTGAGCTAAAGATGCATGAGACCCCCCAGTCATAAAATTGGGGAAGTCTTAGGCTCACCTAAGTTTTCCCCCTCCGTTTTGCCTGATGTCTGATATCTGAAAACCTTTGTTTTACAGATTTGTCCTTTATTTGTAGTTGTTTCATAAGTTATAATCAACCCAGCTTCTGTTACTTTATTTTGAAAAATATCCTAGAACAGAGTTTAACATATTGCTATTTTGGCTTTAAAGCATTCAAACCTTGCATTTTCCCCAAGTTTAATAATCTATGTTATAAATACATCCAAGAGCGAAACATATCATGCCTTTGGAAAAGAAATGGAAAACACTGTCCAAAAAATAATTTATCTCTAGTACCTGCTTTTCAACATATATTTATTTCCAGTTCCTTCATGTTCATTTTACGTTAATTCATTATCATTTTCTTTTTAAAATATATGACTACATATATTTAATGTTATACATTTAACTTTGACTAATATTATTTCCTTCTTTGTTTTGTATACAACATGTCCATTTAAATCATTACTGTCAATAATTCATGCATATAAATTAAATTGGTAAATAAAGCAATAAGAGGTAGTCCGAAACTGAACATTTTTAATCCTCTTAACTATCTATAACATGGAATATCAATAAATGGTTTCCAATATTTTATATAATATGTTGTTTATTTTTTTTTAACATTTATTCATTTTTGAGAGACAGAGGTGAGTGGGGAGGGGCAGAGAGAGAGGGAGACAGAGAATCCAAAGCAGGCTCCAGGCTCTGAGCTGTCAGCACAGAGCCCAACATGGGGCTCAAACTCACGAACAGTGATATCATGACCTAAGCTAAAGTCAGATGCTTAATCAGCTGAGCCACCCAGGTGCTCTGGTGATGAAATATATTTAAATAAATGAGTATGATCAATATTATATTGATTGATATTGTCTCCATGTTTATTCTCACATATTTCTGTGTGTTATATCATAGCCCTCATTATCTAGCTTCATTTACAATTATGTTACAGTTGTTGTGTGAAAAACATGGTAAAAAATTATCCAACTTTCCAATTTTTATTATAGTTGGCAGAAATAATATTAATGATAAAATACGGAAGTCCAAAACTGTACATCTCTGGTTGAAGATCAGACATATAACTAAAGAAAATCCTGTAGTAGAAATTCATTTCCTTAGACAACCCGACACAACAGTGATAGCAATGTTAATAAAAACATAAATGAGATCAGCAATTCAGCCTTCCTGGTTTGTGAAAATTTGCATTTTCTTTCTACATTTGGAAAAATCTAAGTCATCTTCAGACTATTATATTGGTTTCTGGTAAGAGGCATTCAACTCTTTAATTGCCCCGCTTTCCAAAATTGTGTTATATTACCCAGTGCAACTATAGGCATTCAATTTTCCTCATTCTCTGAAAAAAAAATACTTTGAGAACTCTGCATACCACAAGGCCCCTATCATGGTTGGGTGGAGAATGGGAAAATAAAGACACCTAGCAAATTTAGGAAGACGATTTAAGAAAGAACTGTTGTGCTATTGGCTTGTAGATCTAACTAGAATCAAGCAGAGCATGGGCCAACTTGGGTTTTGAGAGAACTGTAATGTGAAAACATCCACCATCACTCTCAAGCCAGCATAAACTGTGATTGTGGAAGACAATCTCCAGGTGACAAGAGGCAGGAAATGGGGTGAGAAAGGGACTAAGCCCCATGAAAGTATCTTCTCCAATCCAGTTTAGACATAGTCCAGGAGAATAATGCATGAGAAGAGACGGTCAAAATATGATGCCATCATCTACAGGGAAAAGCTGCTGGGTGATGTCCTTACCTAGAGGACAGAATTAAGATCTAACCCTGGAGCATCTGCCGTCTCCAGGGTTAGGGCTCTTGCCATGCGCACATGTTCAGAGTTGCCGCGTGTTGTTGATGCTCTGGGCACCTGGTATTCTTTCCAAATCCAAGAATGTATTTATGGGCTCTATATCTGCTGATCATTCAGTATTGTTTCTTTAAGTTTTGAGAAGGCTTGTCTTTCTGGTATGCAGGTGTCCAGACCAAGAGGAGTCAAATTTGAACGTGATTAAAAAAAAAAAAAAAAAAAAAATAGATGTCACTTAGAGTTCCTAGAATTTGAACTGAATCACAGTAACTGGACGAGAATTTTGCATTGTCTCCTGGAGGAACGAGGGAATGTGTCTGCACATAGCAAGGAGAGGAACCCAATATTGGGAGGACAGGTAGACAGCCTGTGGTCGTCATTAAGGCTGTCCCTCTCACATCGCTGGCTCTCCTTCCAGGAATCTAATATGATTTCAGTGTCCTGCTCTATTGAAGGCCCATAAAATGTAAGCAGAAGTGACATTGGTTAGGTCCAGGTGGAAATTTAAAGAACCAACAGACAACCTATCAGTCTTTCTTTACCCAGCCCTGACAGCAGTCATCAATTCAATATAGTGTCTGCCTTGATAACTTCAGTTCTGGAGTAAATACATACAAAGCAGAGTCCCAACTACTCTTTATAAAACGTAGGCTTCAGAGGAAACATCACTTGTTTTTAAGACACTAACATAATACAGTTTTTGTTTTTTTAAACTATAGCCTGTTTTAATCTCGATAGATACAACCATTTACTGAAAATTACTCACTTAACACAGGAAAATTAAACAAAGTGAATAATTTTTATCCAGTGCTATTTTCCATGTTAATTAATTCAGACATTAGTCATAGTCCAGTATGACTTTTTTTAAGCCAGAATATACCTCTTTCATTATTATTACATGCAAAAGAAACTGTTACCATAGGACCCATTATTTTTGTGGTCCATATTAGGGGAAATACAGTCATAGTCAAGGGAAAATTTCACTACAAGAGGCAGGACAGCCTGGCACACTGTGAACTGGCGTAGAAACAATCCGGCACACAAATATTGAGGTAATACACAAAATATTGAAGTAATACATTTTGCATATTTTTCCCCCAGTGACAATGTTTTTTTTTAGACCCAGAAACTACATAGATAGTGCATTTCCCATTTAAGTGTGTTTCCCAGTGAGAAGCAATCAGGGAAGCAATTGTTATCTTGTTGCAAAAATACCTACCAAGAGAGCACAGAGCAAAAAATATGGCTTGCATTGTAGCCATCAATTTTATTGGTGAAGAAAACAACTACTATTCATTGGTTTAGGTTAGAAATACTTTTGCTACAGATTTTCCTAACATGAAAATGTTCTTCTTGGGATTTTCTAGAAGATGTATTGAAATGGAAACAAAGTAAGTGTTTGGACGTAAATCAATCTCTACAAGTTAAGTTGCTTCCTAGGAACTGAATCTATTGTTTATAATATATAGTGAAAGCAAAAATTTAGTAAGACAGATCAAAACAGTTTTGGGCAGTAAAGCTAAATTTACTTTACCGAGAGAATACCAGCTTTTTAATTAAAATTATTTTATGTTTCTCCAATAAAAGCATATACCAAATAATATTTGAATCGACCAGATATTTAACATAAAAATTCTTCAACTGCCCTTCAATTAGTGTATTCTCGCTATATGTGAATGAGGCTGTGATTCAGTGGCATGACATAAATTCACTCCCATGAATGTAATTATATGTTAGATTTCATTTTTTTTTTTTGCATAGACTAAACATCAATTTTATTTGAATGTAAATGAGAAATATGCTACAGTGTTCTTTTCCTCACACCTTTGAAATAATTTTCGGAGAATAAATTTTATTTTGATCTTGAATATTAACGTGAGGTCTAACGTTAATATAGGAATCCTTAAAAGCAAACCCAGAATGTTCGAAAGCCTCAGAGTGCCATGGGTCGGATTACCCTGTGATGTTTCCCCGTATGAATGTTCACGTGGCCCACTGCCAATCTTATAACAAGTAGTGTTAGTGCTTGTTACACAGAACTGTCTTTATCGTGTCTTATAAGCTTTCATATTTTGGATACTTTATTGAATACAAAATATCCAACTAAGTCAAGTGCCTCTTGTTTAGTGTAGAGTCCAAGTGTAAACATGAAAACTAATGGATTAAGACATTCATTCTCACATGCAGAAACTTTGGTTTGTGTACCTTTGTGAAGTGCACTGTAATCATTTTGATATGAAGTGCGAGTTAAGTTGATGAAAGTACCATTGATTTTAGAATGAGGGCTTTCAACAGGGCTTGCTGGCAAACAAAATTACAATATGCATACAATTGCAACGCAGGCACAAAAACTTGAAAATAAAAGAGCTAGATCCGAAGTGGAAGAAGCATAAGATGGCCTATTTAGGAAAATCTAAGTGCTCATCTTCCCGAGATTCAAAGAAAATTCTAAGATTTTTAGATTCTTTATCATTCCAAAATTTTAAATCCAGAGTAAAATTTCCCATAAAGGCATACTCATAGCTTCTGCATCTTTTCTTTCAGTTTTAAATTAGGCTCCAGAGGAAACAGCCTTTACTGCATATCGCCCTCATGCTTCAGCAGAAAAGGTGTGTCAATCCCATTGATGCACTAGAGGGTGGGGTGGAAGTGATGATCTCTCATAGCAGAGAGCAGAGACCATGATGGCAGAAATTCCCACTCTCCCGGTGGAGCTTTCAAGGGAAGATAATGTGTCAGAGAGACAAGGATGAGAACAATGGTGGTTTCCCTTTTTTAGTTCATGCTACTCAAATCCTAAGTCAAAGGCAGATGCAAGTAAATGACTTGATTTCACAACTATCTACCATAAATCATACTTGATATTTTAATACTTGATTTATGAGTCTATACATTTTTTCATTTATTTATTTTGAGAGAGAGTGTGAGCAGGGGAGGGGCAGAAAGAGAGAGAGAGAGAGAGAGAGAGAATCCCAAGCAGGCTCTGTGCTGTCAGCACAGAACCCATCGTGGGGCTCTATCTCATGAACCGTAAGATCATGACCTGAGCCGAAATCAGGAGTCAGATGCTTAACTGACTGAGCCACCCAGGTGCCCGAGTCTATACATTTTTGGTAGGGAGGAAATAATGGTATTTCTGCCAACTCCATTTGGTCATTGTGGTGGCCATGAAAATCCCCCATATGATCTCCTGCTGTAGGGAGCACAGTTGACTGCCAGCCCCCACTAAGACCCTCTGAACTCTGGATCCACAACAATATGTTTGCCAGCTTCATGATTCCAAGAGGCTGCTCCCAGCTGTGATTGACAAAGACAAAGCTCCTAGCACAGGCCCATTTTTATGAGATTTCATTTGCAGACTGTTCTGAGTCAAACACCTCCCATAAGCTCGACCAAAACTTTACCAGAACGGTGCCACAGTGTTAAATCTTTACCATTACAGTGGTTTGGTAAATGTTATCTGCATGAATAGAATAATTATGACTGTGGGCAGCTGAAAATAATAGAGCTCACCAAAGGGGAAAGCTAAGGGACTTAGGGAGCGTGTACGTAATCAATAATATGCTCTAGAGGTGTTCAAAATTATCACTGAGAAGTCTGCGTAGGAGCATGGGGAAATATTTTGGTATATTATTAGGTTAGAAAATGCTATTTAAATTTAGATTGCAAGTAGGTAAAGATACAATTCATATTGCCAGAAACTTGAAGTGAACAAATTTGGAAACTTGCTAGGGTAGTAGGGGTGGTGGGGGTTTTAATTTTTACTCCTAAAAAAAAAAAAAAAAAGGTAGTTTTCAGTCACCGAGTTTGGAGTGTTGTTTTATGCAGCCAAATAACTGGAACACTAGGGTAATATTTCATTTATTGCCCTGCCTGTGTTAGTTCTGGTTCTAGTGTACTGGAAGAGAATGAAAAGAAGTTGGTCGTTAAAAGAATTATTTTCTCCTACTATCCCCGGTGGGTGTAGTAAACAGAAATGGAGCTATGTATTTTGTACTTTTTTGTACTTTGAAAAATTCATAAAACCCTGTAATACACAATCTGGAAAGGGGAAGGCCTCATTCTGGCCAAGGCATGGTTTTCTCCATTACTTCTAATTTGGGCATTGTTAATATAATCAGCATAGTTAATCTGGACATTGAGTGACAAGGCTTCATGGCCTGGCTGAATTCATACGAAGTTTCACATCTGAGGCATGACATACAAACTGAAATATGGAAGTGTGTCAGAAATCGGGAACAACATCTTATTTTGCAGGTCCTGAAAATATTGAAAATGAAAGTAACTTACACGGCTTCTCACTATAAATGACATTATGAATTTTCAAGAAAATAAGAACAAAGCTTGAGCTTAAGCTGGACATGGGTGGACTCCCTACATCATGGCCCCAGTAGTGAGAGATTTCACTTCTGTAATGCACGGCATGTTAATAGGGAACTTTCATGTGACTTACAACACAAGAAGTTCGTGATTGAGGAATTGAACTCATTGGAAAGAGAGATCTCAAGTTCCAAGGGGCTCGTATCTTTCTACCCTTTAGCAATGTAACTGAGACCTGCTAAATCCGAACTATGTTAAATGATCGTTGTGAGGAAGACAGTTTCTATGGATATGTTTCTCTTCATCTCTGAAGGCGTATTCCTGGATATAGAGCAGATTTTAAAGGAAGGCCCTACAGTATAGTGGATGTCCTTAATCTGTCAGTAACTGGCACTTAACGATTTAACTTGCAGTGAATCTCAAACATTTCCATTATAAGTATATTCTCCTGGTGCCAAAAATTATGAGGAGCCTCACCCGCAGTCCAGTCCATTCTATGCTTTCACTATTATCTGTTGAGTGACACCTCCCTTTTGCTTCACATTCTCTTCAAGCCACCCACCCATTTCTTAACTCTGCAGGCAAAATTTCTCAAAAGACATATTTATATTGACTCTTCTCTTGTTCAGTTTGGTTGGGCTGCCAGCCCCACTCTTCCATGGAACTATCTTTCAACATTATCAGAAGTACTTTTTAATTTATGTTAGTTTATTTATTTATTTATTTATTTATTTATTTATTTATTTTTGAGAGAGATAGAGAGAATGAACAAGAGAGAGGGAGAGAGAGAGAGAGAGAGAGAGAGAGAGAGAGAGAGAGAGAGAGAGAGAGAATATCTCAGGCAGGCTCCCCACTCAGGGTGGAGCTCGACTGGGTGTTCCTCCCACAGTGCCAAGATCAGGACCTGAGCCAAAAGAGTCAGACTCTCAACCAACCGAGCCACTGAGATGACCCAAGAAATGCTTTTGATATACATAGTCTATCAATAGCATTTGACACACTGTTTTGTCATTCAATGTACACTCACAGCCCCACTCTTTTTCAACTTCTTAAAAATTCACTGGACACTTGCCCTCAGTATTTTTTGCTAGTTCCCCTAACCATCGTAGACTCTGTTGTTGGAGAGCCCCAAATACCCTGGGTCTCTTTTCTTGTCTTCATTCATTTAAAAATACATCTAAACTAAAGGAAAAAGTCAAGTCAGAATAGGTTGCAAGAGGGTAGAGGAATAATACTGTTTGAATCGTGGTTTACACAATATTCATAAGTCATGTTCTTTTTTCTCTCCCTTGTCAGTTGTCTTCCCGCCAATGTGATCGTGAATTGGATTTGAGGACTGAGCGTGGGGACTCAAATGACGGACGGTGCCTGGAACTAACTCTTCTTCACCAGAGAGCTTCAGGAACATGCAAACCCAGCCTTACTGGAAGGTGCCAATTAGCTTGTGTTTTTGTGTGTGTGTTTTGAGTAGAAGACAGTTCTAGAAAAAAAAAAAAAAGGTTTACCTAATGGGTTGCAGATTTCAAACAGCAAGCTTTTGGAGAGTCTCATATACCTCATATATAATGAGTACATCATGAATATTGAGGTTTCTGGTGTCTCAGATAGGTGCTTATTGGTCTTTACATCTCTTTATATCTACGTTCAGCACATATTCATATTTTCCTTACCTTATCTCACGTGCCAGGTCTCAAAAGTGACTATTTTGTCATGTCTTGCATCCTCTACAAATTATTCCAATAACTCATAAGCAACTTACTCTGTTTACTTTCATGCCTGCCCTTATTTTCTTGTCCTCCAAAGAAATGAATAGTTTCACATACGGCAGTTATCACATATTAAATCAATACTACCTAGACTTTCAGATACAACAAAATACAATTCCAAAATGATGTGTTTTTTTTCTCTCTCTCTCTTTAACTCTTCTGTTTCTTTTATAAAACTTTCTAAGTTGGAAGCAATAGGAATGATCGTTTTGAAGTCCTGTCACTATGTTGCATGCTGTAAGTTTGGCTAAGTGAACATAAATGATAAAATTTTCAGGATTCCTCAAGGAAGTTCAACCCCTAGATTCATTGAATCATCCATTCAACAGATATTTGCTTAAGTCCTGCAATCCAAATATGTGGCTGAGATCTTACGAAAGGGAAGAAAGTGAATTGGATATCTTGTCTCCTTCAAGTTTGGCAGAGGTTAATGCAGGAATCAACCACATCGGTCTCCCCTTCCTACGAATACAGTGAGATTATGTTTCCCAACCTTCAATTATGCTGGGGCCAAGGGACCAAATCCTTAACAATGAATCGTGAGTGGGAGTGATCTGAGCTATTTCCAGGCCTTGACCTTAAAAAATATTCTGCAAAACTGTATATTTTCTCTTCCTCTTCTGCTCTACACTTAAGTTATTCAAAATTTCCAGAAAGCAGAGACGCAAGATGGAAACAACTTGGATTCTTGAGTCAGTGCTTGGGGAAGAACTTCCTAGGAGAGCTGCGTGGGAGCACAAAACAAATCCTCCTACCTTCAGAAGAGCCTAGTATTAAATGCTATTACCAATAGATATTCCAATGCAGTGGAAAAATTGATATGAATTCCTGGGAAGAAACAATGCTGGTGAATTGAGAGCAGGGAGACGTCTCTTCAAGACAGGAATCTGATAAGAAGACATAGAAAAGATGTCATTGAGGAGTGTGTTTGGCAGATTTGAACACTGGAAATAGGGTAAAAAGAAATGAGGACAGGTAACAGTATACATAAAAACAATATCCTGGAAAACATGAAGCTTCCAGGAGTCAATTAGGCAACTGCAAGCAGCTATGTGTGGACGTTGCAAGTGTAGTATTGAACCCTAGAGTGTACTTTTGCTTTTCTAAACGTGTTTAGGATTGTATTGAGAATGTTCGAGCAAGAGAGTAAAGATATCAGAATTATGATTGGTAAAATAGTCTAAAACTCTCAGGATTAGTTAGATGATTTGTGGGGCCCAGTAAAAAAGGAAAATATGGGACTTGTTCACAGATGTTTGAGCCAGTACCATACAGTCTATGTGATTCTGAAATCCCGAACTGTGATGCCTCCAGCTTTGGTTTTCTTCTTCTACATTACTTTGGTTATTTGGCATCTTTTGGGGTTCCATACAAATTTTAGAATTGTTTGTTCTAGCTCTGTGAAAAGAATACTGGTGTTGCTTTGATAGGGATTGCATTGAATGTGTAGATTGCTTTGGGTAGTATCGACATTTTAACAATATTTGTTCTTCCATGAGCATAGGATGTTTTTCCATTTCTTCGTGTCTTCAGTTTTTTTCACAAACTTTCTATAGTTTTCAGCACACAAATCTTTTACATCTTTGGCTCGGTTTATTCCTAGGTTTCTTAAGGTTTTTGGTGCAATTGTAAATGAGATCGATTCCTTGATTTCTCTTTCTGCTGCCTCATTATTGGTGTACAGAAATGCAACTGATTTGCATACGTTGATTTTATATCCTGTGACTTTGCTGAATTCAGGTATCAGTTCTAGCAATTTTTTTTTTGGTGGAGTCTTTCGGGTTTGAAAATTTAAAGATGGCTACAGTAGAACGTTGCACTGAGTGTGGGGGTCTAAGAAAAGACCCCATGAGACTGCATGGGTCACATGCTCATGGAGCTGTGTCTGCATACCTTAGCTACTAGCGATGATGGGAAGGAGAATACGATGTGCTTAGATGGAATTGCAGGCAGCGTCAATGTATATATGAAGAAACAGTTCACAGTTCTCAGCGAAAGAACAGTATTGGTGAGTAAAAATTATTTGCTAAGCCACTAGGCATGGCAGATGTGGCAAACAATATGAAAGCCAGTGTCTACCCATGAATATTTACTATAAGCGTAAAAAAAACAAGTTTCTGATCTATACATATATGTTCTCCCTACTGTGGAAATGAAATCCATGGCTTTCATATGGGGAGAATAAGAACTGTGTGCTGCAGGTATAAAAGAGAACCTGTAGTTTCACTGTATTTGGAGCTTTCTGTTGAATTACATAGTTGATTACCTGACTACTGAAATCCATTTCACTACTGTTTCCCATGATTGTCTCAACTGGGTTCTACTAAATGGGAAATTCTATACATTATTAAGCTGGTCAGAATTGGTGAGAGGAGTTACTTTGATACTCACGGATGTTCTAAAGATAATCCTCTGATGCCTTGAATGAAAGCTTCTATGATTATCCCTTCTATTATTATTATTATCCCAGATCAGTTTGTGGGGCTAGTCATTCCAACACACAAAATCTAGCTCCATTACGAAAATAAAGTATTGAGAGGGCAGCATACATATCCATAAGAGTTTCCTTTGTGCTTTGTGAGAGAATATTTTATTCGTTTTTGTTGTTGTTGTTGCTGTTTCTTTCTATATTAGTCTTGCAAAATTGCATTAGGTGTGAATAATGCAAGAACTTAAAAATATAACTTGAGGTAAAATAAACATATAATTTCTCCATATAAATCCATCATAAAAATAAACATAAGGTTGATCATATAAATTGTTAAATGTACAAATCAGTTCAGAGGAAGCATGCTTTGGGCAGAGAAAAACATTATAAATATTAATATTTTCTATTGCCATACTGAAAAGGCTTACATTAGCATAAGGTCCCTTATTTTTTTACATTTTAATTCAAAATATACTTAGAAGAGTTTTGTGTTGTCTTTTATTTCTATCTCATTTTTCTTATTTCTGTCTCAATCCCTAATACACTGTCGTTCTTTGATAGTATTATGGCACATAAAAAATAGAGAAGCCAAAGGCTGAATGATTGCCATTTTTCCCCCAATGCCAAACTTCATGGTATATAAAAATAAAAGTTCCAAAAGCCTTGCATTTTATTATGATAGATCCTGTGGAACAATAATAGTGACATTTTTCTTAACATTGCCAACACTTATGAATATGACTTGATAAAATTGCCATAATAGGCAAAATGTTAGCCTTTTTAGTCCTTTTATTCCAAAGTACAAGTCGTCTTACCCACAAAATTACTTCCAGTGACATGTGTTTGTCTCCTCTCCAAGGGCCTCTGACACAGCACATTTATGTCATCAACACTGGGAGTATAGTACTTGGGTTTGGTTGGTGATTTTGACTATTTATTTGCTCTTTTTTTTAAAAAACTATATTTTTATAGCAGTTTTAGTTTCATAGCAAAATTGGGAGGAAGGTAAAGAGATTATCCCTATTCTCTCTACTGTTATAAATGCACAACCTCCTCTGTTATCAACACCCCCCTCCCACCCTCACCGGAGTGGTACATTTGTTAATAGACAAACCTGCATTGACACATCATAATGACCCAATATCCACAGTTTAAATTAGAGCTCACTATTAGTGTTGCACATTCTATGAGTTTAGACAAATGTATAATGACATATATCTGCCATTAGAATATCATACAAAGTATTTTCAGGGCTCATGGATGGCTAGTTGGTTAAGCCTCTGACTTCAGCTTAGGTCATGATCTCTTGGTTCGTGGGTTCGAACCCTGCATCAAGCTCTGTGCTGACAGCTCAGAGCCTGGAGGCTGTCTGGATTCTGTGTCTCCTTCTCTCTCTGTCTCTGCCCCTCTCATGCTCTGTCTCCCTCTGAAGAGTAAATAAACCTTAATTTTATTTAAAAAATATTTTCACTGATATATATATGTATATACATATACATATATATATATCATATATGTATATACATATATATATCACATACACATATATCACATATATATGTATATATTTGCTTTCTTATTGTGACTTGGGAGAAATTCTAAAAGAGGACTGTTTTTTCCTTATTTAGAGTTTTTTACCACTTTTTTACAAGAATATTGTATTTTACTTTCAATGTTAATCAGAAAAGAACATTGTTTTCTGTCCCTCCTCTACTCAGTTTTATTTTGTTAAACTTTTAGGACATTGTTTTTTCTTCGTTTTTACCAATATTTGCAATTAATCACAGTAGTATGTCATCCTTTGCAATATTTGGAATAACTGAGAATACTTTCTTATCTCATTACATCCTCCACTTGTAGAGTCCTATTTTTATAGGACTTTGTATTTGTGAAATACACAAAGCCCCCAGAGGGGACAAAAGAGAATGAGTTTTTCTGAAAACAAACAACAAAAAGAGTTTTTATTCTTTTTGAAATAAAACATACAAAGCACTGATGAGTTAGATGAGAGAGATTATACTAAAATCTAAGGAAATGCTAACAAAGGCAATTAGAGAGAGAACCAGTGGCATCTGATAATTGAACAACGCTTCGACCAGACGATACGCTCATACTCTTATGCCAGATATGAAAGAACTAGGATTTATATTGTCAAATTGGAAAAAACAAATCCAGCCTAGACTGGAGAGACTTTATTAAGAAGGAAGATGATAGTAGGAGGGAGCACGCTCTGATACCAGAAATTTGCCAGTGTCTCAAAATCAACAAGAAAAAGGCCTTTAAAAGAGAAAAAAAAAAAAAGTAAGAAGAAATAAGCAAATATTAACAGATATTTTTCTGGGAAAGTTTGCCAGCCAAGGGGTAATGACCTGAGAGGTCTGACATGAAAGCATCTTGCTATGGTCAGTCCCTTTTAAGGAAAAGCTGATAAGGGCGCATGGCCCACTTTTTAGTCTTGGGGGCAAAGAGAATCAGGGACACGAAGGTAGGACAGAAGTCCGACTGAAGTTGGGTCAAGGTAAAATAGAGGGCCATAACTGAGCAGTTGTGAACATTTGGTCAAATGGTATTTTATTATCTTAGTGAAATAATGAACTAAAAGTTATTTTAATGAAATCATTAGTTTCGAGGAAGGAACTTCAACGGTAAGAGTTGAAAAGCTATCACTGCTTGACACTGTCACATGGTATCCCCCCTGAGCCACCTGCCCAGGCCTTCTAATCTTGAGGCCTAAAAAAGGGGACTGTGGCTTTGAGTCTCCTTGGAAATACTATCATTGTAGAGGCTCCACGTACTCTTCCTTATTTTCTGATTTTGGCTGGGTACATATACTAATCTGTCAAGGTAAACACATCTGATGTTTTTTAGAGGAAAGTGCTTAAGAAAAACCACAATCCAAGTCATGTTTCGATATTTGTAATAAGGGCCAGCATTGGAGTTTGACCGCCCAGGGCTATAGAGAATCCCCATCATACACATCACGAGAGGTATTCAGAGAACGTTAGTGTGAAAGTGGCCCCAAAGTATTTATTACACAATCTGAAAAGTTGTGCACAGTTGCTTAGCTTTCTCTAGAGCTACCTGAGAGGGAGTCTGTGTTTAAAGCAATGAAACAAGCTTCAAATGTATGTAAATGGTATTTAAAGGGTGTTTATTATCATTGCTATGATTATTCCACAATTTACATATATTATGAATACTTACATCCAGACTTGTCTTCTATATGATAATTTAGTTGAGTCATTTGATAGCAAACCACCTATGTCTGTTCTATTCACGCTTGCCTACACGTGCACGTATCTACCTCCTTAGTCACCCTCTACAAAATACCCAAAGGTAGCAGACTAAGATCATTGGCTCAGGTGTCATGCTTCCGAAGCTTGAATTCTGATTCTGTCACTTACTATCTGTGAAGCTTTGAGGGACCTGCACTCTACCCAAACGTAGCATGGGAAAAATATCTACCTAATGGGGATGTTATGCTGATTAATTGAAATCCTTACATGGAAGGAACACATAAGAGCAGTTAAGGTAAAGTAAGTATCGATTTATGTCTTCCCTACCTACAGGCTTATGTCATTTAGTATACACATACAGGCAAACTTCAAGTAACAGGTTTCTAGTAATTTAATCCCAGATTAAATGGCTGGGAGAAATCTCCTACAAATCACAACTATTAATTTCACAGTTAGAATATAGAAGGTAGATAGATAGATAGATAGATAGATAGATGGTAGGTAAAATAGAAAAGCATAATATATGTGCATGTCCAATTTTGTTATTTATTATTTACATAAACTGTTCAAAACGTGTGTATAAATGAGTGGGTGTATGCATGTGTGGGAGTGTCTATTGATTTAAAGTTTTAAAATTCACTAAGACATTCGGTGCAACATATTAGAAAATATTTGGAAATGAATGATAATGAGAAACATACCCAAATGTGTGGGCAACTGCTAAGGCAGAACTTACAGGAAAATTAATATAGCATCAAATGTTCATAATGAAAAAAAATGAAGGTCTAAAATTCATGATGTAAGTGACCTATTTAAGAAATCACCTCCAGGGGCACCTGGTTGGCTGAGTCAGTTGAGCATCTGACTTCGGCTCAGGTAACGATCTCACGGTTTGTGGGTTCAAGCCCCGCATCTGGCTCTCTGCTGACAGCTCGGAGCCTGAAGCCTGCTTCAGATTCTGTGTCTCCCCCTCACTCTGCCTCTCCCCTGCTTACATTCTCTCTCTCTCTCTCTCTCTCTCTCTCTCTCTCTCTCTCTCTCTCTCAAAAAATAAATAAAACATTAAAAAAAACAAGAAATCACCTCCTAAAAATGGCAAACCAAACCCATAGTAAGTAGAGAATAGCAACTAATGAAGTTAAGAATGAAAGTCAATGAAATAGAAACAAAAGCTTGTTTTAAGATTGGTAAAATTGATAAACCTCTATTTATAATGTGAGAAAGAAACAAGATTGCAATTTTTATTACATTAAGGAAGAAAAAGGTAGTGAAAAGATAAGGAGTGTATCATGAAAAACTCTATGCCAATAAATTTGGCAATTTAAAGAAAAAAAAAAACTTGATGGATGCCTCAAAGCACACAAAGTATTCAACCTAGATTCAAAGGAAATACAAATTGTGTGTAGTCTTATATCCACTCTTAAATCAAAATTTACCTACAAAACACTTCACACTGATATAGTCACCAAGTGATTGGTGACTTTTATCAAACATTTAGGCATAAATTGCACCACGTATGGACAAATTCTCTCATGAAATAGAGAAGGAAAATAAATTGTCCATTCCTTTTTTAAGATCAACATTCCTGTGACCACAAAGCATAAAGATAAAAATCACAAGAAAATAAAACTATCTGATGCCATCACACCCAAAATCCTTAACAAACTGTTACCAAATCAAACCTCCCAGTACACACACACACACACACACACACACACACACACACACACATCTTAGTCCATAGTGAACAAGAGGGATTTGTCCTGAGTCTGCAAAGTTTGTTTTACATTGGAAAAATCAATCAATGTAGCTCATCATATTGAATGAGGGGTTTGGTCAAACTATCCTTTCCCAAAAGACTTCCAAGTATTTCAAGCTAAATCAAACACTCCATGTTCCTGCTCTGCTTATACATTCGTACTCAACTCCTAGCATTTCTCAGTATCCGCCTTCAAATCCGAGTCGGCAAATTTTTACACACTCCATGAAGATGTTATTCTTTGTCATGGTATCGCACATACGGTTACCTTCCTTGAGGTAAGTCGACTTACTCGTGCATCAAGCTCAATATGAGCAACGTCTCTTTTGGAAAGCTTTCCTGACTGCCTCCGTGCTCCGTCTGAAAAAACATCAGCAGATTCGGCCATATGCTTGTTGCTCTTGTAGTACTCTGTGATAAATGTATCACAACACTTATCAGAGTATGAGAAATTCAGGGCCCTTTAGCTAATGGATGCCATGATTCTTCTTTACAATTTTTTAACCTATAGTGTTTTATTAGTTTCAGGTGTATGATACAGTGATTCAGCAATTCTATACATCACCCAATGCTCATCACAAGTGCGCTCCTTACTCCCCATCACCTATTTATCCATCCCCCAGTCTCCTCCCGTCCCTTCTGGTGACCACCAGTTTGTTGTGTGTAGTTAAAAGTATGACGCAGGTCACAGATGAATCACTATATTTTACACCTGAAACTAATATAACGTATGTTAACTAACTGGAATTAGAATCAAAACTTACATTAAAAAAGAGTCTATTACTTGATTTCCCTCTCTCTCTCTCTCTCTCTCTCTCTCTCTTTTTCCCCCTTTGCTCATCTGTTGTGTTTCTCAAAGCCCACATATGAGTGAAATCATATGATATTTGTCTTTCTCTGACGGACTTATTTTGCTCAGCATTGTACTTTCTAGCTCCGTCCATGTCCTTGCAAATGGCAAGATTTCATTCATTTTATGGCTGAATAATATTCCATTATAATACCACAAATTTATCCATTCATCAATCGATGGACGCTCGGGCTGCTTCCATAATTTGACTACTGTAAATAATGCTGCTATAAATATCAGAGTGCCTGTATCCCTTTGAATTAGTGTTTTTGTATTCTTTGCGTAAATACCCAATTGTTCACCTGCTGGATCATAGGGTAGGTCTATTTTTAACTTTATGAGGAACCTCCATACTGTTTTCCAGAAGTGCTGCACCAATTTGCGTTCCCACCGACAGTGTACAAATGTTCTTTTTTCTGCGCATCCTTGCCACCACCTGTTGTTTCATATGCTGTTGATTTCAGCCATTCTGACAAGTGTGAGGTGATATCTGATTGTGGTTTTGACTTGCATTTCCCTGATGGTAAGAGATGATGAACATCTTTTCATGTGTCTGTTGATGGCATGATCCTTGGAGGGAATGGCCATACAGGAGTGAGTATATATGTATGTACGTATTTATTTTTTGTTTGTTTGTTTTTATCTACTTACAGCACAGTGCCTCATGCATAGGAACACTCAGTAAACATTTGTACAATGAATGAATGTTGTTTATCACTTGCGCTCACAAATATGACAGTGTAATAGAGTGGAAACTGTATCAATTCCGGCATCAGATAGAAGTTTGAAATCTGGCTGCAGATCCTTCTAACTGCATGATATTCCCTGAGTTTTAATTTCCTCATGCCTTATGTGAGGATAAAAAGAATAGCGGCCAACATATATCACGATGCCTGAAAACCCCATGTCACCTAAAAGTGCCACAGCATCCTTTAACTACTGCTGGTGGAAGACGAGGCCGGGAGAACTACTATTCATTGTGTACAACAGCATCTCCTCACTTTATAGAAAGTCGGACAAGAGATGTGAATCCAAAGGCAGGATTCACATAGGATCTTTGATGACATACAGAGAATACTTTGTCCCCTAAGAAATTTTATAGTTCACATATTGTAAGTTTTCTTCAGTAAAGATGGATCGTGTGACAATAAGTACAACACACACTTTGTCATAAAAAAATCTCTGATTTTTCAAGACCTGACTCTATTTGTCTCATGTTTTTCTCAAATGTAAAAAAGGGCCGACCTCCACCTGGCAGAGATGTCATAAGGATTAAGTAAGATTATGTGTGTATTTCTACCCTAGTACTACCATCCCATATGTACTATAAAATGGAATAGCTGGGGCTCTCCATTTCTTCTGCAAAACCGAACACTCTGAACTTGACACGCCACCCTCTAGCTCATGAGCACATTTGGCTCTTAACCAGCGACATTTGTTTGCTAAGCTACTTGTGCCAAGGTTTCTTATTATTAAAAATATGGATCTACAAAATTTAACAAGTAAAATCTGCCTGAAAGTTACAAGCCATTCTTTTCTCTATTAACTCTAAAATACGTTTTGCAGAAATGTTTATTAAAAGCAAGGTGTTAAAATGCTGTGGAAGGACATGGATGAAAACATTTAAAAATAGATACTAAAAATCATTAAAACCAAATAAGGAAAATTTATGTCCATGCAAACACCTGTACATGTATGTTTCTGGCAGCTTTTTTCTTAAATGCTAAAACTTGGAAACAACCCAGATGTCCCTCAGTAGGTGAAAGGATAAACTGTGGTCCATTCAGATAATGGAATGCTATTCAAGGATAAAATGAAATGAGCTATCAAACCATGTAAAAACATGAAAGAATACTAAATCCATATTGGTAAGTCAAATACTCCAACTGGAAAGGTTTCATACTTATGATTCCAACTCTATTACATTCTGGAAAAGGGAAAACTCTGGAAACAGTGAAAAGATCAGTGGTTGCCAGGGGTTATGGGGGAAGGAAGGATAAACAGGCAGAGCATAGAGGATTTGGGGGCAGGGGGCAGTGAAACTACTCCATATGATACTATAATGGTGGATACATGTCATTGTATACTTGTCCAAACCCAAAGAATGTCCAACACCAAGAGTGAGCCCTAACTTAAACTACGGACCTTGGGTAACTGTGATGGGTGAGTGTAGGCTCATTGATTGTAACACATGTGCTACTCTGATGGGGGATGTTGATAGTGGCAAAGGCTGTGCATGTGTGGAGGCCAGAGGAGTATGGGAGTTCTCTGTACTTCATGTTCAGTTTGCTTTGAACCAAAAATGGCTCGAAAATAGTCTATTAAAACAGGATTTTGTACCTATATGTCTGCATTTTTTGAATTATCTCTCCATTCTTAAGACACAAAGTGGAAAACAGATACATGATAAATGTGTTTTATGGGAAACTATGCAAAGACCCATTCTGAGGATAATATCTCAAAGAAAATGCCTTGACACCCCATTTTGCTATACACACACACACATATCTACACATTTATATATGTATATACATTTATATATATATATATATATATATATATATATATATATATAGTTTTTAACTACATAGAATATATTTAAACTATTTAAAAAACTTTTCACCTATATTCATTTACTGACTCAGTGACAGACAGGATAATATAGAATAAGATGATTTCTGCTATATAGATTTTTATGTATTTACATGTGTATTTGTACATACATTCATTTATTTTTAACTTTTTTTTTATTTTAGAGAATGAGAGTGAGCGGGGTAGAGGGAGAAAGAGAGAGAGAGAGAAAGAGAGAACCTTAGCAGGATCTACTCTCAGTGCATACCCTGATGAGAGGCCTGATCCTACAAGTCTGGGATCAGGACCTGAGACGAAATCAAGAGTCAGACGCTCAACCAAGTGAGATACCCAGACACCCCGTATACATACATTTATTTACTGATCAAATATGCATAATTTAATTTTCAAAGAAACTGGGGCATAAACATTTAAAGTCACAATGTCACATGAATAGAAAGCAGGAGTTGGTAAACTTTTCCTGTAAATGGCTGCAAAGCAAATATTCTATGTTTTGTAGGTCAAAAGTCTCTTGCAAACACCCAAACCTGTCATTATAGCATGGAAGCAGCCATAATTTGGGCAATTTGTAAACAAATGAAAATGACTGTGTTCCAATAAAAAACTTTCTTCTCCTTCTCCTTCTCCCCCTCCCCCTCCCCCTCCCCCTCCTCCTCCTCCTCCTCCTCCTCCTTGTTCTTCTTCCTCTTCTTCTTCTTTTAATGAAAACAGAAGTCTGGGTAGATTTGGCAAATGAACTTCTTAGTTCACAGATTCTGATATGGAGAAAGTTTGTCATTTAATTAGTATTAAAACATTACAAATTTCCAATGAGTACTTTTCATTAATTTAATATATATTTTATTATATCATCTTATATCATCTTAGATTATATCATCTAAGCAGGATTGTTATTTTCATAGCCATATGCAAAATCTTTCATAAAATGCAGAAATGTATTAGGGAAAGTATTATATTTCAGGGAACTTAAGCAACACAAAGACACGTAGTTGTGCAGTATAACTCAGTCTGCAAACAAGATGTTATGTTCTAGAATTCTCCATGATCAGCTCTTGACAAATAACATATTTCGCATTTCATCACATACCCATTGAAGGTTGACATCCCTATCTTACCATGTGATTCTATTCGGTTTTCATCTTGGTTTCCTCCTTTTTGATGCTTTAAAAAATTATTTGTGCTTTTCATTTTCAAGAAATGGTTTGGCCGGAGTCTTATTGTCCCTGTATAACTCTAACCTTAACTCAACATCTTGCAAAAGTAAAGATGATAGATGATTGATTAATAGAGATCTAAAACTAGGGGTCAAGGGTCACGATTCTACATTTCTGGGGTTATATTTCTGATTTCCAGTATTTTGAGTTGCTTATGTATTGCCAATTAAATATGTTTTTATAGAATAGGAATTTTATTATTTATGTACTTATTCATTTGCCACTTTCCTGTGTCATGGGGTTCATGGGGTTTATGATGGTTTAGTCAAACAAAATGATTCCTTGGATGCAGAGGTCCAGAGCAAGATCCACTCACAGAAGAAAACAGTAACAAAATAAGACAGAAAATACGAGAAAAATAAAAGAAGAAAATATGGATACAGATGAACAGATAGATTTTAATTATATGAAACTAAGAGCTGCTGCAACTATAATTTAAAAGATAAATCTTCTAAGACACTACACATGTTACCATATTCAGTAAAATATTTCTTTACCAGGAGCCAAGTTTTACTGAGCTTGACAAAAAAAGAATTTGTTCTTGTTTGAAATGTATGGAATAGCTAATGTTTTGTTTACTGTTGTTTTTCTTATCATTATTTTAGTTTCTCCTATTTATCATTGTGATATACGCATTATTTTTTTTGATGTTTATTTATTTATTTGAGAGAGAGAGAAAGAGCAAGTGGGGGAAGGACAGAGAGAAAGGGGGACAAAGAATCCTAAGCGCTGTCAGCACAGAGCCTGATGCAGGACTCGAACTCATGACCTGTGACATCATGATCTGAGCTGAAATCAAGAGCTGGAAGCTTAACCGACTGAGCCACCCATGCACCCCATATGCGTGCATTCTTAAAACAAGTAGGAAAATATAGCAAATTGGACTTTTAGTAAAGAATAACATCTATAAATTGTACACAGCAGGAATTATTATTTTTAATTTCAACTTTTTACACAATGTTTACAGTGAATACATTTGGTTGCCAACTAGATTCAGCTAACCCCCCCCCCCATATTTGGGAAAATTAATCTGTTTCTGTATGAACTAGTTCTTACTCCTGGATGCATGAATGGCTTCATGTTTCTCAACATTTCTCTTTGGCATAATTTGTTCAGAGATGGAAACAAATAGTCATTAAAACACAAGTGAAGTGCCTTGGGGTCTCTTGGAATAAAATTATTTACTCTTTAGCACAAGAAGAGAGAATGAACCTCGATAACAAATGACAATGTGAAGACACCAGATCAACTAACCCTTAGCCTACTTTATCTTTCTATGCATGTGTCACATTTCTTTATTGTTTAAGCCTTTTTGGACATTTTCAATTTTTTCTTTTTTCTTTAATGTTTATTTCTTTTTGAGGGAGAGTGAGAGTGAGCAGGGAGGGGCCGAGAGAGATGGAGACACAATATCCACAGTAGGCTCCAGGCTCTGAGCTGTCAGCACAGAGACTGATGTGGGGTTTGAACCCATGAACCATGAGATCATGACCCGAGCCAAAGTCGGACGCTCAACTCACTGAGCTACACAGGTGCCCAACGTCTTTGAATTTTTCTACCTTCATGCATCATGCATTTTTCTCAAAACCATTCGTGAATATAATTTTAGAGAAATCTATGCTCCAAGACTGTAGTGATGAGGATGTAGACTTTATGTGCTATCCTTCTGACTACAGTTGATTAGACTATGTCTACGTATCTAATGAAGGCACTAGAATAGTTTATGCTGTGAAGTAAGTAGACCTAAAGTTTCTGATTAAAGGTTGATCTTCTAGGGGTGAGTCAGAACCTGAATAATGGGTGGTTTTCATCTTCTCTCCACTATTAGATCTGAACATTAGCTGCTCCAGTCTTCAGTTAGTCAGTAGATTTACATTCCTTAATTATCTGGTTTAAAAAAAGAAATCAGGGTGCCTGGGTGGCTCCGTTGGTTAAGCGCCCGACTCTTGATTTCAGCTCAGGTCATGATCTCACAGTTTGTGAGATTGAGCCCCCCACTGGGGGCACTGTCAGTGTAGAGCCTACTTGGGATTCTCTCTCCTTCTGTCTTTGCCCTTTCTCAGCTCGTGTGCACACACACTCTCCTCTTTAAAAAAAAATCAGTAGTTCTTTAGGGCATTGATGAATTGTAATATTTTAATCCAAATCTTTCTTTTAGAGTAACTCAATACAGTCCTGGCTAACAACATCTGGAACATCATGCCGTGTTCCTCAGACCACTGGCAGAAGACATTTGTAGAATCTACCCAGGCGGCATGGAAAAGCTGACGGCTGTTTACCAGAATGTTTGTCTATAGTTCTCAGAATGTTTCTCTGTCTATGAAACAGCATCAGTGTCTCAGGAATTACCGCCCTCCTTCATGCTTATCCTGTGGTATGGAGACCTCCCACCATCCTAGTGTAATGGCTTTGACTCTCGTCTGGATAGTAATGTACTTAATTCTGAGACGTTCCTTTCTTACACAGCCATGTTCCATTCACCGTTCACAATTTCATGCTCTTTCTGCCTCTGAAAAAGACTTCATGTACTTTTCCTTCTGATACGAAGAAAATGCTGTAGAGCAATCCCTGAGCTTATACGGTGACTAGTCTACATTCTTAGTTGTGTCATAGGTGTGGAGCCTGCCGGATTCCAGGCTGTCTCCGGAGAGGACAAACGTTTCGTAAGTAATTTAAAACACTTTGTGTCTATGTTAAAATTGAATCTAGTTTGTCACTTTGCAGAGATGTTTTGTAACATATCTCCCACTAATAAAATCACCAATCTCTATTCATGGTATTCCACTTGAAAAGTATTAGTTCAGAACCCTACATTCTTTACAAAATTTACTCCTGTCTCAGTGTAACTTCTATAGTTGTGATTATCCTTTTACTGTGATTGAAAAATTGGGCTGACCTGTGTTTGCTCCCTTATGTATAACATAAGCCCTGGAACTTGGTGTTGAACATACACTCTCAGGTCGCACCAAGTGCAGTTGTGACCCAAAGTGGAGGTCAATATGGTACCAAGACAGGAAACAATATCCCATAAAATGTTAGATTCCTACATAAACCCTGGAACAGGGATGAGTCTAGAGGATGTTATGCCAGTGACCTAAGTCATTCACAGAAGGACAAGTACTGGATGACCCCACTTGTATGAAGTATCTAAAGGTGTCAGACTCCTAGAAGCAGAGGAGAATGGTGATTAATTAACAGGGCCCGGGCGGGCAGAAATGGAGAGTTGCTCAATGGGGTAAAGTCTCAGCTATGCAGGCTAAATAAGGTCTAGACATCTGTGTTTAAAGTACATACTGGGCATTGTACTTTAAAATTTAAGAAGATAGATCCTAAGTGTTCTTAACACAAATTTTAACAAATGCTTAAGGAAAAAAAAGTTCATTTTTGCTTTTGACCCATGTTGCAGAGACATCTAAGTTGTTTATGTAGCAAAGGGTAACTAGTAAAATATGTTGCTTATGAATTTACACATGAAGTAAGCATAAACCAGGCATCACATAATCGATTTAGTTATTACTGGCATTAGTTGTAATCCCTTTCCTACTGTCCTTCCTTTGTTATGATAAAAAGCAACGAACATGCATACAGTCCCAATACTGGAGAACACAAGTATCTGAAATCTGTGTTTGTCTCCTCACAATAATTGCTTATGTAAACCTTAACAATATTACTTGTTTCAGACATCAATTATAGTTTTAGCACTGTTTCGGCCTTAGGCCCTTTTCCTATTTTCGGACCTCTCTCATTTGGTACAAAAATACTTTAGCTAAAAGCAGCTTTAGGAATCAACAGATAGCCTATTATTACGTACTTCATAATAAATAACAATAATTATAACAAAATCTAATCATAAATTTAACACAATAAGTATATTTAGGTAATAAACCGAGGAGAAGAAAGGGATTTTAATTTAGACATTGCCCTCTTTCTGTATTTTATTTGATTCCTGAGCAGAAAGACTGACTAAAGGAGCAGCCAGAAGGCACAGACACAGATTGGGAAAGCTCTTCTGTGTTTAGTAACTTTTGTGCATGTTTTAAATCAATCATTTGTTTCATCAGCTAATCCTCAAGTGGAGGGCATGTCCTTTCCACTCGCAGAAGTTGAATTCCCTCCTTACCAACTCCAGCCAATGCGTACTTTATTTTCCTTTTGCTTGTTGTTAGGAAACAGGAGGCGGGGGTGGGGAGGGACTGTTCATACCACTTGCTGGAGCTGTGTGCATTTTCATCCAAGCCTATGCACGGACGTCAGAGTGCCCTTATGGTACTTTGCACAAAAGGCTCAGTGTTCATGGCTCTACTCAGAGAACCCAAAATAGCATGGAGTAAGCAGTGACATAGTGACATAGTGGTACTAAAAACGCAGGCATCCGTAACTCAGAGCAGTAACCCAGATGTCAGGTTGGGCGAGAAGCTGGTGAAGCAAAATAAGAAGCCTTCCTCCTGCTGTTCCTTCTGCGTTCATCACGAATTTGGAAGCTCAGTGTTGGGAGACCTCCTAGGACTGGAAGATACACAGGTAAGAATGTGATAATTAGGCATATTTGACTTCTATGAATTATCTCTTAGTGGAGAGAGGGCCCAAAAGTACTTGAAAAGCTCTTTGCTAGTTTATGGTCCATAAGGGGAAAAATGTTCTACAATATGTGAAACCATGACACGTATATTGCACTTTTTCAAAGCCAAATATTTGTGACAATATTTGCCATCTCTGCACTAGAGATTTGAGGAAAAATCTAGAACATTAACACATTAAATTTATTGGGGGGAGAGCATCACTGCTGCTTCTTTCCCTTTCTCCAGGATTTTGTTTTATCATATGTTTATCTCTATACTATCACATGCTATAAACCATGAAAGCACCTTAAAGGGATGAGAAAAATATAAAGTAAATATTTTAATTAAATTGTTGATTAAATTAAATCAATTATTTATGATTATCAGTATGGAGCTTTCCGCGTATCTGAATAAAACTGAATGTTTCTTTGAAGGACTGTCGATTCTCAAAGTTGACATATAATGATTTTATTTTCTTCCCCTTTGCCAGTTGTTTTGGGTATCAAACTTTGTACCGACTCTAGAAAAATCTTAAAGCAAAAAGCTTCGGTGATGAAGAATATTATAATAATAATAATACTAATAAAAGGAATCTGTTGGGCATATTATCAATACAGACACATATTCTGGAATGTGCACATATTAATTTCAATAAATTATATCCATTACATGTGATAAAACTAATTCATCAAATGTGAAAGACAAAAAAGTCTAAATTAAGAATATATAAATTGTAGGAGATACTTAATATTGTTTCAGTTTTAGTTTATAACAAGCAATTTTTAGTAGGGTTACTAATTTTAATGAAACATTTCAGTGTAAATTTGCCTGAGGGATTTAGTAAATCTGTAACTACAATATAAGAAACACACAAAGAGGTAGCAACAAAAATATCTAAATAGAATGGCAACTATTTTCTTTAAATACATTTCCATTTTAGTTCTATGAATTCATTTTTTGAATTAATATATCTGTAGAGAAGACATTATTAATGTAAAATATTTACAACTTTAGCAATATATATTTATATTTTGGATCCATTTGCAATAACAAATAATGTAATAAAATAATATACATTCATATAATATCCTTTATTCCACATTTAAAAAACTTTAGATGTTTAACTATTACACATATGCACATATACATACTTCTAATTTTTAATTTAAAATATTTACATTTTAATATAAAGTGTACATTTCTGTTTTCCAAATTTTGTAACTAACACAACTATTCCCAAAAAGTAATATTATAAAATTAAAAGTGTAAAATTATTCAATCTTTACAAGTAACCAGTTTATGAAATCTAGAAGTCATCTGATCTCTTATTCTTTACACGTGTTTTAACAATGACCAAAATGTCTCAGATCATTCTGTAAATTATATCTGTATTTTCCATTGTCAATTTTAGTAAGTTCTTGTGCCTTAATGAAATATTGAAATATTTATACTATTAGTGTATCTCTCTCTCTCTCCCTCTCTTTCTCTCCTCTCTCTCTCACAGACACACACACACACACACACACACACACACACGTTGTAGAAGTCTTAAAGGATATATTATCTATTTATATTTTTGGTTTTGTTTTCTCCTCTGGAATCTTTCCAATATACTTATCCCCAGGGAGCTTTTTTTTTTAACAAATTCAATCAAATTATCATAAATTAAGATGCATTAAAATCTTTAAAATGATGTGCACACATGCTTCTCAAGCATTCTTAAGATATCTGGCTCATCTTTCAGGAATTTGTCATAATGAAGACATATACAATTTGATAAATGATAACCTATAGCTAAATATAAATTGATATTGAATATTTTTGACACTCACACTCTTAACATGTTATCTTTAAATATTATATTCAAAGTGTTACTGAGTAGTATTTAACACGTTATTGGGTAGTAATATAGTAGAAATAAGTGTATCACATGATTTAAAAGGACATGTTGGTCTTTTCATATACCTTTCTTTAGGTTGGGATTTATTGCTCCTGACCTAATGTTTGAGAACAATGATAATAAATATGAGAAAAATGGAACGTTTATATTTTGTTGTCATGACAATTTCCTCCTACTATTTATAATCTTCCAGTACCTATGTCTTTGCTTTGGCATAATAGGTTGAAGGTGAAAAATAAACAAACATGAAACATAATAACCCCACATGAATCCTTTCTTTCTAGCATTGCTTTTGACAGCTCACAGACTTGAGAAATGAGTTGCTTTTGCCAAAGTGACCAGAAAGATGTTTGACACGTGCTTGAAAAACCCATACTCAAAGAGTTTTCAACTCTCATCACCACTCACTTGAAAGAATCAACTTAAATGTTCTAAAACCTGCTTTTCTGCAACTTACAACAAATCAATGTCTTTCTGAAATGATGCATGCTCTGAGATGATCCAGTAAGAGCATTCTGGTCTCACTTTAAAAACCACTTTAGAATTAGGAGAGCAGAAATATTTTTGTCAGAAATTCATTGCACTAATTACTCATTAAAAAGACATTCAGAATCATCAAAGAATGTTTTAAAGTTAAGACAAAGTATCTAATTGTTGGAGGCTTTGCTTTGGCACACCAAGTCGAGTTTGAAATGTTAGTATAGGACAGTGACTTAACAAATTACAAGATCAGTACATCCACATTTTATCTGTTCCTTCATTCTAAGAACTTACATGATAAATGAACTTTGTAAATTTATAGGATAGTATATTAAAGTGGGAAAAATTCTGGCACATCAGTTATAGCTTAAAATAACCTAGGTAATTTTCTCTAAGTGCAAAATTTAGAAATGTCATTTCTGTGGAAATGAGCAAATTATACATATAAATCATAGAAAAGGAAAATGCCACCATTTTTTTTCTGTTTTTAAATTGGATTATAGCTAAATTGTTTCCAAGGGTTTGCTACCATTTTTTAAAAAAATTCTAGTAGAGATTGACCTTTTTTTGATGAAGAGATAATGCTGCTAAATTCAGAGACAAACATAAAATGTAACAAGGAAACTAAAGAGATAAAAAGAAAAGGGTATACATGCATCTTTCTAAAAACTTTTTAATGGTATTGTTCTTTGTTATTAAGTAAATACTTCATGACAATGCTTGAGGTTGCTTTTGAACCAGAAAGGCAAAATATAATGATTTCCCCATAATATTAGATGAAAAAGAAAGGGGTCATAACATCACTTTTCAGATAGAAGTCTCTCCCTTCTAAATAGGGCTTTTGTCTTAAGGTCCATAGAGGACATTGGTTACTCTTTGGTTATTTTCTCTCTTGTATCCAATGTCTGTAAGATATGCCAATTCTGTAAGTATATCAGGATTTGACTCCAAATTACTGGTTAATAATAAATAGCATATGTGTTTTCGTATACACACTTATACATGTGTCTATGTATTTGTTTATGTATTTATATATATACATTTTAAATATTCATAAATTTGAAACATACACATGTGCACACACACACACACACACACTCATTTGATAATTTCAAGACCACACAAATTATTTGTTAAAATTCTATGCCTTTTCTTTTCCCCTCATCTTTTTTTTTTTAATTTTTTAAAGTTTTTATTTTAATTCCAATTCGTTCACATACAGTGCTATACTGGTTGCATGTGTAGAATATAATAATATAACACTCCCATACATCATCCTGTGCTCATCACAACTAGTACACCTACTTAGCACACCCATCACCTACTTAACCCATTTCCACACCCGCCTCCCCTTTGGTAACCATCAGTTTGTTCTCCGTTGTCAAGAATCTGTTTCTTGATTTGCCTCTCTCTCTCTCTCTCTCTCTCTCTCTCTCTCTCTCCCTCTCTCCCTCTCCCTCTCCCTCTCCCTCTCCCTCTCTCCCTTCCTTCCTTCCTTTTGCTGATTTGTTTTGCTTCTTAAATTCCACACAGGAGTGAAATCAAGTGGTATTTGTCTTTCTCTGACATTTTGCTTAGCATAATAGTCTCTAGCTCCATTCCATCCATGTCCTTGCAAATGGCAAGCTTTCATTCTTTTTCATGGCTCAGTCACATCCCATTGTATATATGTGCCACATCTTTGTTACCCATGCATCAGTCAGTGGACACTTGGGCTGCTTCCGCAGTTTGGCTGTGGCAGGTAGGGCTGCTCTAAACATTGGGATGCATGTATCCCTTTTGAATTCATATTCTTTCGTATTTTTTGAGTGAATACCTAGCAGTGCAGTTGCTGGATTGTAAGGTAGTTTTATTTTTACCTTTTTGAGAACCTCCACACTGTTTTCCAGAGTGGGTGCACTAATTTGCATTCCCACCAACAGTGCAAGAGGGTTCCCGTTTCTCCACATCCTTACCGACACCTGTTGTGTCTTGTATTTTATGTCATTTACATAATGGATTATATATAAAGTTACTTCTATGAAATTTAAATTGAAACCATTTTAAAGATATGGAGTAATGTTGTCATTGTGTGTGTATATTAAACTAATGTTTAAAACACACAGCTCTTAGGGGCGCCTGGGTGGCTCAGTCGGTTAAACGTCGGACTTTGGCTCAGGTCATGATCTTGTGGCTCATGGGTTTGGGCCCCACCTCAGACTCTGTGCTGACAGCTCAGAGCCTAGAACCTGCTTCAGATTCTATGACTCTCTCTCTCTCTGCCCTTCCCCTACTCGTGCTCTGTTTCTCTCTCTCTCTCTCAAAAATAATAAACATTTTAAAATAAAAAAACACACAGCTCTTAAATCATAAGTATAATTTTGATGAGATTATGTGACATTGTATTATAGTGATATTGAGCATTTGCATTGAGAAGAGGAACAAGCAATACATTTTTAATGCTGTATATGTGTGAGTTAAGTATCACAAATTTTAGTAAACTATTAATTAGCTGCTTTCTACATATTGTGAAACAAAATGATGTTAGGATTGCCGCATTAAGAAAATAAGGTGAAGGATTATTTTGTGTAAGAATATCATCCCTTGGGGCACCTGGGCGGCTCAGTCAGTCAAGCATCCCACTTCAGCCTAGGTCATGATCTTGTGGTTCACAAGTTTGAGCCCCTTGTCAAGTTCTGTGCTGAGAGCTCCAAGCCTGGAGCCTGCTTCGGATTCTGTCTCTCTCTCTCTCTCTCTCTCTCTCTCTCTCTCTCTCTGCTCCTCTCCCACTAGTGCGCGCTCTCTGTCTCAAAAATAAATAAAAACATTAACAATTTAAAAAAATTTAAAAGAACATCATCTCTTCATAGAACATATTAACTTTTTACCCATTTATAAATGGAGCGGCTCATAATCTAGAGAACTTAAGTTTTAGGGAGAAAAAGGAAATTTATCCACTCATTAATTAATTCATTAATTAATTTGTCAGATTATACTGAATGCTTCTACATTTAAACACTGAAAGGAAGCATGTTTATCTTCTCTGGCATAAAATGCAGAGGAATCAAAAACTTAAAAAATCTATATCATCTTGCTTTTGAAATCCATTTTGTACATCAAATTAACTATATTCATGTTGATTTTCCTTCTTGAAATCTATATGTATTTTTAACTTATCCCATCTCTTGGAGGTACACTTTTAGCATTTTCTAGTTCTAAATATGTATCTCTTTTAATTTTTCCTGTATACATTTTATTTAGAATTAAAATGATGTACCCAAATCTCTTATTTTGGGAATCATAAAGTAGAAATTTATTTACTCTGTAAGCATGCTATTCATGTTAAAAGGATTTAAAAATCTCCCTTGAAAGGTGTTTCCAATATTGTATTTACTAAAATACATTACTTTGTCATTTTTTTGTACATAGCTAATAGCACATAGTTGTAAAATGATATCTTCAAAATGTAAAATAGTTGTGTTAAACACTCCACTAAACTAGTCCATCTGGTTTCAAATTTTGTCTTGAAAATTAATTTTCATGACTATGTACTCTGAATAAACTCAACAAGATAAACTAAAAATGTAAGCTACTAAAAAAAATTGTGGGCTAGTCATTAAGTTATTTGAACTTTGTATTTAAAAAACAAAACAAAACAAATGATATAGAATTTTTGGCTTATATGTTTTATATGAAGAAACTAAAAAAAATTGAGTTTTTTATTATAAACTTGAAACTAAAATAGTTATTTAACAAAACGTACACAAATATTTTGTACCAAAATAATTATATATTCTCATTTACTTTTTAAAACTAGTCCTTTGAAATATACATTCCATACTAGGACTCAAAATTCATTATAATTTTAGTCCAAAATTTTTGTGGATGAAGAAATACTAAATTAAGCTCTTAATCAATTAATTTTTTTTCAGTTTTGAAATTGATTTGAGTATCATCTTAATACATGGAATAATCTGAGAGATTAAAAGTTGAATTTTCTGAATTTCTTTTTTTAACTCTCAAATCACAGAGAAGTGTAAGGAAACGATTATAATTTTATTACTATTATTTACTTATATATTGTTATTACTCATAATAAACAGAATTTACTGAGTGGTTACGTTGGTATTCGGTTTATTTTTTTCTTTGCAACATTTTTGCTTGTTATTGCTCATTTAATTGTCCCAAAAATGGAATCTCAAACACTACATTTTCTATCTTAAAGCATTCTTCTTTAACTCCAAACTTCCCAGGGAAGAGTTCCCACATCTCTGCTTTTCCTCTATTAGCATCTACTTTGAATGAGTCATCCACTCTTGGAAACCAGTTCTAGACTCTAGTCATTCTTAAATCCACTCTTTTCTGATTCCTGACAATCACTCCAAAAACTTGTCTTTAGCTATTCATGAAGACGTACCACTTTTTAGTTCGCTTTTTAATTGACAAACGGTTTAAGAAACCTAATCTGGGCACTTTGGGTGCATGTTAGTTTTGGCGCTGGGTAAATTACTGCTCATATTGATGTGGCTTCCTTTGGTGACAAGTTAAGAGAGATTTCTGTTTTCATGTTCAGCTGGTAACATTGATTTTTCCAATTACATACAACTCACTATAGAACTCTACTTATTAATACTGTGAGTGTTGTCCACTACTAAATCTTTCTATTATCCAACGACCCAACAACTATCATTGTCATCGTCCTGTCTAATCTCTTTAAACATTTGAGTATATGTGTCAAAAGTTACTTAACTAGCTTTCACAAATAGATTTATATTTTTTACACAATAATATATTGGTAAACAATGTTTTGCACCAAAATTTCTAAATAACAATTTGCTTCTTTAGGATTGTGTCCAGGCATGAGTTTAATAGATAAAATGGTGTGAAATACTTAATACTCCTGAAATATATTTTCTAATTTTTTAAAAAAATATAGTTTCAGCTTATTTTACTTGCATGAAAAACAATTCATGACAAAAAGTTATGGATTAATAAATTGGAGGTTATAGGAAGTAAGTGCATATATTTGAGAGACTTAAGAGGTAGAATTGACCATAGATGAAGCTTGAATATGTGTGGAGGTAAAGCATATGTGGAAGGGGGATTCTTTATTCACTTATTCAAGTGCCAGTTTTTGAGCGGGTACTGATTTTGTTCAGTGAGAGACAGAACATAATAATAAGATGAACAAACAATAAAAGATAATGGTTTCTATGTGGGTCATAGACTTTGAAATGTCTCTTAGAAAGTAGGTCTATAGATTAAGAAAGAGATAAATATGGACTGTTGGTGATCCTTTGTGATGCTTTGGTGTCTAGATGTTAATTGAAGCCATAAAATCCGAAGATAAATTATCTCATGTATAGAATAAGCAAATCATTTCTTAAGAATGGGACACTTGGGTGGCTCAGTTGGCTAACCATCCAACTCTTGATATCCACTCAGGGCAGGATATCACACTTTGTAGGATTGAGACTCGCTTTGGGCTCTGAGCTGACAGCATGGATCCTGCTTGGGATTCTCTCTTTCTCTTTACCCCTCCCCTATTTGTGCATGTGTGTTCTGTCTCTCTCTTAAAGAAAAATGGAACTCGAGTATTTAAGGAAGAGGACAATCAAATAAAATAGAGATTCTTGAGGTGAAAGAAGAACTTGAAAGTGTATAGAGCTTTGCAAGCCAAAAAAGAGAATTTTTAAAAAGGAGTGGGGTTATGATGAAGGCCACATTGTGCTGCACCACTAATTTCAAAAAAAAAAAAAAAGTATTTATTGAAGTTTGTTAAAGAAATAAAGGGGATCCTTCTCACCCTGGATGGATTGGTTGCATTGTAGTATTGGGAGAAAAGCCAGATTGCATTTTTCTGTAGATTGGATGAGAAAATGTGGAGACTGCGAATGGCCACTTATTCTGTAATAATATTTGCCTTCCATTTCTTCCAGATCTACTTTTGTATGTTGTGCCTTTTGAATTAATCTTTTCAGTCTTTTTTTATCCTATTTTCTATATCTGTGCTTTGTTTTTGTACTTTCTTAAAGATTTTTTTTTCCTAATTTATCTTTCAAAATATCCTCCTACATATACCTTTAACAAATAGCCAGGAATTACAATTCCTGTCTAAATACTCTTATTAAGAGCAAGCTATGATCCTTTCCTGGAGGATGGAGGAAGTTTCTTTTATTTACCTAAGGAGATTTTGATCTGTCTTTCCTTTCCTTTCCTTTCCTTTCCTTTCCTTTCCTTTCCTTTCCTTTCCTTTCCTTTCCTTTCCTTTCCTTCCCTTCCCTTCCCTTCCCTTCCCTTCCCTTCCCTTTCCCTTTCCCTTTCCCTTTCCCTTTCCCTTTCCCTTTCCCTTTCCCTTTCCCTTTCCCTTTCCCTTTCCTTTGTCCTCTACCACTCTTGGCATTTGTTTCTGCTTCTTTTCAGCTATATTTTTATGCTTTGTATTTGGTTTGAACTTTTTCTTTCAACTAGAGTCTTGCCCCAAATGGGACTTCATGTATGTATAAGAATAAGGAATGTAAAAATTGTTTGGGAAATCTCTTTTTGTATAAGTGAGGAATGGAGTCTAAATACTGCCAGACTTTATGAAACATTTTTCTGGCAAGACCAAGGTGATTGATTTAGAGATTCTGAAATATCATTTCGGTTTTTCTCTTGAGGATATATATTTCTCCATCAAAGAAAGTTGAAAGGGGGTGCCTGGGTGGCTCAGTCGATTGAGCAGCCTACTTCTGCTAAGGCCGTGATCTCACAGCTCATGGGTTTGAGCCCCGCATTGGGCTTGTGCTGACAGCTCAGAGCCTGGAGTCTACTTCGGATTCTTTGTCTCCCTCTCTCTGCTCCTCCCCTGCTCTCTCTCTCTCTCTCTCTCTCTCTTGCTCTCTCTCTCAAAAATAAATAAACATTAAAGAAAATTTTTAAAAAGAAGGTTGATAGGAGGCAGATAGGCAGGGGAGAGAGAGACAGAGAGAGACTTCAACTTACAAGTTGATAGAAATCAACTTTTGTAAATCTATATTTGGAAGTTACGATGGAACTATATGGTAATGGTTTTATCCTTCTGATATCTCTGGAGTTCTTAGGTTCTGTGACTACTTATACGCATTTCTACTCCCGTCTCCTGCCAGATCCTGGCATTTCACATAATGTAAGCTGGACGCCATTAGCCTTGGGTGTAAAAACCTGAAATTATTTGTAATCTTTAGGATGTATTTCCCATTGTCAATTGCTGTGACATTGAACGAGCTCTTTCCTGCATGATTTAAACAGTATGCATATTGACAGTTACTCCTCAGATTTTTTATTCTTGTAGCAATCGGGACTTACTAGTGATTCTGTTTTGTACTTCAGGAAGAGATTAATTAGAATTTTCCCAAGAAACCTGGGAGTATAAATATTTAAATAAATGGCATCTATTTGTGACATAATTATTACTATCTTTATTGAATATTTAAAGCATAAGCTTCAGGTCCAGCTAATTATTTTTATGCGACTTATCACAGCACACCTAGAAGTTAGGTATGTTATCTCATTTTGCAGTTGGAGAAACTCAGTCTGATAGTGTTTAAGTACTTTGACTGGTATCATGCAACTATAATATTATAGAGGCACAAATCTTTACATTTTATACCGATTCTCCTTAACAGTCAGCATTCATTTAATAGTAAATGAAGATTTAAGTAATATAATTAAGAAAAAGAACCAGCTGGAAATTATACAGTTCATTTGACTTAATTCCTTATTTCATAACCTACCTTTGTCTATCCTCAATCTGTATTACTTCTCATAACCATCTATTCTAGTGTAATTTGGCAGCCAGAACGTTACTACTGCATGACCAGGGCATAAAGTAAAAGTTTGAGGACCCCTGCAAATTGTTCTCTTGAAGAAAGAGAAAAGCAGGATAAGGTGGGCGATATGGACTTGAATATTCAAAATGGCCACGTTTTCCGTCTTGCAGAGCAGTCTCCAAGGAAGTGACTCCCTGATAGTCTCCTATAGGTAACACAGAGTGTGCCCAAGAGTGTCAACTCAACTGTGACAAAATATGAGAAATTCTATTGAAGTTTTACCTCATACCATTGCATTTCAACTTTGAGAGTATTTTTTTTATGAAATATCTAGATAGTGGTAAAAGTTATAGGAATAAATGATTAGCACCTAAAAACGTATTACAACATTGGAGTTTACCCTAAGTATTTTTTTTTCTCATAGGAGAATAGGGAAACTGCTCTAGAAATAAATCCTGGCCAGTATCTCCACATATATTTATGTTCTAGAATAGCATCCATATTTGGAAAATGGCTCCTGTAAGTTTAAGGGTACCAGCTCTGGAGGAAGTAAATTGCTCGGATTTAACTCTGGCCTGACCAATTATTATATGGCTAAGCAAAGCTATTTCTATGGGTTCACTATCTGCCTTTATAAGATAGCAATAATAATGGAACATATGCCATAGAATTGTTGTAAGATAAATCAGTTAAAGAATGGCATACTCTTTGTATAGTAATAACCATGAAGTAAGTACCCAGTGTATGCTGGGTAAGATGTTGACGATGATAACGATGATGGTGATAATGGTGATGGTGAGGATGAGGATGATGGCCGTGGTATCCTTGAACTATCTGCCTTAGAATCACGCTGGAGCTGTTAAACACACCTAAATGATGAATCTGAATCTGTGGAGTGTGGTATCCACATTTCACTTAGCTTTTCAGTTAATTCTAGTGTGAATAAGGTGAGTACATCATTTTCCAAAAATTGAGTGATGGAATCAAGCAAGTTATTGTTTACTTTACACTTATTTAAAGAACAAGGGATCCTTTCCATAAGTAATAAATGCTTTAGGGACACCTGGGTGGCTGGGTCAGTTGAGCATCTGACTATTGATTTCAGCTCAGGTCATGATCTCGTGGTTTGTGGATATAGCCGTGCATCAGGCTCTGAGCTGACAGTGCAGAGCCTGCTTGGGATTCTCTCTCTCCCTCTCTCTGCTTCTCCCATACTTGTGTGCTCTCTCTCTCTCTCTCTCTCTCTCTCTCTCTCTCTCTCTCTCTCTCAAAATAAGTAAGGAAACAGTAAAAAATACTTTAGGGGGTGCCTGGGTGGCTCAATCAGTTGTGCATCTGACTTCATCCTAGGTCGTTATCTCATGGTTCTTGAATTCTAGCCCAGCATCAGGCTCTGGGCTAACAGGTTTGAGCCTGAAGCCTGCTTCAGATTCCGTGTCTCCCTCTCTCTCTCTCCCCCTCCCCTGCTTGCATCCTGTCTCTCTCTCCTTCAAACATAGATAAACATTAAAAAGAAAAAAATTTAGAAAATTATGATACTATTTTATAAATGTTTAAATTGTGTATTCTACGCGCACACACATACACACACACACACACAATGAAGTATATGGCTTTAAATTTTTTTCCATTCACTAAGATTTAGGTCTTTAAAAAGTCATGTTTATATTATGCCTTTTTCAATACAAAATTATATTTTCCACACCATTTGGCAGTGGTGCTTACTAAGTATTGCTTTTGATGGTAGAATACATTTATAGCTATTATAGTGATAAAAAATATGTACTGAAAACAATTGATAATTGAAGAAAGGAACATTTAGATGATATATTTGACCATGTGTTATGTAGTTACTAATACAACATCAGCAAAAAAATGTCAAATAGAGGGTAACTGTCTTTATTTACTGTAGTAAGCAATGGCTAAAAAGATTTTCAACAAGTGAAAAACAAAATAATATATACTTAATGGAAATTGAAGACAAAATAAATAATTTTGTAATACATTCTTGGGACAGTAGAATGCATTGTTGGTAAGAAGAAAAATATTTTTCCTTTCCTTGTTTCTATGGTGATACATACATTCAATTTGCCAGATATTATTTATGTGATGAAAATAATGAACTCGTAGTGTTTCATATTTATCCAAACAATGTTTTGGGGAAAAATGTCTCCCTTTGCATAATTTTATGATTGTGGAAATTCTTATGCTTTACATGCATGGTAACTGGTGATTTTGTTAAACCATGATTTATTTCATGGTTCAAGAAATCTTCAAAAGTATACTTTGTTCATCGTTCTATGAAGCTTTTATTTCCTAAATTTGTTTTTTTAGTTATTTTTACCATTGAAAGTCATTATTTATTGGTTCTATACTATCTGAAAGCCGTATATTCATTAGAATTAAACTGATAATAAAGGAAATTGGGGATATGTATTATATTTTCTAATCGGTGGATCAGTGGCATATCTGCATGAATAATAGTATTCAACCTATATAGAACTACACACACACACACACACACACACACACACACACACACACATACAGCAGAAGCCTTTAAAAAAAAACATTCTGTTTGTTTAAACATAATTTTTGTTTTTGTGTGTAATGAATGCAACTTTGATTACTTTTATTCACAGAAACTAAAAATGAATCAGATTCAACTAATTATGAAGATATAATCTACTTGGGATCAATTAAAAATAAATCTACTCTCTAGAATATTGTATGGTGATCCAAATCACAACAGTTCCTCAATTCAGTTTATATAGGTATAATATCCTAATGCCAAAAAAGACAGTGTAGGAAAGAACTAGTAGAATCATTTTTCATATGATATTAGCTGGAAATCATCATATGCTATATAGTCTATATTATATATCTTAAAATTTATATTTTGTGTAACATATATATACTGCCTACAACATATACCATAGGTAGTTTGTAATATATAACATATATAGCTTACACTTTATAGATTAAGTATTAAGTTTTTATTATGTATTATATACATACAAAGTGGTATGTATACATTAGCAATGCAAGAATGTCTCAATATTATTGAAACTATTCACTCTATTCTGTACCCTATCAGACCAAATCGAAAGAAAGAAACCACCTGGTAATCTCAATTCATAATCTCATTTTATAAAAAAAACAAAACAAAACAAAACAAAACAAAAAACACATATTTATAACAAAAACTCTTTAAAAACTAGGAACGAAAGTAACTTTTTAGCATATTAAAATATATGACAAAACCCTCAATATTTATCTCACTTAATGTTTAAATACTAAAAGCCTTTCCCTGTGAAAACGGGGAAAAAGCAAACATTTTGGAATTTTATGTGTGTGTGTATGCATGCATGTAATGTACTTTTAGATTATTGGTTATTAGGTATTGTGAGATGAGCAAGACCTTGGCTATTTATTGCCATGTGTGTCCCATGTGCCCTTGGCTTTTCAAATTTTTCTCTCTGGCACTCAACTCAAGCATGTGGTTATAGCCTCTGGGCTTGAAACTGGGAATAGAAATCTACAGGACTGAACATCCAAGTGTCTACGCACAATAATTCAATTAATTTTTCCTGAAGTAAACAAGTTGAATTGAATCCATCAGTCAGATAATAGTTAGGAGGGTCAGATTTAACAGTTGGGTTAGTGGGCAGGAGAGGTATGATTAGAAAGGAAGAAATATAATTACTACTATTATTGGAGATTTAGGTATACCTAAATATTTTACTGTCTAGAATATCAACATAAATAAAAGGTTAATATTTGAAAGCAAAAGAAAAAATTAAACTCAGTATGAAAGAGTTTAAGTATTTGCTTCAAAAATAGTGAGGAAATGGCCAAATAATTAATTCAGTACCTAAAGTTGTGGAGAAAATATCCTAAAAAAATCCAGACTGGGTTGGGTTGAACTAGAGAGGCCATGGCTTGACATATACACAGGAAGAAATTAGCTGAATTATACAGACTCTGGAGATTTGTACCCTATTTAACTACCCTTAATGTCTTAACTTGGAAATGGCTTAACTTGGGCCGCTGTCTGAAATAATGTTTTTGAAATTAATATGCAAATGTACTTGTCCCTGGGCACATCATCTTTCTCCCCCACTCTGACCCTATTCAACTTCTTGTATTCTTTCAGGTCAGGCATTTTTATCTCTTTTATTACTCTGACAAGACTTGATTCCAGCTACTATCTATAGCTGGCCTTTGTGACTCCTTTTTTTCTCATTAGTTTATATAACCCCACTTTGGCCTTCTTTCTTCTCTTTTTAAACGGAGGTTTACAATTAATATCTCACTGATTACAAAGAAAATTAACAAGAGGAAACACGAGGTACCTCGTATGGTTCCAGGAATATAGTTGGGGGTTTTATTAAGGTGCTAGGCTATGTAGTCAAGTAACCTCGTACCACAAATATTTAATGAGATTCATGAGGGTACAATATTCAGTTCCACACAGTTGCCAGTGCCCCTACCTTGATTGAGGTTCTATCATCTCATAACTACAGCATCTGATTGCCAGAGAAGGGAGAGAGAAAGACAAAATAATTATTCACAGGTCTTTCACTGCTCCAGGTCTGAAGTGATAAGCCATCACCTTTATTTATAAATGTTTAGAAAGCTAATCACATAACCCAGCCAAACTGTAGGAGAGATATTGGTATACAATAGTATGTGTACCACAGTGACCAAAAGATAGATGTTAGTTCTTTTTTTTTTTTTTTTTTTTTTTTTTTTTTCACTCTCAGGTCATGTTCTCCTAACCATGTCAGCTTGCTAATCATCCCGGGGTTAGGGATGGATTACATCATCATAAAGAATTAAAAGTAAGCCTTTCTTACAGCAATGGAGTGAAAGGAAACATCCCATGACAACAATTACAATTCTGAGTATGGAATCCCCAAGTGCCCACTTAGAATCTTCACCTGTAAGTTTTGCAGGGAGATACCTTAGTATTTCAAAGCCTACCTTTGACATTCCCTAGACAGTCTCTCTTGAAATCCAGTCGGTCATCAAATGTTGTCAATGCTGTTTCCGTATTACCGATTCTGTGACTCATCTCTTTTTCTGCAGACCGTGATTAGTCTGGGATACACTGGGATACACTGGCACCTTGAAGTGAGGGACAAACAGTCATGGGCCTGAGTCAGTAGATCCAGGGAAGCAACATCCCAGGGTCTGGAATTGCAGATGGCCTTGAAGCACTGATTCAAACATTCAAAATATTTAATTAAAAGCTAATATCATATTAAATGATTAATTTAAAAAGGATTAAAATAAAAATATATATGTATGTGAGTTAAATATAAAGGCAGACATTAACATGGGAAACAACATAATAGACAATACAGATTTCCCAAGATTTTTCAGCTGAAAGAGTACAACAACCTAACAGTTTCAAGATAGTTGTTTTTGTATTTCAGTAAGTGGACAGGGGTTAAATAGATTTCCACAAATATACAGTACCTTTTTTTTGGAGTGAATATTGAGGTAGTGTTTGACAAAAAAAAATTCGAGTTCAAGATATAGTCTATAACCTGTCACCAACCACCCATGCTACTGCTCTAACAGTAATTATAAAGGTACTTATGGAATAAAAGGGGACTGTTAATAGACATTTCAAAGTCTGCATTTTTCCCCCTTTTATAAACACATAACTCCTTAAATTAAAAGAAAGGCGGGGGAGCGCCTGGGTGGCTCAGTCGATTAAGTGCCTGACTCTTGATTGTGGCTCAGGTCATGATCTCATGGTTGTGAGCCTGAGTCCTGCGTTAGTCTCTGTGCTGATCGTGAAGCCTGCTTAAGATTCTCTGACTCTCTCTGTCTCTGTCTCTCAACCTCCCTTTGCCCTCTCCCCCACTTGTGTGCTCTCTCTCTCTCTCTCATCTTGAGAGAGAGAGAGAAAGGAAAAGAATACTTCCTCCGTAATAATTTAACTGCTCACAGCCCTAAGAGCTGCATTTTATTATTTGTTTCACACTGAGGTTTTATAAAATTTGCTTACTTAACACATTTGGATCTTAATATCAGAAGTTAGACATGCTTAATTAAATTGTGGGAGAGAAGTGTTTTATCTTACTTTTATTAAGTAGCATTTTAGAAACCATGATTTTGGGAATTTTCCTTTCTCCCCTAAGCTTCAGGATTTCCTGACCATCGCAAATTATTAGGCTTTTGATATATCATTTTGACCAAGCCACTCAACGGTTTTCTAAAGATGGAGACATTATATTAATGGCCATCTGTTTTTCCCTATGAGGAGCTGGCTTAGTTGAGCTTAGTTTTTTAGCTTTCCACAAGCCTTTCAGAAGACATTATATTTTTATAAGTTTTCACAGATGGAATAATTATCTTTATGTAACTAAGACGAGGTCATAGAAAAGACAATTCATAATTAGATTCAGTTGCCAACTGTATAAGTGCATAGATTATAATATTTTCCATCCCTTAAGTCATAATTAGTCTTCTTTGAAAACATAATTGTTCTGAGTCACGCTGGGATTGCTTTCTGCCCGTATACATCCATACACTATCACATACTATTGCAAGCATGACAATGTTTATTTGTCAGTCACATAGCCATGTTCCAGAATAAAAAAAAAAAAAGACTTTCAAACCATTTGAGAATACATGTAGAACCCATGCATTACGTGCCATGTATCCTACGCATTTTGTGATGGCCATTTATAACGGCTTTTATTTTCATATGTCTGTCTTGTTTGAAGAAATGACAGCTGAATATTTTGAAGTTGAGAAATAGATTGTCATCATCCACTTATAGGTAGCTACTTTTATGTAGTTAAAAGCACTTACATAACAATAGGTGCCGGACAATATTTAGGCACATGGACTCATTTAATCAAGATGACTCCATGGGAGTGTCGCTGGCGTGGTCTTCGTTTTTCAAATGAGATGAGTAGGCAGCCAGAGTTTAGACTTCTGTCAAGACACACAGCTAGTGGTACGGCTGGTGTAGTCATTCAGTCCTTCCTTGGCTCATCAACCCACCAACCTGCCTCTGGAGAACAGCCCCAGAGACAGCCAATAGTGGTCTCTTGATCGTCACTATGGTACTAAATAAACCCCAAATAAACTCGTGTAACATGTTTGTTTGTTTGTTTGTTTGTTTGTTTGTTTGTTTGTTTTTAAAGAGGCTCCCAGCACGGAGCCACATATGGGACTTGAACTCATGACCCTTAGATCAAGACCTTGAGCTGAGATCAAGAGTCAGATGCTTAACCAACCTAGCCACCCGGGCGTCCCAGTCTTATAATTTATTACATAATTATGGGTAGACATGTAATAAATATTAAAATGTGATACACATGAGGAAAATTTTAATTGATCTATAATTTCTCAGTGCAGATATGATTACTACCTGTATTTGAGGGCATCGTCTTTCAGGCTCCCTCCACTGAATTTGTCAACATAAGTTTTTCCTAAATTAATGGATTCATTTTCTTTGCATTTAACTTATTTCCTTCACCTATCGAAGCATTACAGCCATATTTCCATATCATTAAATGACTTTACAGCACCGTATGTAATGGCTGAATAGCATGATGTTAATATGAATTTTGAAATTTGTTTTTATTCACTTGTTTCTTTGTTAACTGTGAGACCAATTTTATATATCTCTCCAAATGAATAGATTTAGAGTATTCAGGGAATTCCCAGTGTTTTTCAATTACACAGTGAAACTGAAAGCATGGATAAATATGTGCAGTTTTATCTCCTCGAATAATGTAAGTGATATTTTGTCAGATATTGGAAGTAAAGTACTGCTTTCTCGTTCTTGTTTTTTTTTTCTTTTTGCTTTGTTGTTCTATGTTATATATTTTCACAAGAACATTAAGAGAAAAAAGAAACTTCACTAAAGAAAATATTTTACAGGTTTGACTGCAGCCACACAGAAAAGTAAGTGTAAGAAATAACATATGTACATGCAGTGACCAAATTAAAATCACTACAAATATGGCAAAGATATAATTAAGTCCCATGCAGAGTAATTGCATTGGCAACGTGTAATGAAGGATACGGTCCAAAAATGGTTTTAGGCAAATCTTCGGTGCGCAGACATGTAGCAATTCAGCCTTGAAATGATGAGACATCATGTTTTGGTAGCTTGTGGAAGGTGGAAAAATGTGGGATACCAGATTTTTTTAAAACGAGAGTTTTTGCCAGTGGGTGTTTCATCGGTTGGAATCTGTCTCTTCTTCTAGAATATTTTCACATTCAGGCTCAATTTTGTCATTGTTTAACACTGAATATGGTGCTCAAGAATCCACAGTCCTCTCCACTGCTGAGAACAGAGTTCCTAGAAGCCAACCCAGGGATGAAATGGCTCCACAACTCAAGACATGACACAAATAGTGAATGGGGAAGGCCGTGATGCCAAAGAGGGCTTGAGAGACTCTTATACGGGCACTCTGACTTCGTATTGCTTTACCTGTAGCAAAATGCTTTTATTTGTGCCAGTCAATATGCAAAATATGTTTCACGAGAGTTTATAAATGTGACAAAGAACGACCTTTTACGTCTACTTCTACAGAGAAAGAGTTGGCACATGTTTTATTGCAAATTTGGTCCAGAAATATCACTTCTTCTCACTTATGTATGCAAGCTATATCCACTTACATTTCTTTCTATATTTCCTATTAGCGGTTCCGAGAAAGCCCTTTGAAAGCCTTTATGGGTGGTGTCACTCTATGAAGCTGCCAAGTTTCACTTGATTTTTAAAAAGATCACAAATAGGATCAAGTTTCTATATTTATCCAATCCACATTCTTCTAGCTTCAACTTTTATCTTCTCCCACACAGACACCAAATCCATCATTCTGACTTATTCTTCCCTTTTTTTGACCTCAATGATCTTTAGAAGAAGCGGGGAGAGGTACTCTAAAAGGAGATAACGGAAAACATTTTATTATGTCTAGTTTCAAGATTGGTCCAGACGTTAAAATGCAATTTATAGATATTTAGTTAATTCAAATACGGTGAACTATCACTGACAGATGTCATGCACGTTGTTAGGTATCTACGTGTTTTCTTTCTTCCGTTCAGTAAGGCACAGTATATACTCTGTGCCCTTAAGATTACATTTCCAGTCTTATCTCTACCGGTAAATAATTATTTGCTACTGGACAGGTCACTCAAAATGTCTCGATATAAATTTCTTCATATGGGGATGCAATACATTAGAGAAAATACAGTTTCTAATATTCAAATTATATGATCCTACTTGGACATAATATGTTGATACTTACTATAATACTGTTATTCAGAGATTAGTATCATTTTATTATGTAATTTTGTGTTAATAGCAATGTCATTTAATTTTTATACATTATGTATTTTGAAATATAGTTCATTCTACTTTTTACTTAATATTTATAAATATGCCTAGGGACTGGAAATGAAATTAATCTAAACAAATTACCAGGAGACACAGTATTAGCATTTTTCCATATTGAAATATTATGCGGGTTTTAACCCCCACATTTACCTGACTGGAAAATATAACAGGACTGCAGATCTAGGGCGGAAATGTCACTCCTTGTTTCTCTAGGACCCATTTCAGACACACTAATTGATAACATTTTTCCTTATTAGCCCAGACTCTGCCTTGAACTTTTCTCAGTCTGGCCCTGCTGACAGCTGTCAACACTCTTCAATCAGAAGTGGACCATTATTTGAAACATTTTCCCTTCCCCTGAAATGTGTGACCATTACAGATAATTTGGCATCTAGAAGAGTATAAACAAAGCCATAATATTTCATAATTCACACATACCTACTGCATTTCATTATTGTATTTGTATAGTAAGAGGCTCAAATAAAAGTGTATTCATGTCTGTTTTATTATGATTTAGGACTATGAAATAAGATAGTTTAACTTTTAACTTTAAATTTAGTTGTAAAACACTTCAGTCATATACTTTATCTGAAAAACATATAAGATAGAAATTTAATGAGTGTTATTATTTGACATATTTACTTGAGATTATTTAGAGGGAGAAAAACGTGACAGAGATTTCTCAATTTCTTTAAACCCGTTTCTTTTCCTACTGTCATGGTATAAATACCATAATAAATCTTGCATATCATTTTTCTTTTCCTAGACTTTACAAAATCCGTGTATGACAATAGTCTTTTAGGGCATCATCTTATAATTTTGAAACACTTTATAATTGGTATCATATAATACCCTGATTAGAACTTTTTTTTTTTTTTCACATATCCTTTTTCCAAATTAATCCAATTTGTATTTGCCTCATAGTGGACAAATTTGAAGGTTTCTCTATGTATAAAGCAGTAAAAAAAATAGCTGTTAGTTTATACATTCAACTATTTTTTAATGTTTATTTTTGAGACAGAGACAGACCATGAGCAGGGGAGGGGCAGAGAGCGAGGGAGACACAGAATCTGAAGCAGGCTCCGGGCTCCGAGCTGTCAGCACAGAGCCTGACAGGGGGCTCAAACTCACAAACACAGGCGCCCCTAAACTAATTTTTAAATATAATAGATTTGGCCAAACTATTCCTCAAAATGATTGCCCAAATTTTCAATTTCATCAGCATTGTATTGGAGTCTGTTCTTCATGCATTTTCATCAATATCTGATATTAAACTGTTTAATGATTTTTGTCCACCATATGGATTTAAGAAGTACAGAATAAATTATTATTGTTGTTTTAGTATACAAATTTTAAATACAAGTGAAGAATAAAATAATAGCTATGCCAATGCTCATGACCCAATTTCAAGAATTAATTATCAAGCCTGTGCTTGGTTTTACCTGCTCCTAAATGCTCCTACTCTTTCTGAAATGCTTTAAAAAAAATTCTAGATGTCATGTTATATCCAACACCAACATACTTCAGTATACATGACATGACCAAAAATAGGGTATGTTTTTATATAACCACAAAGAAACTTCCGCAACTAATGAAATTCACAATAGTTTCTCTTTTATCATTTAAAGATATTGAATTATCATGAAATATTTTCACAGATTGATAAAAAAATGTAACTATAAAAATAAGTTTGTACAAAAGAAACAGCAAATGAAGCCTAAAGCCTAAAGCCAGCAGAAGAAGTGAAATAATAAAGACGAAAACAGAAATAAATGATATAGAAACAATACTGTAGAACAGATCAATAAAACTAGGAGTTAGTTCTTTAAGAGAATTAGTAAAATTGATACACCCCTAGACAGGCTTATCAAAAATAAAAGAGAAAGGGCTCAAGTAAATAAAATCATGAATGAGAGAGGAGAGATCACAACAAACACAACATAAATACAATTATAAGAGAATAGTATGAGAAATTAGGTGCTAACAATTGAACATTCTGGAAGAAATGGATAAATTCCTAGAAACATATAGATGACCAAAACTGAAACAGGAAGAAATAAAAAATTTGAACAGAACAATAACCAGCAAAGAAATGGAATCAGTAATCAAAAATCTCCCACCAAACAAAAGTCCAAGACCAGAGGGCTTCCAAGAGGACTTCTATCAAACATTTAACAAATTAATACCTATTCTTCTCAAACTGTTCCAAAAAATTAAAATGGAAAGAAAACTTTCACAGGCATTCTATGGGGCTAGATTCCCTTGATTCCCAAACCAGACAAAGACCCCAAGAAAAAGGAGAATTACAGTCCAATATCCCTGATGTACATGGATGCAAAAATTCTCAACAAGATACTAGGAAACTGTACCCAACAGTACATTTAAAGAATTATTTGCCATGATCAAGTGGGATTTATTCCTAGGCTGTAAGCGTGGTTCAATATTCACAAATCAATCAGCATGATACACCATATTAATAAAAGAAAGGGTAAGAGCCATCCGATATCAATAGATGCAGAAAAAGCATTTGACAAGGTACAGAATTCATTTTTAATAAAAACACTCAATAGAGGAGGGATAGAGGACTATACCTCAACGACATAAAGGCCATGTGCAAAAGACCCTGTATGCATTAAGACCCACAGCCAATAGCATCATCAGTAGGGAAAATTGCGAGCTTTCCCACTAAAGTCAGGAGTAAGACAGGGATGTCCACTTCCACCAATGTTATTTAACGTAGTACTGTCAGCAGACAACATAAAGAAATAAAAGGCATCCAAATTGATGAGAAAGACGTCAAACTTTCACTATTCAAGACAACATGTTACTCTATACAGAAAATCCAAAAGACTCAACCAAAAAAAATTGCTAGAATTGATACAAGAATTCAATAAAGTCGCAAGATACAAAATCAGCATTCAGAAATCTGTTGCATCTCTATACACAATAATGAAGCAGCAGAAAGAGAAATCAAGGAATCAATTCCATTTACAATTGCACCAAAAAACCATAAGATACCTAGGAATAACCTAACCAAAGAAGTAAAAGATTTGTACTCCGAAAACTGCAGAACACTTGTAAAAGAAATTGAAGAAGACATAAAGAAATGGAAAAACATTCTATGTTCGTAGATTAGAAGAAAAAATGTTGTTAAAATGTCTATACCACCCAAAGCAATCTACACATTTGTTGCAATTCCTGTCAATATAACACCAGCATTTTTCACAGAGATAGAAGGAATAATCCTAAAATTTGTATGGAACAACAGAAGACCCCAAACAGCTAAAGAAATATTGAAAAAGAAAGCAAAGCTGGAGGCATCATGATTCTGGACTTCAAGTTACAGTACAAAACTGTGGTCATCAAGACAGTATGGCACTGGCACGAACACAGACACATAGATCAATGGAACGGAATAGAAAACCCAGAAATGGGTCCACAACTCTATGGCCAACTAATCTTTGATGAAGCAGGAAAGAATATCCAATGGAAAAAAAGACAGTCTCTTCAACAAATGGTATTGGGAAAACTGAACAGCAACATGCAGAAGAATGAAAATGGATCACTTTATTACACCATACACAACAATAAATTAAAAATGAATGAAAGACCTAAATGTGAGACAGGAAATCATCAAAATCCTAGAGTAGAACATAGGCAGCAATATCTTTGACCCTGGCCACAGCAACTTCTAACTAGACATGTCTCCATAGGTAAGGGAAACAAAAGCAAAAATGAACTGTTGGAACTTCATCAAGATAAAAACTGCACAGCAAAGGAAACAATCAACAACACTCAAAGGCAACTTATGGAATGGGAGAAGATATTTGCAAACGACATATCTAAAAAGGGTTAATATCCAAAATGTATAAAAACGTGATACAACTCAATACCCAATAAACAAATAATCCGGTAAAGACATGGGCAGAGGACATGAAAAGACATTTTCCCAAAGAAGACATCTAGATAACTAACACACGTGAAAAGATGCTCAACATTGCTCATCATCAGGGAAATACATCAAAACCACGGTGAGATACCACCTCACACAAGTCAGAATGGCTAGAATTAACAACACAGGAAACAACAGGTGTTGGTGAGGATGTGGAGAAAGGGGAACCCTCTTACGCTGTGGATGGGAATGCAAACTGGTGCAGCTACCCTGGAAAACAGAATGGAGGTTCCTCAAAAGGTTAAAAGAACTCTGCTACGAGCCAGCCATTGCACTACTAGGTATTTATCCAAAGGATACAAAAATACAGATTCAAAAGGGCACATGCACCCCAATGTTTATAGAAACATTATCAACAATAGCCAAATTATGGCAAGAGCCTGAAGGTCTATCCACTGATGAATGGATAAAGAAGAAGTGCTATATATATACAATGGAGTGTTACCATGCCATCAAAAAGAATGAAATCTTGCCATTTGAAATGGCATGGACAGAGGTAGAGTGTATTATGCTAAATGAAGTCAGTCACTCATAAAAAGACAAAATACCATATGATTTCACTCATATTTATGATTTAAGAAACCAAATAGATGAACATAGGAAAAGAAAAAAAAAAGAGAGAGAGGGAGGCAAACCATAAGAGACTTTTAAATACAGAGAACAAACTGAGGATAGCTGAAGGAGAGGTAGGCAGAGGGAGGGGCTAAATGGTTAATGGGTATTAAGGAGGGTGCTTGGGATGAGAACTGGTATAACATGTCAGTGATGAATCACTAAATTCTCCTGAAACTAATATTACACTATATGTTAACTAAAATTAAAACAAAACCCTGAAATATTAAAAAAATAGGTTTGTGCAAATCAGGTTCTAGATAATGTCCTTTTTTATACTTATTCTTGTGTGTTTTAAATATCTTTGAATCTAGTACAGCATGTTCCCTAAAACCCCTCACTTTTTTTTCCTAGATGAATGAAAATATAATAACATAAAGTTGACATAAATGTATTTACCCAACACTCTAATTATAACTTCACATCACTGTTAGTGATACTTTTCCAAATTTATACAAAATAGCATCCTCATTAGGAAACTGAGCTTGTTCTGACTGCTTTCATTATTTATTGGGTATCAAAAATATAGATTCACAATTTCTAAACAATAGACATTATTATTTGGATTTCAAATATTCAACATTAGGATGAAATCCATCTTTAGTTTTCACATCAGTTGAATTTCATGACCTTCATTAAGTAAATATATAACGAAGAATGCATCTGCTTGAAGGAGAGGCACCACAGAATGCCCATTTATGACAATGTGTTCTGTCTTAATTAGGTGTTTTTTAACAACTCTTCTAACAAGAGCCAAAGCCCTAAAATATCTCTCAAGGGTTGTTCAAAAATATGTGGAGAAGATTCAAAGTGAAATCATACAGGAATCTCGTAACAGAAATAGGGACTCTGAATTTTCTGTTGATTGTATAGTGTTAAACTCTTTGTAGATTTGACAAAATTATTTTTCTTCATGAGTCCCAAAGAAACAAATCCAATTTGGTTCTATCGAGGTGCTGTGTCAATGTGGTAAGTGCAAAGATATTCCATTTCCTATAAGGGTGAGAATTACCAGTCATTTCAAAGAGAATTGCATGATCAGTATCCATTAAATGGAAAGTTTTACCTGTAAAATTCAATAGTTTAGAGTTTCTCTTTTAATATTTAAATAATAGAAGATATCTTTCTTTTTTTATTATTTTGAGAGAAAGAGAGACAGCTCAAGGAGGACAGGAGCAGAGAGAGAGGAAGACCGAGAATCCCAAGCAGGCTCCACTCTGCTAGTGCAGAACCCGACATGGGACTCGATCCCATGAACCTGAGAACATGACCTGAGCTGAAACCAAGAGTCAGATGCTCAACCAACTAGATGCCCCTAGAAGATATCTTTTTTCTCCATCTTCTATATCATAAATAATCAGACATTTGTACTCAGACACAATATTTTTGTATTTATTTTCTAAAAATAGCATCGTCTCTTTGTTAAGATGAAAACCATTTCATACCCTTCATAATATAAAATGGTAAATATCTTGCACGGGTTTTCTATTCACAGAGTGTTTTATAACTTCAGCATAACTGATTATGAAATCTTCCAGGTTTCAAGATGAGTTGTCATTTTGTCTAGTTAATACTAGATAAAATGCTATAACTTGGGAAATTGGGTAAGAAAATTTATTGCTATTGAAAAAGGGGAGTAGAAGATTACATTTTCCCCCTGCCTTGACTTGTTTTAATGGGGTAGTTTGAGTTTTACGGAGATAGAATTTTTAAATTAAAGAAAAAAAATCTAATTTCAGTATCAACTGTCAATCAAGGAGATTGCCAGATCAACTTTTCAACCTTCAGGCAGATTTATGACTACAGCTTAAAATGGACAGTGCTTGGGCAGAAGTTTCTAATTATGCCATTCAAATTATTGCTGAGCTGCAAAATATAACAAGCGTAATTGGATGATAAGTTAAATGTATATTGTTGTTCCTACTTTTATGGATGCAAAAGTTCTATCCTTTCTTTAGCAATTATGTGAGCAAATGTTATTTTAAATGTAAAATTTTGTTGTGTTTCTTGTTCTTTCGGAATATGTAAGATACCTAACGCGTAAAAAGATTCTAAAGGAACACACAATTTTTGTTTGCAGCTACTGTTTCCTCCGAAGAATACCAGTTGGAATCAAACGAGCAGAATGGATTATTGCTTATTGCTGCCTTTTACGTTGGGAATTTCTCTCCTATGGCCTTGCTTTATGGCAACAGAAATCTCTCAAACAGAGGAAGTTAAGCACCCAGTGGATTCTCATTTGAGAGTGAAGCGTGGTTGGATGTGGAACCAGTTTTTTGTACCAGAGGAAATGAATAAGACTAATTATCACATTGGCCAGGTACTGATTTTATCAGAGTGTTACAGGAAATACTATTATGTAAATCTAAATGGATGGGTTGAGGAAGTTTTAAGGCATTTGATGCGTCATACATTTTCTCAGTGGAACCCTTAGGAAGCTTTAGCCATCGGCCTAATTAATTGTTTCTGATTTTCAAGCACCTAAAATACCTGGAAAACTTAAGGAGGAAGGAAACCTCTGATTTTCGAATTTCACTTTTGTCTCCCATATGAAAATAGAGCCCTCATTTATCAACATCTGGAAATGTGATGGTGTTATTTTTGGTAATGGATCAAAGCAACCACACTGAGAATAATAATGTTTACCAACAGTATTTAGCCTGAGTTTCTACTATGCTCAGTAGGTGTTGATTTACCCATCATTAATTTTTCATGAAGCAGATTAATACCAAGCCCTTTTACAGTTAAGTAGCTTCAAGAGCATACACACTTCATTTGATTATGAAGTATAAAGAATAATTATTTTTTACTTTCTTGTAGGATATATGTATATATCTTTAAGATATATATATATTTAAATTTCCTAATGAGATAGAATGTTCCCTATTTATGTTTTTGGTTTTTATTATCATTCAATATTCTTTAAACAGAGGTAATTACAATACCGTGTCCTTTTTCTAAGGATCTTTCTCTAGATGAATGAACTGAAATAAGTTTAACCACTAATTAACTGGCACTAAAATTTAATTGGGCCCAAAGGGTGAAGCACTCAAAATTCATGAACTCCCTTTCCCTGGCCCTTTCAGGAAAGCTTCAGCGTTAGCACGATGTCCAGATTCCAGAGGAGTTCGTCTATCACCTCTGGTGAATGTGTATGTGTATACTCTACCAAAGGCTTAGGTTGGGATCTTATGCAAACAGATTTCAAACGTTTGTGCATGTATGTGTTCCTGCTGTGAGTCAGATTTCTCATCTCTTTATTCTCTAAGATGACTCCAGGTAAATCACAGGCAGGATGGCACAAATGAGGTCCATAGTTAAGTGTCTGCTGGTTAACTGAGTCTCTAAGCGCATTTGCGGTGGAGCCCACGGAGTACCATATGCTCTGCCATCAGTGAGTGGGGTGACAGACTCACACAGACGGGGAACTTTTAGTGAATGAGACTCTGCAGGGAAGTGCCTCAGTACAGTCAGAGCAGAGACTACCTCCCTGGCTAACTGTCACATTTTCTAGTTTGTGTTTTTGTGCTCCCGGTGCTCCCGGCACATCTCCTGTTCCGTTCACGTGGTGGTTGGTTTTGCCTATTTTTTCATTCTATAAAAATACTTGTGAAAATATTCTAACGGATGTTTTGCCTTGAAACACTGTCATTCGACTTAAATAACACACAGGTAACTGCTTTAAAAGAGAGTAATAATGAATACCTAGGTGTTGTCATTAAAGAGCTGGTGAAAATAAAATGTAGCTGATGTGTCCAAGATGACTTTCTTTTTGCGCTATTTGTTAACAGAGATTAGGTTTGGAAAGCACAATTAAGTAAAAATGTAAAGGCATACTGATTTGCCAAATCAATGGTAATTGCCTGATTGAAAAAAGTAGTTTTGAATAGAAATATAGAAAATATCATGACACTGGAGGGGCGCCTGGGTGGCTCAGTCAGTTGAGCGTCCCACTTCGGCTCAAGTCATGATCTCCCACTTTGCAGGTTCAAGCCCCATGTCAGGCTCTGTGCTGACAGCTCGGAGCCTGGAGCTACTTCAGATTCTATGTCTCCCTCTCTCTCTGCCCCTCCCCTGCTCACGCTCTGTCTCTCTGTATAAAAAATAAATAAAAACATTTAAAAAATTAAAAAGAAAGAAAATACCATGACACTAGAATTCATGAAATTGAAATGTCTTTAACTTACGAATTTTGTGACCTTAAAAGGCAGATACTTAATATATATTCATGTATATTTAAGTAAATATATATATACATTTTTTTTTATTTTTATTTTTTTTACTTCAAATGGGTCCATGAAAGGACCAAACTCACTGATCTATGAAAATTATACTGTGCAGATACTTGGAATACATTTACTCATTACTAAATTTGACTTATCATCATCCTAATATTGAATCAAATTTTCAAATTATATTAAAATGATACCTGAAAAACATAGGACATACATAACTTTCCTTTGATATAATTATTGGAAAGGACACTTGTTTCCCTTAATCTCTTATCAGTAAGGCATGGAGACTTCCTTTTTATCTTATGAGTAGTGAAGAACCATCACATTAAAAGAGCTATAGATCTTTTATTATAGCATTATTATTACTATTCCCAATCTGTTTCTTTCATTGAATAGCCGTGTTATTCAACACATTATTAAAATTACTTGTTGTAGCTACCTTCAGGTATTCCACACAATCACATAGAAAAATATTAATTAGTCCACTGTACCTTGAACTATCAGAAAAGTTATGAATTTGTTTAAGATTGTGTTTCTTGGTTAGCTTTGTAAATTTTCAGGAAGCTCTTACTGTAAAGAAGGGCTTATTTGTAAATGATGAATCAAGAAAACCAGGGATTCACAATAATTTCAGGATGATGGCATACTTCTCTTTATGTAAAGGTAATTTAGATATGAACAAGCAACCAGTGTTGCCTATATCATAATAACCCTTGTTTTTATATAGCAAATTCAGAAGTCCATTAACATTATGAACGAACAAATTCACTTTGCTTTTAAACATAAAAATAATTAGGATCCAAGAAGAAAAGACATATTTGACAATTGAATAGGACATGTTGGGAAGAAAGAGTTAGATCTAATTTGGCAAAACTCAAGCCATAAAAGACCATTTTACCTAGTGGTTTGCAGGAGAGGCTCTTGGGGTCAGACAGACCTGTTGTCTAAATCATAAACTTATACAAAACCATGACCTAAATCATAAACTTATACAAAACCATGACTCTGTGAACGTTTAAACATTTTTCAGTCTCTCTTTCTCTGTAGAAATGATTATGTCAATAGTTTTTATCTCGTGATACTATGAGGATAAATTGGGAAATCATATAGAAAACGATTTGTACATTTTATAGCATGTTGTAAATGCCAAAATGGATGGCTCAGCTATTGTTACCTTCCCAACATGCTCCCTTATTTTCTTGGTAATATTTTCGTATTTCCTACATGTTTTTAACCTAGAGATAGAATACCACTGTTTATCTAGACTATTATCTGCCTATCAGTCTCTAGGTCCCAATCTAACGCAAATATTTGAGAGTATGGTTTTAGTGACTCAGAATGTAATCATAGAGTAAACATGAGCCACCAACTTTGGTGTGCATCATTTATGAAAGGCACTTTGTTTTTCAATTATTAGTTTCTAATTAGAATAATCTATTTAGAGTAATAAGATTTGTACAGTTACTTATACTGAAATATCAGACTCCTCTGCTTGATGACACAATTTAATATTAAAATTAATATTTCACCTGATTTAATATCCTATGGGAATTGCATGGGGTTATTAACATGGGGGAAAATGAACAGACAGGAAAATAAAATCATTAAAATTAATTTGTCCATTTAAATATGTCTGGAAACTAAATTATCCCTCTTTGCACTTGCAGCTAAGATCTGATTTAGACAATGGAAACAACTCTTTCCAGTACAAGCTTTTGGGAGCTGGAGCTGGAAGTATTTTTGTCATTGATGAGAGAACAGGTGACATTTTTGCCGTCCAGAAGCTTGATAGAGAGGAACGATCCCTCTACACTCTAAGAGCCCAGGTAATAGACAGCACTACTGGAAGGGCTGTGGAACCTGAGTCTGAGTTTGTCATCAGAGTTTCGGATATCAATGACAATGAACCAAAATTCCTAGATGAACCTTATGAGGCCATTGTACCAGAGATGTCTCCAGAAGGTATTGCATATTAATTTACATCAAAGATATATTAACAATTACAACAGATTGAAATTTATGAGCTAATGTTTTGGAAGCGAATTAGTTAAAGTTCCACACTCGTACTTCCTTCTACAAACATGTTAAGTCAAATAATTTTAAAAATTAGACTATCATTTAAATTTTGTAAACAATGGTACTATATTTTAATACATTAGTTGTCTTGTTAAAATATCTCAGTCTTCAAGGCAATAGAAGAAAAGGGTTAAATATGTGGTTTTTAGTGATTTATAAAATTCTTTAGCTTATTCACTTACTAGTTTCTCCATTACAAGAAGGTATTTTCCAAAACAAGATATAATTTTGTCTCTGAAAAAAGTATGCACGGCCATCTGGAAAGATATGCACGTATAAATCATAGAATCCAGTTTATAAGACAAAAGTACTATATGCTTCAAAGTCATGGAACATAAAGACTAAAAACAAAAAAAGGGGTCGAACGCCTCTGTGCAACTGTATTTATTTTCAAAGTTCCTTTCATACCTGCTGTTATTTTTATAAATATCTTCAATATAATGCCTGTAGAAGCAAGTGGTTTCCATAAGATATAAGAACTGACTGCACTGAAAATCAGAAATGTCTTTCTAATAGAGGGGAATTATGGTGTGGCCGTGCAAAGTTTGTCCACTCATTCATTCATTCAGAAAATGTTGGCAGCACAATATATAGTAAAATTAAGTTCATAAAATTTTCTTAAGTGTGATAAATTCTATTCAATAATGGTCATTTTAAGTTATACTAACATGCTTTAAAACTGCTTTACCTAACCACCTGATTGATTAGCCAACAATTCCAAAAGTGTATATTCTACTGTATATTTTCCTGATTCTTTGTTTTTTAACAGTTCGGGAAGCAATTTAAAGACTTCTTTCTACGTGCATTCAGAACATAGGTCTTTACAACATAAACAAATTTAGCTGTGAATATGTATCAAGACCGATTATTATTAGACGTAAACGACACATGAATATTGCGTTTGGTAGCCAGGCAGTGAAACATTTCATTTCTCCCCTCCCCCTCCTCCTTCTCCCCCCCCCGCTCCTCCTCCTCCTTTTTTTTTAAACAGCATACATTATGGACCTAACATTTACTAGCAAATTTTGTGAAATATAATTTTGGAAGTAATTGCTAGTATGAAACCTATATCTTAGTTCTAACACAGCGAACAATAACTATTTTAAATAAGGTGACCCTTGATGCTTTCCATTATGAAAGTGTTAATTATGAGTGAAATATGATGATGATTAATTGACTGGAGAAGGTGGGACTTTTAGGAAATGATATTTGAAGTGGATTACAAAGAATACAGTCATGCCATATTCTAGAAAAAGATTCACATTGCGGTAGGATAAGAATTGCCTATATCAATATGGGAGTGATTGATAGAGCGAGTCTGTAAGCATGACGATGGGTGAGATCCCCTTGGCAGAGAACGTAGGTAGAGAAGAGAAAAGCATACTAGGTGAGCAGATTAAAAAGGGGGTTGACTGGGAAATTAGAATGAATGAGATTGGTCAGTGATAGAGGACAAAGAAAGACACGAAAAGAGGAGTTACAAAGGAAGAGATCCTCCAACTCTGTTAAATAAAATCAAAGTGTACTGGCTGTAGTGACTTTTGATTTGGCAAGTAAGAGGCTCCTAGTGATTTTGGTTGAATTGATGCAGCTGCAATATTCTGAAGATTATTCTGTTGCGTGAATGAGTGGAGAAGAGGAAGTTACAGTGAATTTAGCCAACTTTAAAAGATGTTATGCCACAGGGAAAAAATAGAGATGTAAGGCACTAGGTAGAAGGAGATAAAGGTAAAGAGGATTTTGTTGTTGTTACTTACCATTATTTAATCATTTATTAAGATGGGAAATTGAATATCACAGTGATATACTATAGGGAATGATCCAAAGAAGAGTATTTTTGAAGAAAAATAAGGGGGCTTTAACTGCTGGGAACCTATTCTCTTTTTTTTTTCATGTTTATTTTTTTTATTTTGAGAGAGAGAGAGAGCATGAGGGTGAGGGGCAGAAAGAGAGTGAGAGAGAGAATCCACCTGTGCTGTCAGCACAATGTCTGATGCAGGGCTCTATCCCATGAACCATGAGATTGTGACCTGAGCCAAAATCAAGAGTCAGATGCTTACTGGACTGAGCTACTCAGGAGCTCCTGGGAAACTATTCTTGGGAAAGGAAAGACCCATGGAATCCAGGGCAATAATAGAGGAGACAGATTGCAATAGGTTAACACTTTGGTTGATATCAAACCAGTTCATAAGTGATTTTTTCTATCCATTAAGTATGAGACAAAGGCAGTAATTGAGAGCAAAGGGGTGGATTTTTAGATACAGAACAGAAGGTACAAAAAGGCCAGTTTGTAGAGCTGGAAAGTTGGCCTACAAAGAGATTGCAGTGTGTGCATACGGTATTTGCATCATGACATCAAGTGTCGCCACGAGGCTGGTTGATTCAACAGAGATCACAAAACTTTGGTTTGTTCTATATGGTATTTGGCTAGTGCATATCTCTTTGCTTTGAAATTCAAGGTTAATGTGCATACTAACTTAGTTCATCTGTGTAATTCAGTATATCCTGTGAGAGTGCCAGTCAGGGTTCAGACCCGGTATGGAATCATACTAAAATCAATGAGCACTTTTTATTCCTTTCTGTGGGAGGAAGGGACAAAGAGAACAATAGTCAACTGTTGTCAGAAATGTCACCTACTATGGAGAGAGAGGAATATCCCCATTGTTGTGTCAACTGTTGTGTAGATGGTTTCCCTCTGAAGCATTCCTGTAATTCTTAACTTTGCCTTGAAGAAACCACTTAGAAGTATATGCGATTTTTTTCTGTTTTTCTCAATCTCAATGCTTAAATAATGAATAATATGAATGATTTTACCTGAACCTATACTTAGTTCTTCATGTTCGTTCCATATCATTGCCATTTTATAGGTTCTTGAGTTTTGATCTTGCTTCCAAATTCCCTACTCACCTATTTCATTCTTTACAAAGCAACAGGTGCAAACATTTTATTATCTGTTGTCTTAACTATTTAGTATTGTATTATAGTCATTTACCAATTATTATATTTGAATCTGTACTTTGAATTTATTTGGTGAAGCACTGAAAGGAATCTACATTTGAGCATTGTCATCATAAGGGAGAACCAAGAAAACTACAAACTACTTGTTGCTTATTAAACACGTAAATAAACCTATTTATTCACAAGTAACAGTGGACTTTTACTGATTACATTTCTATTGGAAATGCAATTACTCTCAAAACTAGAACTACCAAGTAGAATTGAGAAAAAAAAACATGGTTTTTCTACTTGTCAGTCTGGAATTATAAAATTATTATCTTTCTTCCACACAAAAAATACAAGATCTAATAGGCTAAGAGTCCCACAATACCTTAAGTTTAGGGTGATTGAGTAAAAGAATGAGTACATGGATAGGTGAAAATCCTACAGAAGTGAATAGATGAGGTTTGGAAGATGAACAGAGGATATTGGTAGATATAAAATGCAAGGAGACTCTATGGGTGTCAGTTGAGGCACACAACGATCAAAAGTGCTGCAGATAGCCTTCGGATAGTGATGACTCCATTTTGAAATTTCTTAGTGCAGAATTCCTAGAAACATACAACCTACCAAGACAGAATCATAAGAAATAGAAAATCAGGGGCACCTGGGTGGCTCCAGGTTAAGCATCAAGCTCTTGATTTTGGCTCAGGTCATGATCTGATGATTGTGGGATCAAACCCCATGTTGGGCTCTGCACTGGGTGTGGAGCCTACTTAAGATTCTCTCTCTCTCTCTCTCTCTCTCTCTCTCTGCCCCTACCCTACTCATTCCCACTCTCTTGCTAAAGGAAAAAAAAAAAAAGAAAAAAAATCAGAGCAGATTATTAGTAAGACTGGATCAGTAGCTAAAAACATTCCAACAAACATAAGTCCACCATAAGTTGGCTTCACTGGTAAGTTCTACCAAACATTTTAAGCAATAATTAATACCAATCCTTCTCAAACTCTTCCAAAAACTTGAAGAGGAGGGAACACTCCCAAACTCATTTTACAAGGGTGGCATTGCTGTGAGACCAAAACCAGATAAGGGCACCACAGGAAAACTACCTGTCAGTATCTCAGGTGAACATTGATGCAAAAATTGTCAACAAAATTCTAGCCAGCCCAATTCAACAACACATTAAAAAGATGATATGAAGATGATATAAAGATGAAGTGGGATTTATCTCTGGGTCGCAAGGATGGTTCAACAACAGCAAATCAAATATGATATACCAGCTTAGTAGAATAAAGTATAAAGATCATATAATCCTCTCAACAGATGCCAAAAAAACACTTGACAAAATTCAACATTTTTTCAGGATGAGAAAGGCTCTCAGTAAATCAGTTACAAAAAGGACATACCTGAGCATAATAAAAGCCACATATGACAAAACCCCAGCGAAAATCATACTCAATATTGAAACACTGAAATATTTTCCTCTAGATCATGAAAAAGACAAAGATGCCCACCCTACTTTTTTTGACATAGTATTGGAAGTCCTGGCCAGAGCAATACTCTCTACCTAAGTATACTCAGTGGGGAAAAACAATGGTCATTTCAACAAATAGTGTTAGTGTTGGGAAAACTGGATATTCACATGCAAAAGAATGAAATTGGACCCTTATACTACTCATAAAAATGAACTTAAGGACTGGGGCGCCTGGGTGGCGCAGTCGGTTAAGCGTCCGACTTCAGCCAGGTCACCATCTCGAGGTCAGTGAGTTCGAGCCCCACGTCAGGCTCTGGGCTGATGGCTCGGAGCCTGGAGCCTGTTTCCGATTCTGTGTCTCCCTCTCTCTCTGCCCCTCCCCCGTTCATGCTCTGTCTCTCTCTGTCCCAAAAATAAATAAAAAACGTTGAAAAAAAAATTAAAAAAAAAAATGAACTTAAGGACTAAAGATTGGACATGAAAGCATAAGAAAAAATGTTGACATTGGTCTTGGCAATGATTTTTTGGATATGATACCAAAAATAAAAGCAATAAAAGGAAAAATAAGCAAATTGGACTGCATCAAACAAAAAAGGCTTCTGCACAAAGAAACAATCATCAAACTAAAGAGGATACTTCCAGAATGGCAGAAAATATTTCTACACCCTCTATCAGTTAAGAGGTTAATATCCAAAATATAGAAGGACCCCATACAACTCAATAGCAATCCCCCAAAATAATCCAATTAAAAATGAGTAGAAGGTATGGATAGACATTTCTCCAAAGAACAATACATATGGCCAACAGGTACATGAAAAGATGCTCAATATCACTAATCAGTTCAGGGAAATGCAAATCAAAACCACAAGAAGATATTACCTCACACCTGCTAGAATGGCTATGGTCAAAAGGACAAATAAGTGTTGGAAAGAATGAAGAGAGAAAAGAGAAACTGAGCGCTGTTAGTGAGAATGGTAATTGGTGCAACCGCTATGGAAAAGAGTATGGAGGTTTATAAAAATTAAACATAAAACTATCATATAATCCAGCCAACTCACTTCTGGGTATGTATCATAGGAAATGGAATCACTGTCTCAAAGAGATATCTACACCTCCCTGTGCATTCCAGCATTATTTACAATAGACAAGACATGGAAACAACTTAAGTAAGTGTTCATCATGGATGAATAGATAAGGAAGATATGGTATATACACACACACACACACACATATATATATAAAGAGAGAGGGATAGATATATATACACACAATGGTAGATTATTCAATCATAAAAAACATGAAATATTGCAATTGGTGACAACATGGATGGACCTTGAGGGCATTAAGCTAAGTGAAATAAGCAAAAGAGAGAAAGACAAATACTATATAATTTCACTTATATGTACACTTTTTAAAAAAATTTCAACTTGTACAAACAGAGTAGAGTGATGATTGCTGGGACTAGGACTTGGGAAAATGAGGAAGCATTGGTCAAACTGTAACATTACAGTATTACATATTGGAAGGTTACCAAGACATTAGGTCTTAACTATTCTCAACGCAAGAAAGTAAAATTGTAATTATGGAGGTATTAACTCACTTTATTGTGATAATCATTCCTCAATATATTTGTGTATATCAATCATCACATTGTATGCCATAATGACACAATGTTGTATGTCAATTATATCTCAATAAAGCTTGTAGAAAAAGAAATTCACTTTAGTAACATTTACCATCAAAATGACATAAGTATGTTACCCACTATCAAAAAAAGTGGTTGAATTCAATTTAGATAATTTTACTCCTTGACCTCATAAATTATAATAATAAATTTCAACACGTAGCAGAGAATTCTCAGAAACACAAACACCCTGATTTCTTAAAATATATCGAATTTGAAAATTAAACTGTATGAAATTTATATCTTTGGACATGTGAGTTTGAATGTGATTGATATTGGGATGGATTGCTCTTTGTATGCCCCCTGAACATATTGTTTGCTTTCTTAAACACAGTTTATTTATTTGACTTAAATTTTCTAACATTATGAAAAGTAGAGGTGTCAAAAATACAACACAAGAATAATAAGAATGACCTAATTTTCAGGTTCTTGTAGACAGGAAAACGAAAAAAAAATATTTGAAGAGTATTTTTCACATTTAAGGTGACAAGTGGGAAAATATCTGTTTTTTGAGCTTCACTTGGAGGTTCTAGATTGTAAAAGTAATTGCATCTCAAATATAAACACAAGAGGGATGGGCCAATCAGTCCCTGTAAATAAATAATGATCCTCATACTAATAAAATAAGTTCCCAATGTGAAACAGTGAGCACATCCACGATTAGAACATTATTTCTATCATGAATTTGAATTCTGAACATTATGATTTGACTAAGTTATCTACTGTCTTATCTGTTTTAATGTCACAAAAATCACAGAATCAGAATGTAGGTCAAAATATTATCACTTACTTTGGTCTTCTTTAAGATTGGCCATTATGCAATTCAACATCCTGTCAGTAAATTTGCTTCAGAGTAATCAAAGTGTGCTCGTACTAGAACTGCATGTAAAAATAGCTTTCCTATTAGACAATTTATATCTTCATTCTAAGAAAAGTCTGCTTAATATTTTTACCACTGAACTTGACGCACAAAAATTACACACTAAAATAAATGAGTCATTTTGAAATCTACCAGTTCAAATCTTAGCATTCAAACATATATTTAACTAGGGCACACTGTTTATTGAGTATTCTAGAAAAAATGGAAACTTTGTATATAAAATGTCCTTGTCACAAGTTGCTGTCTTTTCTCCTGCCTACATGATATCTCAATTAGCCTGCATATCAAAATTTATCGCTTTTACATTTTTATGGATATCTCCCATAATCTCTATAAAGAAGATAAAGTATTCAGTGTGAAATATGAGATATCATCTAATAAAGTTTTGTTACTAATATTAAACTACACTTTTGAATGAGAATCATTCAGTCCTCTGTAATACCTCTGCTTAAGACTGAATTCCACATAAATCAATATTGATGGAGTTATACTATTCTTACATTAGGTTTTACTCTTGATGGGAGAATAAGTCTAACATGTCGAGAAATCGTATTCATGCTGTCAATAATGCTTTTGACCTTCAAAAATTTTATATAGACTTGTAAGTTTTAGCACTTATGAATAATTACAAAGTGTCATTTCTATGTAGGTTCTCACATACAATAAATATTTTGTCTTACGTTAATATGCCATTATCTCACCATAATTTTGTAACTTGTGTCACAGCAAATGAAGCATATTGGCAAACTGAAGTATATTTCCAGTTCCCACGGTTTAGACTACTAAACTATGATTTTCCTCTCAAGAATTTAGTACAAGTTTACGTCCTGTGTTACCTATGTAATAGTATGTTTTTGCAATATAGTATTGCTGAGAAAATGGGTAAAGTCAAATATTGTGTTAAATTTTTCATAAAGTCCTTTTGCAAAAAAAATAGCTTTAAAGAGTGAGGATTTTAAACATGCCTGATTTTCTATGGAAACTGCATCTGGCTTAACCCAAGATTTCCCTGGTCACTGAGTGAGCCAGGAGATTAGAGAAGCTGAGCATTGTGTATGAATAGATAACGATGAAGGGCCACATTTCAAAGGTCATGATATGTAAGACTGAGCAAAAGGACATGATATTGAATGGAGGTTCCATCTCCCCTGTAGTGCACAAGAAACGGTGAGAAGAAAAAATTGAAATATAAAGCAGCAGATGAAACTACTAACAAATAAAACTACCTTGGCCAAATAGACTAAAGTCATGACCCAGACTCTAATAGATTTGAATGACCCATCAGTAGGGTCTGTTGCCCCGTATGCCAGACTGGGGGATCCAGCTAAGGCAGCCAATGCCCCGTACCTTAAAGGTATGGAAGTCAGGGGACATAGCCATTGCCCCAGTTCTCACCTTGAATTAACATGCTGTGCTTCTGAGAACACCAAACCCCGTCATGCCTAAGGAAAGAGTTGTTTACTGGAATTTGCCATGAGATGTCTCACCAGGATGGGTAAATTACTCCACCCCTCTGGTTGAAGGAAACGATTCACTCCTCACTGGGATCCCATTGTCCTGCTGCAAGCCGGACCTATTGAAACAGAATATCCCTGGAATGGAACACACACCATTAAAAGAAAGGGAAAGGTTAGGGTCCTGAGCTGGCATATCCCACCCCCAACTCATCTCCTTATACCTGACGGTGATGCCTCCCCCCTCCGTTGGCCTCAAGGACGTTATGACACATAGAAGCCCCTACTAAATTTACCCAGCAAGCCTTGAATGATAGCCAGAAGAGTCTGCCCTTATTGAATACTAAAATGTCTCTGATGATAAAAGCTTCCCACCCACCGCCCCCCACAGTAAAACAGCCGTGAACACTTACAGCCTCGCAAGGAGGCACCTGTGCCATTATTCAAACAAATGTTAGGTGCTCATGCCTGATGACTCTTGTGAATGTGCCATATTCATTAAATCACATGAAGATATAAGTGTTCTGACCCCAGCTCAGAGGACTTAGTAAATCAATGGTTCAGGTCATGGGATTCTTGGTGGTAAGAGCTGTCACTTATTTGGGAATTATTGTCTTAATCAGTGTTTTTCTTGAATGTGCCTGTATTACCTGCCTTCGGTGCAGCCAGAGATGCCAAATGAGCCACCTCCATGCTAGAGAAGCCCCTTGCTGATGGCTGAGGACACGCTACGGAAGAGGGGAGCGTATAAGATTGTGAGAATCAGTCGTGAGGTTGTGGACAGTTGAGGGAGGTCACTGAGAGGATGTGTCTGCCATTCGACCTGCATGCTGGACATGGGAGATTGGAGGCTCCTGAGCCCCTCCCCTGTCCTTGAAATGTGACTTCCACTAGTGTTTTCCTCTCCCAGAAGCTACCCCAGGATTCCAGCTTTGCGATAGAAATGTGGTGTTGTCACTGTCCGAATATTACATAGGACTGAAGCTATATATGACTGACTAAAAGCCTTTATGACTTTCAAGACTTGGTGGGCAGGTCCAAAAAACTACTCGTCTTGAGGACACCCAAAACAAGCCTCAGGAATGAGTTCTCTTGCTCAATACAACTACCACCTGCCAATCTGGAGTGGCATGTGTCATGTTTGGTCTCCTCCTGTCCTCCTTGTTCAGGGGCCGGTTTCAGATTACAGCTAGGAAGATCTGGAGGAGTTTGTGAAACTAACAGTGACCAGATCTCCAATTTTACCCAGGACAACTCTGCTTAATCCTGTTTTGTTGTTGTTGTTGTTGTTGTTGTTGTTGTTGTTGTTGTTGTTTTCCCTGGCATTTTGTCCGGAAAGCACTTGGCCCAGAATGTTTTTTTCTTTTATTATTATTAGTAGGTGCATTATAATAAGCCAGAGTGAATTTGGGAGACATTGACTTTGTGCTTGTACCTCTTAACATGGGGTGTGACAAGTAGTGTCCGAGGCATATGGCTAGTGAGTAAAGTGTCTCCTTTTAAGACATGATTAAATCTGAAAGGCGGCTAGTGATAACCCGGGACACTGTTCATAAAAACACAATTAAGCCAAGAAGCTGATTAAATAATGCAAATACATGTGAAGAATATCTATTTGGTGATATATTTAATGTGAAAATAATCTGTATAAAGCATTTTTCATTAATGTACATATATATATATCAGTTGTCCTTTAGAAATAACTTTATTATGGGGCGCCTGGGTGGCTTGGTCGGTTAAGCGGCCGACTTCGGCTCAGGTCATGATCTCGCGGTCCGTGAGTTCGAGCCCCGCGTCGGGCTCTGTGCTGACAGCTCAGAGCCTGGGGCCTGTTTCAGATTCTGTGTCTCCCTCTCTCTCTGCCCCTCCCCTGTTCATGCTCTGTCTCTCTCTGTCTCAAAAATAAATGTTCAAAAAAAAAAATTTAAAAAAAGAAATAACTTTATTACTAGGATATACTTTAAAGAAACTTTAATTAAATTTTTGTAATGTTTCTGTGTTTTCCAGAGGAAGAGAGACAGAGAACAAGTAGGGGCGGGGCAGAGAGAGAGAGGCAGCCACAGAATCTGAAGTAGGCTCCAGGCTCTGAGCTGTCAGCACAGAGACCGATGCAGGGCACAAACCCACGAACTTCAAGATCATGACTTGAGCCGAAGTCGGAATTAACCGACTGAGCCACTCAGGTGCCCCGAGAAACTTTAATTTTTGATCCATTAGTGTAGTTAAACTGACTTTGTCAGGTTTTAGTGAGAGCACAGTAAAATGTTGATGAAAGGAATGGAGACGCTAAACAGGTTGGTTCATACGTAGGGCATGCACCAGGCTTCTTGCACTGATGAATAATGAATGCGCTGTTAACAACAATATTCTACTGAATTCCATTTCGGTAGGGTAAGAGCAACCTGTGCAGGCTGGGAGAAAGGCATCAATGGGTATGTCTAAAGACATAAAGAATTTGTGCCTTGAGACAAATATCAGGTTATCAGTCACCCAATCCTAATCAAGAAATGCTGGCTTTTGTTTTCTTTTTTCCCTGATGTTATGCAAAATAATTCCCATCTTTATGGAAGTTTCATTATTCTATTTTTGTTATATACTTCTCACCTTTATATCTAGAATTTATTTTAAGCCGATTTTTGTGAATGGTGTCAAGCAAGTGTCAAATTCTAGATCAAAAGAGAGATGACTGATGGATGGATGTATAAATGGACGCAGATACCCAGGGGACCCTGTAGCATTTATTGAAACGGTTCTCCAGTGCTCACCTGTGCCATCCTTGCATGAGTGAGCTCTCCATATGTGTATGATTTTGTTTCTGAATCTCTAGTCAGTTTGTCCTCTTTTGTTCTTCCAGGGGCTAATGTTCTATTGTCTTTATCGCCACAGTTACGTCATAAGCCCTGCTCCCTGTTAGTACACGTCTTCCAGATGTTCCTTATCAGAGATGTCTGTCTTGCTTAATCCTTTGCATTTCCATGTATATTTCAAGTCAGATTTTTAATTTATCCAGTAAGACAACTTGCTAAGATTTTGATTAGGATAGCATTTACACTATGGATCTGTCTGTTGGTATTTCTAGATGGTCATTTCATAAACCCAGTATTTTGGTCCATGTTTGATCATTAATGTCTCTTTACTTTCTTTGTTGGGGTCTTTAACAACTTTTGTTTAGATATTCCTGAGTATATTTGTTTCTTGTATATATTAGGTATTTAATTGAACTATTTTAGAGATATATATTTCTGGTATAAATAAAAATGGACTTTTGTGTACCTTGTTGTGTTCCTATGACCTTCCTAATGTAATGATTTAATATTCTCTAAAGTTTTTATATGTATATTCTGCTTGATTTTCAAACAAAAATATTGTTTTTGAATCACTAAAACATTTTTTTAATGTTTTGGTTGTTTTGGTTTTTTTTTCATTTTTGAGAGACAGAGAGAGACAGAGTGCATGCGGTGTGAGGCAGAGAGGGAGGGAGACACAGAACTGGAAGCAGGCTCCAGGCTCTGAGCTGTCAGCTCAGAGCCTGATGCGGGGCTTGAACTCACGAACTGCAAGATCATGACCTAAGCCAAAGTGGAATGCTTAACTGACTGAGCCACCCAGGCGCCCCGTCATCATTTTTAATATTCATTTCTGTATGCATGGCATTGCCTCATTTCATTGTCTAGGAGCTTTCCTATAATGCTGCCCAAAATAGCGTGATAATAAACTTGCTTTTTAACTACCTCAGAAGGAAAAGTTTTCACATTTCACAGGTAAATATGATTGTTGTCAAAGTTTAAAAATGCCCTCCATCAGACTTAAGAAGGTATCTTTTTCTTGTAATTCCCTGAATTTTTATTGCAAATGGAACTGGGATATTTTCAGGTGTGTTTTATGTATCTAATGAGAATTTTTGTCTTATGTTTTTCTTTGTTAAGCCTTTAATGCCACGAATTATATAGGTTCATTTTCTAATGTTGAAACATACTTGAATTTTTGTAATGAAAAATTCAAAATGCCTTCTATGAAAATAAACATTCTAGGGGCGCCTGGGTGGCTCAGTCGGTTAAGCGTCCAACTTTGGCTCAGGTCATGATCTCGCGGTCCGTGAGTTCGAGCCCCGCGTCGGGCTCTGTGCTGACCGCTCAGAGCCTGGAGCCTGTTTCAGATTCTGTGTCTCCCTCTCTCTCTGACCCTCCCCCATTCATGCTCTGTCTCTCTCTGTCTCAAAAATAAATAAACGTAAAAAATTTTTTTTAAAAAAGAAAATAAACATTCTAAAACAGTTCCATAAGCATGCTGACTTGGGTCTCTCTGAACTATGTTCTTATCTAGAATAGTCCCCGTAATATTTTAGAATCAACTTCAATTTATAGTGATGGGTGGGTTGTTGTTGAGAAACGGGATGGCCGGGAGACTGGAGCCACAGTCTTCATAAAACAGACCAGAGCGATTCTTGCACTAAACAATAAGCATGTCATAAAAGCAGTGATTATGTAAGCCTGGCAAAGCTGCTCTATGCGAAAAGGGCATCTTGGTGCTATTCATTTTGATTTCAAATGTGAGTATGCAGCTCTACGATTACTGACAGATACAGGAAGAATTACACATGTTTGTATGAGTAGAAACTGAAAAGCTATTTGTTTCAATCACTCAGTGTTCCTTTACCTATATTTAACTGGTAACAGAAGGAGGAGGGGACAGGGGGACTTTGGAACAATTTTGATTTTTTTCACTGAAGGACACGTTATTGGTCTTATAGTGATATTTTGCTTAAATTTTGTGTATGGCTAATTCCTAACTGCAAGTGAATGTACACACGTGTTCTCTTACAAATGACAAGGAAAATATAAATGGAAAACATATATATATATATATATATATATAACATATCAATTTTTTTTAATTTCTTGACTACTCTGACATTTATTTATTATTACAGTTTATGTTACTTGACTATTTAGTGAAGATTTCTGCAGTATTTAAATTTCTGATTAGGAAAATATGTAAGCTTCTCTCTTTTGACTTTATATTTTTTTAATGTTTTATTTATTTTTGAGAGGGTGAGCACTAGCAGAGGAGGGGCAGAGGGAGGGGGAGGAAAAGGATCTGAAGCAGGCTCAGGGCTGACAGCAAGGAGCCCATGTGGGGCTCGAACTCATGAACCAACCCTAAGATCATGACCTGAGCCAAAGTCAGCTGCTCAACCAACTGAGCCACCCAGGCACCCCCTCTTTTGACTTTTTTTTTAGAAAAACCTTTTAGAAAATATCTAAGAAGGTTTAAAGTGGTTTAACCTGTGTTTAATGAATTGTGATGTCATTGAAAAAGCAGCAACTAAAGCAAATAAAACAAAATCAGATAATTAGAATGATATTAACACTAGATAGCGTTGATAGCATCTTCAACACATCATATCCTTCTGTGTGTGTGGCCGGGGAAGATCATTTAAGATCAACTCTTTTAGGAACTTTAAAGCATACAATACAATACGGTGGCCTAGAGTCACCATGCTGTGCACTTGCTCTCCAGAACTTGATTTCCTAACCGCAACTTTGTTGGCTTTGATCACCATTTATCCAGGTCTCCCAGCCTCTGCGAGTCAGCAATTTACCCTTTGTTTCTAGAGCTCAGCTTTTCTAGATTCCACATATAAGTGATATCTTTGTCTTTCTCTGTCTGCCTTATCTTGCTTAGCATAATGCCCTTAAGGTCCATCCATGTCATGGCAATAGAAGAGAACGTATTGTAAAACACTTGAACCTAAGGTGTTTACATTTTGAGTGGTTATACAGTATAAAGCAAGTGCTAAATGACTAATAAAATACTACCACGAAAGAGCAAATGCTACATACATTTGAGGGCCACGGTAAAAGTTTCAACAACTTTATTACTGACAAGTAGAAGGGCTTCCCATTAGAATGTCTCGGTTTACAAAATAAGATTGTAATGGAAACGTGAATGATGTTGGTAGTACAGGAAATCGCATAGACTATTTGATTCTGTGATATTCATGTTGCCATTCTTACTGACCCAGAACATGATGTTTCCATAAATGCAGATTTTCAACAAGACCTATAATGCTATCCCAACTTTACATAAAGATGATTAAAAAGCTCAATACTTTTAAAGGAAGATGTTTAATTTAAGCTTTAAGTTTAAATGTACAGATACTTCTCATTGTGTTTTACTGATTGTTATTGAATTTCAATTAAGAACATTTTATGTCATCAATATGTGACAGGGTTTTGCTTTGTACTATACCAAAAAAAAAAAAAAAAGAATTCTTCAACGTAAGTATGTTATAGAAGGGAATTAAATAAGGAATTTACTTATGCCCACCCTCAACTTGATACTATTGCAAGCTCATTTCAATTTTATTCACATTTATCAACATTCTGTGACTTTGAGTCATAGTTCACAGAGTGATTTTTAAAGTAAACTGCTTCCAATTTCCTTTTGATTCTTCCACTAATGATATAACAAACTTCTGAAAGATCATGAAATGGACATTGTAATGGATTGTTAAATAATTATATTTCATTATAGCTTAGATCTTTGTTTAAAATTCTCTATTGTATATAGAATTCATATATATATATGTATATATATACATATATATATACATACATATATATATATGTATATATGAATTCTATATACAATTGAGAATTTTAAACAAAGATCTAAGCTATACACACACACACACACATATATATATATATATATATATATGAATTAGGGCTCTTTTGTATGAGATTATATTCACTTGTCTATGCAGAATGATATCAGTTTTGTAATTCTGAACAAGGAGGGCTAGGTTTTCATTGTATGTCTTCACCTTGCTTGCTAAAGAGAAAATGCCGTATAGAACTGAATTCATTGTTCGATAAGACCGCAGTCTTAATTTCTTGTTACTATTCATATTTTCTTCAGGAACATTAGTCATCCAGGTGACAGCAAATGATGCTGATGATCCCTCAAGTGGCAATAATGCTCGTCTCTTGTACAGTTTACTACAAGGCCAGCCCTACTTCTCCATTGAACCAACAACAGGTATTTCTAAATGAAACAAAGTGCAGTTCAGCGGGATTCTAAGTAGGCAAATGGCAGAGCAAAAAAAAAACATCTGCTTCCAAACGTGCTGTACAGTAGACCTGACGTTTCCAGAAATAAATGGGTTGTATTTTAGACACTTAATTCTTTTTAGTCCTTTAGCTGATTTTTCTAACTTTCAAGAGATTGAATTTTCCAAATCCACACTACAAATCACTCGTATATAAGGTATAAAACATATGCAAAGACTATAACAAACCACTTAGAAAGAGAAAAAAAAAACAGTTTAAAAATACGGTGAAAGACCTTTAAAGCAGTTGACCAAAATTTGATGTACAGAAAGCCTACAAGCATATTAAAAATGCTCATCAACCGCAGTCGTCATGGAAATGCGAGCTAAAACCACAATGAGATTCACCTTCACTCCCAATTCTCTCTGGAGTCAAACCTAGGGAGAATACTGGCAGTGTCTCTTTCATACATTCTGTGTTTTCTATAAGGATTCATATAACAGATTACAGTTATAAAACACTTCAGTCCACAATTCAAATGCTATCATAATATGGTCCAACATCTGTTTTTGTATTTACGGGTCTCACAATTTTTAATGAACACTTTTCCACAGATACATTGAGGATTGGCCATTCTCTTTCTTATGTTTGTGTTCATGGTCCCCAAATCTTTAGCCCAGCATCCTGTTGTCTTCTGTTATGCCCTTTCCTAGTTTTTTTTTAGTGATAATAATTTTTTTTACTAAGTAATTTTCTAGAAAATTTTCTATAACATTTTCTAAAATGTAGAATTTTATAGAATAAATTTACAGAATATTTATTATATTTATTATAGTCCATCTTGAATTTGAAAATCTGTTTATAGTTTGATCTGTATCATGAACAACCGTCGGTCAAAAACAAATCCTTCTTCATGTATCATAACTTAAAATAGACTTTAACATCACAGGTGCACAATATATCTTGCATAAATTTGGTGTTGTAATGTACACATTTACTTATAATTAACTTCTTTCAAATTTAAAGGAGAAGTTAACTGTAGCACACTAACATTATGTTAGAGAAGATAGCAGAAAATCGTTTGAGGTAAAAATAAGACATTCCTCTTTTTTACCCAAGAGTATATGAACATAGCATTTTATTAGGGGTCTACTAGTGTTCTTAGTATTGTGTTGACTACTCTGAACTCCAGGCAGAGTTGGTGTTTAATTTATTATTTTATTGTTATTTATGTTCTCCAGGCCAGTGTCTAGCACATTGTAGTCATTTAAAATGTATCAAAAGAATGGGTGTATGATGGAATTCTTGGGAAATTAACTGGAAAGATGCATGGTTAATAACGAAATAATAATTGAAGTTTTATTACATGTTTTAAGGAATCATAAGAACATCTTCTAAAATGGATAGAGAACTGCAAGATGAGTATTGGGTAATTATTCAAGCCAAAGATATGCTCGGTCAGCCAGGAGGACTGTCGGGAACAACAAGTGTGTTAATTAAACTTTCTGATGTTAACGACAATAAGCCTATATTTAAGGAAAGTAAGTAGAAAACACCGTAAATTTTCATTACAATAAAACTATACATGTGCTAAATACACACAGATGTTAGGATTTGCATCTAAAGCACCGCCACAGCACTATATAAAATAAATGTATTAATTATTCGAAGGTGTGATTATTTTCATTGGTGTGAAAAGTCAAATACAAATGAAAAGGTAATGTGTTTTTTTTTTTTCTAATCGCTTACGTAACAATTTCCACAAACCTCGTGCCTTAAACAAATTGTTACCTTAATGAAATATGTCACAGATGTCACCAGATTAAGTTCAAGGTGTCTGTAGGGCTATTTTCCTCTCTAGAGGGTCCAGGGGAGAATCCATTTCTTTGGATTTGGTTATTGGCAAAATTCAGTTCTTTACGTTTGTAGGAATAAGGGCTCTGTTTCCTTGAAGGCCGTCAGCGGCAGGACACCGTTAGCTCCGTGAGGCGTCTTTCTGGTTCTTGAGTATAACTCACACACCTCAGACACGTCAAAAGGTGTCAAATCCTCCACACGTCGCCGTCTCTCCAACCCACACTTTGCCTCTTCTTCGCTTTTATGGAGTCATGTGATCAGATCCAGTCCCCTTGGACAAACCAAGGCAAGCTCCACATCTCAAGGTCAGCTGAATAGCAATATGAATTCCACCTGCAACCTGGATTGCTTTTTGTCCCTTTACATAATATATTCATAGGTTCTGGGGTATTAGAACACGGGTATTTTGAGGAATTCATTTTTCTACCTACTACACATGATGATTTCAAATGATAATTATTTTTTATGTTTTATGTTATCTTTATTCACTATATTCACACTAAGAACAGAAAAAAAAAATTGCCCATTTCGATATTCACCTATGATTTATATTACATATACGTATATGAAATTTCACATGTAATAGAGATCATATGGTATTTGTCTTTTTCTGACTTATTTCACTTAGTATAATGCCCTTGAGAACCGTTCATGTTGTTGCAAATGACAAGATTTTATTATTTTTTGTGGCTGAATAATATTCTAGTGTGTGTGTTTGCATGTGTGTGTGTGTGTGTGTGTGTGTGTGTCTGTCATAATTTCTTTACCATTTCATCCCTTGATGGACACTTAAGTTTCCACATCTTGGCTATTGTGAATAATAATGCAATAAACATGGGAGTGCAGCTATCTTTTCTAATTAGTGTTTTCATTTTCTTTGGCTAAATATCCAGAAGTGGTATTACTGGATTGTATGATATTTCTATTTTTAATATTTGAAGACACCTTCATACTGTTTTCCCTTACTCTTTTCCATAATGGCTGCACCAATTTACATTCCCACCGACAGTGCACAAGGGTTCCTTTTTCTCCACATCCTCACCAACACTTGTTATTTCTTGTCTTTTGAATAGTAGCCATTCTAACAGGGGTGAGGTCATATTTCATTGTGATTTTGATTTGCATTTCCCTGTTCATTAATGATATCAAGCATCTTTTCATGTACCTGTTAGCCCTCTGTATGCATTCTTTGGAAGAATGTCTATTCAGATATTCTTCCCATTTTTAATATTATCATTATTATTATTAGTAATAGTAGTAGCATTTGATATTGAGTTGTACGAGTTTCTGTATGTTTTGGATATTAGCCTCTTATCAGATGTATGATTTTGCAAATATTTCCTCCCTTTCAGTAAGTTGCTTTTTCATCCTTTTGATGGTTTACTTTGCTGGGCAGAATTTTTTTAGTGTGTTATAGCCCACTTATTATTTTTTTTCTTTTCTTGCTTTTGCTTTTCGTATCAGAATAAAAAAAGCATCACCGAGACTATGCTGAGGAGCTTGTTGCCTATGTTTTCTCCTAGGAGTTATATGGTTCCAGGTCTTAGTTCAAGTGTTGAATACATTTTTAGTTATTTTTGGGGTATGGTGTAAGACAATGGTCCTGTTTCATTCCTTTGCATTTGGTTATCCAATTTTCCTAACACCATTTATTAAGGAGACTGACATTTTCTTATTGCATATTCTTGGCTTCTTTGTCATAAATTAACTGACCATATATGTATAATATGTGTAGTTATTTTTACTTATGTATTATGAATATGCCATACCTGCTCTGATAATTTAAGTACTGAATACAAGCTAAATCATTTGGTATGCTCCAGAAGGGATTTCTTCTGAAATTCTTAGGAGAAATTCTTTTTTTTTTTTTTTTTAAAGAAGTTCTTCCCACCCCTTCCCCAGGGCATTCTGTCCTACCTACAGAAATACATTTACAAGCAATTCTGGAAATCATGACCAACTATCATGATAGGAAAAATGCATATACATGTGTCAAAGAGAAAAGTAGATCAAACACACACATACAAATGCACACCCACCCAACACCCCCCCCCCAACACACATACACACACACACACATGCAGATACTGTTCAGTTCAGCTATTTTGTGCCAGGCCCAGAGTTAGCAGATATTCTGAATTTTCAAGAAATATTAGAGAGGGCCCTGGGTAAAAAGACGATGAGCATTTTTTGTGTGTGACAAAAATCTTACAGTGTGTAAATGTGATGCACCTTTTGAAGTGTCTGAAGACAGGGGCACCTGGGTAGCTCAGTCAGTTAAGCACAGGACTTTGGGTCAGGTCATAACCTCAGGGTTTGTAAGTTTGAGCCCTGTGTTGGCCTCTGTGCTGACAGCTCAGAGCCTGGAGCCTGCTTCAGATTCTGTGTCCCTCTCTCTCTGCCCCTCCCCCACTTGCACTCTGTCTCTCTCAAAAAATGAATAAACATTAAAAAAATTAAAGAAATATTGCATATCTGAATGCTTATTTGTATGCCATTTTCATATTTAACATTTTCAGTATAATGCCATTTTTAAAAATAAAAATCATATATATTTATTGTATACAGCACGATGGTTTTTCTCACGTTTATTTATTTATTTGAGAGAAAGAGTGTGAGCAGGGGAGGTGCAGAGACCGAGGGGGGTACAGAGGATCTGAAGTGGGCTCCACGCTGATCGCAGAGAGCCTGACATGGGGCTCAAACTCACGAACCATGAGATCCTGACCTGAGCCAAAGTCACATGCTTAACCCACTGGGCCAACAGGGAACCCCAACGTATGTTTTGATCTCATATGCATAGTGACATAATTATTACAGCCAAACTAATTACCCATCTACTCACATCATTCCCTCGTGTGCAAGTGTGTGGTAAGAGTGCCCGAGGTGTTCTCAGAAAATTCCCGTTATACAGTATAGTATTATTGGCTATAGTCACCTTGCCATACGCTAGGTTTTTTTTAATACACTAGATTTTTAAATGTATTCATCCTTCATACTTGCAAATCCAACCATTTGAGCAGCACCTCCTCGGTCCTTTGAGTCCATGAAACAGCTCCTCCTTAGATGGAATTTAGGCAGCAGGGCAGTAGTTTGTGACTTGCTTCTCCCTGTTATGAGAGGTATTATGTACGTGACTATCTCTACAAAGTGTGCGTCCTAAAGACAAGAAGATCGTGGGTAATTCTATTTGAAATACCCAGGACTTGACAAAAATGATTCTCAACTAATAAATGTAGAAAAATAGTAGGTTAACGTGTGGAATACATCTCATCTGTGTTTTAGCCAGATGAAGGGAAAATCACAAGTTGAAGACTCCAGAAGGCAGAACTCACAAGGGATTTTTATTGAGACTAAATGCCCTTCAAACTTCTCTCGCCATCCTTATTTCTTTTAATTTTTCTCAACTTTAATTTTGTTTATATATATAGATATATTTCATTGTGCATATGTAATTATATAAATGTTATATATAACTATATATTATACAAAACAATGTGTATATATATAACCGTATATAATCTCTATTAACATTGATAAACATAACATAAATAACAATGTGTATATATACGTATAATTTATATACATATCCAAATGAACTAGAACATTTGAAATAGTTTTTAAAATTTTTGTAGATACCCAGAATCCTCGTGTAAGATGATAGCATCACTACGTTCACATTTGAGTGTAGGTGAACATGATTCTAGCACCATAAAGTTACCTCACTCTTTAAACAGCTTTCTCTATTTCTTTCCCACACCATACTCATGCGAAAATATGTGTGTTGACTACGCTTCCATTATCAGAGCATGCTGGTCTCCTTACTCTTGTTCAAGCTGCTTTCCGTAATTGGAATCCCATTGCCCTCGTCTGAACGTAACTATGTCATATCTCCTCTGATATGCCCAATCTTCCCTGACCTTTCAGTCAAGGGCGTCCACTCGGCCCACTAATTACTGTCAGCATTCACACTGTGATGGGTGCTGTTGTTTTCATCTAAAAAACAAAGTAAAATAAAATAAAATAAAATAAAATAAAATAAAATAAATACATTATTGACTCCACTGCCATATCCATCTAATCATGCTTCATTTTCTTTCCTTTAGAGAAGATAAGTTTTAAAGAGTTATCCAATGCATCATCCTATTTACTGTCTTTTAAACTCTCTGGAGCCCACTCCAGTCAAGGCTTTACCTGTACTACTTAGCCTAACTGATCTGGTCAATTCTATCAATATCTATGTGCAACTAAATCCAATCAATTCTCAGTCCTAATATAGTTTGATTTCTAGCAGCATTTGACAGCGGTTGCTCTTTCCTTATATGCTTTTTCTTCTGTCTTCCTAGTCACTTTTAACAATCTTCTTTGCCTTCTTTTCATCTCTGCGTACTTTAAGCTTTGGTGTATTTCTGGTACCAAGCCCTAGGGCCTCATTTCTCTTCCCTTTAGAGTCACTCCTTTGTGTTTCCCTATAGCCACCTGACTTTAGATGCCGTTTCTATGCTGACAACTCCCAAATATATAACTTTAGTATGAGCCTCTCCTGTGAACCCCAGATTTGTATATCCAACTATCTACTCAATATCTTGATTTATAAGTTATATACATTTAAACTGGGCCTATATTTGACTTCCTGGTCATACCTGCCTCCTCCTCTAACCCTCTTTTTACAGATTTTCCCCAGCCTTCATATCGCTCAGGGCAAAATCTTACCCATTCAATTCTAATTCAATTCAATTCAACTGATCCAACTCAGATTGCACTGGGTCAAATTTAGGTCAATTCTAATTTCTAACCCAGAGTGAAATGATGATCAATCCTGCATGATTTTCAATATTCTGTGAGTGCGCGCGCACACACACACACACACACACACACACACACGTACACACATACATTATCTCCTGATAATAGAAACTTACTTTGTTTAAGATTTTGAAAGTCACCTTCCCCTCTGTTCTTTCTCATATCCAAAACTCAATCCTCTGCAGATCCTTTTGGCTCTACCTTTTAAAAATATCCATAATCTGAACATTTCTCACCAACTTCCATTTGCAACCTTCAATCATACCACCCTCTTAATCTGGCCCCCATCTAGCCTCTCTGCTTCTACCTTTGTTCCCCTCTGCTCTACTCTCAGCACAACTGTAGTGATCTTGTCAAAATGCATACCAGATCATAGCACTTAAACGTTTTACCACGTCACAAAGAAACAGTCAGAGGCCTTCGTATAACCTCCATTGTCCTAAATAATCTGCCATCATCCAGTCTTGTTCCATTACGTCTGGGAGCTCCTGTGTTAGCGCTCTAGCCCTTGCTTGTGGACAAACCAACACCAGGCAACTGACCTACTCTCGGTCACTGGCTTGGTGGCCTTTTGGCTTGCTCTTCCCTCTTCCTGAAATTATATTTTCTCAACTATACATTTTCCTGCAGTGGAGGGGAAAAAAACACTGCAGCACAATTAAGCTGTTACTTCCTGAAAATAGTAAAAGTATTGACACCTTTTAAATCACATTTCTCCCATGCCAAAAAATAAAAATAAAAGAGGAAGGACAATCTCACAAGGCAATCTGTGAAATGACTTGCTCTATACGTCTAAAAAAATCAAGAATCTGTTTTTTTTTATTTTTTTTAACGTTTATTTATTTTTGAGAGGGAGAGAGAGAAGGACAGAGCACAAGACAGACACAGAATCCGAAGCAGGCTCCAGGTTCTGAGCTGTCAGCACAGAGCCCAACGTGGGTCCTCAAACTCACAAACTGTGAGATCATGACCTGAGCCTAAGTCGGACACCAAACCGACTGAGCCACTCAGGCACCCCCAAAAAGCAAGAATCTCTTTGAAAAAACATTCTATTACATGCTCTTTTTAAAATTCTACAAAGTTTCATTCTTTAGAATATTGACATACATGATTATTTCCCACATTTTAACAGAAATCACAAATAATAATTTATAAATAGCTAACTCCTTATCAGTTTTATGCAAGTCAATTCTGAAAAATAAACAGAGCTCAATTATTTATATTTATATCTATGTATTTCAAATATAACTGCCATTGTTTTCACATGGCCAAAACAATAGGGTCATGTGATTCCAGCATGGTTGTCTTACCACATCCACTCACCGACTCCCATGGATCTATCTTTTTTGTTTGTTTGTTTTCATTTCCACTATGGCCAATGCACTCAGGCTCAGAATGTAAAAATCAAACTATTACACTTAGAGTTCACTTATTTGTTTTAGGCTTTTCCAACTTTAATCCACACTTACATTTACTGATAACTTTAGATATCAGAGAATGAGTGAAATTGAAAACTCTTTTTATCAATTCAGATGGTTGAAGGATATAATAAAAAAATAAATTCAAAACTATTGATGAAATATGCATGTGGATAGAAATTTGGAAATTATATGTACTGGTGATAGGACTTCCAAGGGTATATTTGAGAGCAAATAGTAGACGCTCGAGTAGGATATTAGGGAAAATAAAATACAGATTACAAAAATAAAGAAAGTATAGATAGCCCAATAGATCGATCGATAGATATTGATTTAAAAAAAAAAGAAAAAAACAAGTGACTGGTGGAAAGTGAGGATATGGGTTTTCTCATAGTCCACACAAAAAAACGGTGCTATATTTGGGAGTTTCTTATACTTATTATTTGTGTGATATCTCTTGAATTTTGCTTTTAAAGGTTTTTACCGTTTGACTGTCTCTGAAGCTGCACCCACTGGGACTTCTATAGGAAAAATCATGGCATATGATAATGACATTGGAGAAAATGCAGAAATGGATTACAGCATTGAAGATGATTCTCAAACATTTGACATACTTACTAATAATGAGACACAAGAAGGAATAGTGATATTAAAAAAGGTAGCTGTATGGACAATATTTACTTTGCAGCATAACACAAATTCAAATCAGAAATACATGAAATCATTTTGTTTAGCCAGTTAGTTATTGCTTTATTAAGTAATTGAAATGAGAACCTGTGATTTATGATTTAGGGAGCAAAGGAGCTGAGAGATGAGAGAGAGTTATTGCAGACTCTCAAATTACTCAAAGAACAGTCTTTTTTTAATTTTTTAATTTTTTTATTTTTTTTAAGATTTTTAAAGGACTAACTTTTGGGAAAGATTTAAATTAATTCTCAATTCCGTAAGAAATTTATGAACAGAAAAGTATAATTTTAATCCTAAATTAAAAATAGAGCTATTATTCCAAAACATTAGATGTAAATAACAAAACACGTGGCAGGATTTGCTATGTAGCTGCTTAACGATACTATCAGAGGGATCCTACCAACTACCTAAAGAGCAAAACCTAACTAAAAAGCAACTGAGACTTAATAACCCAAACTTTTTTTTTCCAAGTAATGACTTAGGTTACTGAAGCCATTTCTTCTTGTGTACACTGTATTTCTTTGTAGAAAGTGGATTTTGAGCACCAGAATGACTATCGTATTAGAGCCAATGTTAAAAACCGCCACGTTGATAAGCAGCTCCTGAAATACCATGAGGAAGCTTCCAGCACCCTCATTAAGGTCCAGGTGGAGGACGAAGATGAGCCTCCTGTTTTCCTCCTCCCATATTACCTATTTGAAGTCTTCGAAGGCGGACCGCATGGATCATTCGTAGGCACGGTCTCTGCCACAGATCCGGATCAGAGGAACTCTCCTATCAGGTATGTTTGGAAGGCTAGTTCTGGCTTCCTAAATGAGTGAATCCAAGTTAGCTTGAAGATAAAATTTCACACAAATGTAACAGAGATGAATCTCTCTTTCTCTTCTTGGTAGTTTTCAAATTCGCAACAGTTTAACCTTGTGAAAACAGGGAGCTCACTATTGATAAAGTTGCAGTGAAATAAGCAACTGTAGTTGTGCAAGCAATAGGCAATCCCCAACCAAACTTCAGTGCGATCAGCTCTATTAATTGGGGGCAAGTAGGTGAGGGAAAAGAAACCATTGACTGCATCAGTTCAGAAGCAAAGCTGATGACCTATGGTCCATTCAAATACTATTTAATTTGGGACGCCTGGGTGGCTCAATCGGTTAAGCATCGGACTCTTGATCTCTGCTCAGGTCATGATCTCACAGTTCATGAGATCTAGTCCCGTGTCAGGTTCTGTGCCGACAGTGTGGAGACTGCTTGGGATTCTCTCTCCCTCTGAAAATAAATAAATAAACTTATAAAAAAATAAAAAAAATATTATTTAATTTATATTCCAAAATTGAGAAAGCCTTCACAGGATACCACTTAAAGTAGTAAAAATGAAATCAGTCCAATCAGTTAGAAATAACTATTAAACAGTATTTGCCATCTATTAAACTAGTCTATTTTCAGGTACTATACCTTCATTTTTTCCCCCAGTCTTTGTGCTGTAAGCCTCGTTAGACAAAACAACAACAACAACAACAACAACAACAACAACAAAACCTGTTACATGTTTCCTTCCACCACCTTCCCTTACTCATCTGCTTTCAACTCTTCACAGTTCAGAGAATTATACAAACTTCCATGTACTTAGTAGATGCTGGTTACTGCTTTGCACTTTGTAGGGGCTATGATACAAAGAAGAAACTTCTTGAGAAAGAGGAATGCTCCCACTTTTCCACTGTAATCCCTAACACTGCCTTCTAATATGTCGATATAGTTCTTATCTAGTAATAGTAGTTTGAGTTATAAATGTAAGTATATATGTGGTGTTACTTATATGTGTATACAGTTAAACCCAGTAAAGGAATGTAGATGTTTTTAGAAGTAATATATCTCTTCACCTACATATTGTTCTTTTGAGAATACTGAAGAATACATAACTCTAGAAAATGCTTTAAGGATCAAGATATTTATATATCATAATTTATAATAATAAAGGGTTGGAAACAATGATCTAATTGTAGTGGTATAATTAAGGCAATGGATGATCAATGCTTGACAGTGATGCTTATGAACATAGCTAAAAACATTGCATGTGGGAGAGGGGCAGAAAGAGAGAGAGACAGAGGGAGGGAGGGAGGGAGGGAGAGAGAATCGCAAGCAGGCTCTGCATTGATAGCATAAACATAAAACTCGATCTCACAAACTGAGATCATGACCTGCTCCAAAATCAAGAGTCAGATACTTAATTGACCGAGCTAGCCAGGCACCCAAAAGGACTATCATTTAATGTCTCTAATGGATATTCTTTCATTTAGAGGTACCTTTTAAATAAGACTGTTTTTCATATGTTTGTTAGGATGAAAATAGCCCCTTGAACACATTTCAGTTGGTACTCATCCTTCTCTCTCTTTCTTTTTCTTTCTTTCTTTCTTTCTTTCTTTCTTTCTTTCTTTCTTTCTTTCTTTCTTTCTTTCTTTCTTTCTTTCTTTCTTTCTTTCTTTCTTTCTTTCTTTCTTTCTTGGAAGCACAATGTCCAAAAAAATGTTTGAAATCAAATACTAAATGATTTCAATTTGAGTTTTAATGGGGTACATCTTCCTTAATACTCATTCCATGGCAAGCCATATGGATACCAAAGGAAATGATAGGGCATTCTATTTTACCCTCAGCAGTGTTCCATTGTTTGGAGGAAAGAAATTAACACATAGTAAACAGATTAAATTATACATAATTCTAATAACTCGTATTACTTAGTTTTTCCTTCCATATAGGAATTACCTGTTATTTCTCTGAAGGGTAGAGATTCCCAGGCCCAGTTTCAACAAGTATTGGGTGAGATAACTGGCTTAACAGATTGTTCTTGCCAGGTTGTCATTATTAAGGACAGAAAAGCTTGCAAAAATGTGCCTTGATATAAATTACAATAATAAGTTATGTGGTAAATGTTTAAGAAAAACCAGGGTGCACGTATGAAGAAAGAATGTAAAAATTAGACCTGAAAGGCAGGTGATGCGGTTGTTTTAAGGGGCCTCGTGTGCTAGGAATTAGAGTCCAGAAATTGTCTGTGATAACATTTCCACCCCAAAATTAATGAAGAACTTCATAAGGAATTTCCCTTAGGATTTTCATTTTTATCCCTAAGACTATGTATTATTACTGTATTGTTTAGGGTCCAGATATAGGGAATGTACCCTTTTGCCACTTCTGTGTATGACTCATTCTTTGGACATTATTGAAGTTTCCTTTTAACTGAACCCATGGTCAAAATTTGAAATATTTTATCAATACCACAATGACAGTATATTCTTTTCTGATAGAAAAACAAAAGCAGGTTCAACCCAAAGCAAGCGGGGGTCGGAGGGGAGCGGTGGTGGTGAGGAAGGAAATAAAACACAGCAGAAGCAATGACTTTAAAAACAATAGAGAAATGCAAGGAAACCAAAAACTGATTCTTTCAAATATTTGTTTTTTTTAATTAACATTTATTCGTTTTTGAGGGGCAAAGAGAGACAGAGCCTGAGTGGGGAAGGGGCAGAGAGAGAGGGAGACATAGAATATGAAGCAGGTTCCAGGCTCTGCACTGTCGGCACAGAACCCAATGCAGGGCTTGAATTCATGGACCCAGAGATCGTGACCTGAGCTCAAGTGAGAGGCTTTACCGACTGAGCCACCCAGGCTCCCCTAGAAACTGATTCTTTCAAAGCACCAGTACAATTGATCAGTCTTTAGCAAGACAACCAAGTGGGAAAAAAGAAAGAATGGACAAAAGTTACCATGATCAGAAATGAAAGAGGGAACATAACTATTGTTCCCATAGACATTGAAGGATACTATAGGGAAATACTCTGAACGACTCCAAGCCCCTGAATTCAGACCCATTCCTTGAAATCCCTCCAAGGAAGCTACTGAAATTCAAGTAAAGAGGAAGAACAATCTGAGAAGTTATGTATGTGAAAAACAGGGAGAAACAGGAAGAGCTTTGGGGGTATCCAAGTGTCAGGGGTGTTCTGTGGAAGGGGACCGTCTTTCACGTTTCAGCTGCGCACGAATGGGAGCACTTAATCCTTGAGACACCCAGGGGAGCTGTAGCCTGGTTGGAAAACTCTGACTTTTGTGTATGGGGTTGGCTATTATGTGTCTCAGTTGCTTTGTCTGACGTGGGGGTAGTACTTCTGTAGAGGATCCTGAGGATTAAGGACGAGAGACACAAGCATCTGCAGAAGTATGCATGGAACGGGCCATTTGTTTATTCCATTTAGGCAAGAGCTGTTAGCAATGGCAAACTCATGCAGTGACATTTTATTCATTCAGCACTTTTGTAGGAATAAAGAGTTCCATAAAAAGGAATTCTGAAATGAACCAAAGATTGATCTTTTACACATCAAATCTTCACATTTTAAGCTTTTTTAGCCCCAGCTCTTTCTAAAATCCCTTGCACACATCTTTCCTTTCCTGAATGGTATGTATTGGCTATTATTTAAAATGTTCCTGATGACTCAAGGTCATCGTTTTTAAAAACTTTTATTTGAAAATTTTATTTCAAACATTTAATCGGTTTTATTTGGAATGCATTATTATAGAAACAGGATATTCTAGATGATTAATACAAAATATTAACTGTTAAACTACGGTTGCTTTTTTTTTAATGTTTATTTATTTTTGAGAGAGACAGAGATAGAATGAAAGTGGGTTAGGGGCAGAGAGAGAGGGAGACACAGAATCCAAAGCAGGCTCCAAGCTGCCAGCACAGAGCCCGACGCGGGGCTTAAACCCACAAGCTGTGAGATCATGACCTGAGCTGAAGTCGGACACTCAACCGACTGAGCCACCCAGGCGCCCCATACGGTTGCTTTTTGTCAGCAAATCTCTTAAGGAGGAAACGTGACCATTTGGGGATATGTAAGTAAATTGCTTATTGAAGGTTTAAAAATGAATAGAGTTAAAACCAAATTCCTCTAAAGCTTAATTCTCTGTAATTTCTATTTTAATTCTCCCCTGAACACTAGTCTACAAATCAGTGTGATATTTTTAGAGACCTGTCAATTCGAGATTAAAATATTCTCATCTCTTGCCACATAATTATGGAAAAACTTACTGATGTCTCATCAAAGTCTTCAGAAATATACATGCAATGAGAAGTCATCACTGAACCCAAGTTATTACTCTTCTTTAATTTTTATTATTAATCATTTGCAAGCAGATAAGACATGCTGAGTACTTCAAAGGCTTCTTTCATTGTGGAGTTTGAGATCATTTTCCAGGCTTTGCATGAGGGAATTTTATCATCTGGCTTCTTTCCATGCATGCTCTAACAATAGCATATTCCATCTATTATCATTACTTTATATGTGTGTATAAATATATGCATATATATGTGTATACATGTATATGTATATATACACATATATATGATTTTTTAAAAAGTATCAGAGTGTTTCCTTTAAACAAACAAAACCAAACATTTCTCATATGTCAGCAATCAAGTAATTAAAATATGACACACACATTTAGCAAGCCACTGTATGGTGTAGGAAAGAGACTCAGAGCAGCCTAGGGTGAGGATATGCTTTACGTGGCTTCGAGGGAAAAAACAAAGGTTGGCAAGCATTCATCTTTACCCGTTTATTTGGATTTGTTAATTTTGCAAATGACATTTTCCCATTTATTTACTTACTTTTACGTTTATTTATTTATATTGATAGGGAGAAAGAACAGGGGAGGGACAGAGAAAGAGAGAGAAAGAAAGAGAGAGAAAGAGAGAATCCTGAGCAGGCTATGCACTGTCAGCGTAAATCCTGACACCGAGCTTGGTGCTGGTCTCGAACCCATGAACTGTGAGATCATGACCTGAGCAGAAATCGCGAGTCCAATGCTTAAACCAACCGAACCACCCAGGTGCCCCCTTTTACCATTTATGTTTAAATAAGTCATTCACATATTAAAGTTGTCTTTTGGGAATAAGAATGAATTACATGTGTTTAGATTTAGCGTACATAAGCTCGAACCTCAGACTATTTTAGTTTTTTTTTTTTTCTTTCTTTTTTCCTCTCTGAGTTAAATCTTAACCATATTCATGTACCTTTCTAAACACCGTTTGGCATTATGTCATTTAGCTATATGGAGCATGCATTTAATTTGTCTTATTGCCTTAAAATAGCTTAAATATCACAGTTCCCTAGGCAAAATAATAACATTAAGGAATACTTTTTTGTTGTTGTTGTTGCAGGTATTCTATTACGAGAAGCAAAATGTTCAGTATTGATGACAATGGCACAATAATCACAACCAATGCTCTCGATCGAGAGATTAATGCTTGGTACAACCTAAGTATCACAGCCACAGAAAAATGTAAGTACTCATTTAGGAACCACACAGTGGTTCACCGAATATTGTAAACCATTCGGTAATCTCCAAATGTAGGGGGAACAGCTAGTTTAAAACGTTGTTGGAATTGGACTTAAATGATACATAATATGTCAAAATTCATGTATGTGTATTTTATTTTATTATTTTAGATTACCAACGTCTGTCTATTCCTTTTACAGCTTATGTGTATAGTTACCACTAACTGATTGATTTAGCTTAGCATAATACCCTCTAGCAGTCAGAGAAAGGCAAATACCATGCGATTTCACTCATATGGGGAGCTTAAGACACAAAACAGATGAACATAAGGCAAAGAAAAAGAAGGAAAGGAGGCAAATCATAAGCCACAAGAGACTCTTAAGAAAAGAGAATAAACTGAGGGTTGATGGAGGAATGGGGGTTGATGGAGGATGGTGGGGGGAATGGGATAATGGGCAGCAGTCATTAAGGAGGACACTGGTTGGGATGAGCACTGGGTGTTACACGTAAGTGATGAATCACTAGAATTTATTCCTGAAACCAGTATTACACTATATGTTAACTAACTAGAATTTAAATTAAAAATATGAAAAAATATACATATATTTGCCACTAAATACTTTAAGACTTTTTATTATGACAAATTGAATATAATTTTTACAATTTTTTAAATGGGATATAGTTAATATATATTTTCTGTGGGTCCTCTTATAAGTTATGAGTTTAATGAAAATAGAAAGTCTTATGTACATTCCACACAGAAAAAAAAATATCCACCCTTAAAAAAATTCTTATGGGTGGAAAGAAGTTGGAATTTTATTGCGTAGGAATCTTTCCCTTAGAGCAAATTTTTTTAATTTAGAGAAATGTTTAATTAATGTTCTACATTATTTTACTACTATCCAAGGAATAGTAAACCTAATGAGTGGGAATTAAAATTTTAAATTTAATGTTATTTAAAACTGACTAGTAATATCATTCCATTTAACCATAATCAGTTTAAACTGACTCTGTTAGTTCACAAGGGGACTATTCTAGAAGTCACATACAGGATGCCCGTGCCTTGTTCTATTTCTGGAAGAAAATGTTCGCTATACTCTTGGACATTAGGGACAGGATAACACTCCAACACAGCCTTTTAGAACTTAGGCATTTAAAAATAATCATATATCAATGAAATTATGAGAAAGAATATGAAGGATTCCAACAACAAATATCCATTAGTACATTGCAAACAGTAACATGTTTCCAAATTAAACACATAGTGAAAGTCGTGTTGATAATCACATCTTCAGGAATTGGCGGTGACCAGTATTGTTTGTGGTATGGCGTCGTCGTCGTCATCGTCGTTGTTGTTTTCAGGTATAGGTAGATGATTCCATTTTCAGGTTGTAAAAATTAGATAAAATCATCCTAATTTACTGCTTGGATAGTGTCTTCGCGATGATCAATTAATTTGTTATTATTAAGTCAACCATTTTAATTCAAGCTCAAAGGAATAGATATAACACAATATAAAAGACTATCAAAATCATTACTTTAATCCAATTGATAGGTTTCCTATAGTTCAGTAAAGAATTAAATTTGTGAATATGAAATGTTCTAGAATGCATCTTTTAACCTGTTTTGCATAATTTTTAATAATCTTGTTTGCCTCTGTGGCTTGTTCTTTTTGAAACCTTTAAACGTATATCTGATTCCTCACTTTATTGAGCACTTGGCAGGTGATATGGTGGAGTAGAGAGTGGAAAGCGTCTGTTGCATATTTTTTTGTCTTGCATTGAATAGCTCTATGGCAACACAGCAGGAGAACGGAGTCTGGGTTTTGAATTTTCCATTTAACTTAACAACAAAGGATGAGAAGCAAATGTTACAGGGAATACAAGTCTGCTGCAACAGAAGAAATGCCAAGGCTCTTGGTGTCAGAAAACACAAAGATGCTTATTCTAAACCAAGAAGCTTTTATTCATTGGGCTTTCTGAGAACAAATTATTTATAATATCACTATTTACCAAACTATTGAGGAAAAGAATTCAAATCAGTTCAAGGGAAGAGTGGATAGCTTGGAAAAAATGTGTTTCTCTATAAAATAGTTTTTTTTTTTTAGCTATTATAAGAGCATGTTTTAACAAATTGGTAGAACCTGTAGGCTTATTTTATATATAAGGGATAATTTTTGTAAAGATATATCATTTACTTTTTGTTAAATTAGAAGTGCTGCCATGTGAGTTATGAGAAAGCAGAATCTTTAAAATAAAATGTATTATGTGTATTCTGAAACACAAAATATTCTAATATTTTATGAAAGAATACAAAAAAGGATGAATGAGTGATGGATATAAAAAGTTTGCAAAATAATCCAATTAAACCAAACCCATTAATTACATGGTTACTTTTTATCAAAAGGATGCCATGAAGATCTCTAAGGAGATATTGTTCGATGTAACTTTTTTGTTGCCCAACCCCCCCCCCCCCGCCCTTTTTTTAAAAACATGGAAGTAAATGGTAGCATTACAAAATGAAGCAAAAACAGTACACAAATCTCTGGGTTGCAAGATCACTGCTGTCCATAAAAATTATTAATTCAACAAATATATGTATATTTACATATATACTACAGAGTATATTATCTAATCAATTTAATTATGTCACGGCATACATACTGTGTTCAGAGGTGATATCCCAAGATTCAGTGACCAGCACAACGGAAGTAGTCTTATAAACTGTTCCTCCTTACCAGCTTATCAACAGGCTTCACCTTATTAAGGAAAACAGTGGCTCCAAATGTTCTATGTAATGTACTTTCATGTATGTGTGTAGGTGTGTACGCATTTAATATTCTGGCAATAAAACTATTTCAATTGATGGTTTACAGTATTACTTATCACACAGGTTTACACTAAGGGCCGTAGATATTATAATAGTGTGTGTGTGTTATAGTAGGGAAAATAAAGAGGCAGTGACAATGGCTATAAAAACTGGGTACCATTTGTGATTCACAAGGAAAAAAAATGATAGCTTTGTCGTGTTGTATCTTTAGATATTTGTTTATAAAACCTATATTTTGCAAAATGGTTGTGAGTATTGTTGACTACTCAGGAATTATATTTTATTAAATACATTACTTTTATAATGACATATGCATATACACCTTGTGTGAAAGCACATTTAGTAGCACTTTTACGGCTCTTAATAAAAAATTGAGGCCACTTTATTCCTGTTTCACAGAAGACAAATCTGAAACTGCAGTTTATTTGCCCAACTGCTAAATGATGAATCCAGGGACCGATTACCATTAGATCTTATTCCCAAGCCTATGTCTAAATCTCATGCCACACTAGGCCACACTGTCTCTTACTGAGAACATGAAAAATGGTACTTGCTCTCAGTATTTTCTGATGTAAATATATGCACAGTAATCTCGATCAAATTTGATTTTTTTTCATTTTTACTCTTAAAAAATAAAGTTTAGGGACACCTGGGTGGCTCACTGAGTTAAGGGTCTGACTTCGGCTCAGGTCACGATCTCGTGGTTCGTGGGTTTGAGCCTCGCATCGAGCTCTGCGCTGACAGCTCAGAGCCTGGAGCCTGCTTCGATGCTGTGTCTCCTTCTCTCTCGCTGCTCCTCCCCGGTTCATGCTCTCTCTCACTCTCGCTCTCAAAAAGAAACATAAAAAAAATAATTTCAATTACTCAAACATGGGGTTTAAGTCTGTTTGTGTTGTACGACTTCCTCAGGGCCACCCACTGATCATCTCCATCAGTATGTTAGCCAAATTCTCCTTTGATACTGATTCTGACCGTTCTCTGAGGTTTGCTCATCTCATTCTGTACTGTTGTTTCGGCCATTTGTTGTTTCATTTGTTGATGAAAGCATGTGTGGTTGGTAATTGATGGGCTGGTCATTGAAATGTGCGGTACAGTCATTAAAAGGGAGTTTGGAGGATGAATAATTTTTTGAATACATTTTAAAGAACATTGTCTTATTGGGCAAAAGTATGTTAAAACATATTTTTTAAAATAAATTTGCTCTTGGAACATTAAAGTCAGAACCTATTCATATCATAATAATTGTTTTAAGTTTGAAGATGGCAACATAAAATACATGTGACATTTAAAAACAGTAAGTTAGTGTGGGCTTGAAAACATTTTAATTCTGTTGAGGAAAAGCAAGTAAATAGGGTTTCAAATAAATTCAGGTAAAAATAGAATAAAACAAGAGATTTATTAGATATGTAATTTTAGATACAGAAATTCATAAAATATGATTAGATCAACATTGAAAGCTGATCACTTGATGCAAAAAGTACCAATTTATTTAGTAAATTTTTCCACTTAAAATTTTGTGGATCATAGAATATTGTATTAAAACAAATAATTATAAATAAAAGAAGATTAAAGTGCAGTCAAGGAAAACAAAGTTGTAAATGCCTGTGAAAGGCAAACTGAATATAAACTGAATATATTTATTTTACACAGAATTTAATACTTAGAAGTTAATCACTGTTTCAGAAATAAGTGATTAGAAATGTTATCAAGAACAGGAATTATACAGTTCATGCTGATCTGCTCTTGGCATTTTAAATCAGTTTCTTAGACTAAAATATATACATATACATATATATATATATATATGTATTTGTATATATTTTAGATAAAAGAGACTTGATATTCCCACTGTTATTTTTATTATAAAGCTAAAAAGTTACACGATTGGGAATAAAATGTCAAAATAAAATATAATTAGATAAACCTTTGCAGAACCCCAAAGTTAGTGTATATTTAATTCATCCTTCAAGACGTGTTTGAATTTTTTTTTCATTTTTTTTAATTATCTAGAAGGAACTTTATAACCCCAAGTAACCAATTATCACATACTTTTTCTCTCTCTCTGGTATTTTTTTCTTACTCCACACAAACACATGTTACACAATTTTGGAGAAAATGTTCATAGGTGCCAAATTCTTATCCATCTAAAAACAACTGTTTGACCATATAAGTCTCCACAGTAATATGAACAGAACACCTGAATGTTGGAAAACCGGGAAGTCACAAAATCGTTACCGAGAACATTTGCTGTGCAAGATATACACCATAAAGCTTACAATGTAACAGTTATGCTGATTATAGGAAAGAGATGTTCCATTTTAACATTTGTTTTCCCAGCAAATGAAGGTCATTGTGCTTAGTCTCTTTCCTGGAAACATTCCCAAATTAAGCACCAAGCTATTTATTAGTATGCCAGCTAAGTGAATAAAAGTCCTAACTACTCTTAAATGAACATATATATATATATATATATTCATAAGTTCATGAATATATATATATTCATAAGTTCATATATATACATATAATAGTAGTTATACCAATTACCAATTATACCAATTTTGTAGTTATACCAATTTTAAACCTAAGTTTAAACAGAATTTCCAGGAAAAAAAGATAAAAACCTTAAATGAATTTCTTACTACTTTAAAAAAAAAATGTAACAGAAGTAGTTTTTCTGTTTTACTTAAACAAAAATTTGTTCTGTGGCTATATATATTACATGGTTAAACCATACAAAAATGTAAGCTCTATTTTTTTAAGTTTATTTATTTTGAGAGAGAGAGAGAGTGAGAGAGAGAGAGCGAGCCCAAGCCGGGGAAGGGCAGAGAGAGAGAGAGAGAGAGAATCCTAAGCAGGCTCTGCACCGTCAGTTCTGAGCCCAAGGAAGGGCTAGATTCCATCAACCATGAGACATTGACCTGAGCTGAAATCAGGGGTTGGAAGCTCAACCAGCTGAGCCACCCAAGCACCCTAAGCCTTAATCTTTGAATAGTTCTATCTTGAAATATCTAGAAATAACTATATCATAATGTTTTATTTATTTATTTTTATCCTGAGCATAACAACAACAGAGAAGAATCTCGGTGATAATTCTTAGGGTAAGCCGTCACCATCCTAAGGTGATAAATGGTAGAGGCTGGATTTTTTGGTATGTCATAAACCTGGCAAATTATAATTTTAATTAATTATAAGTTACACTTTTTATCATAATTGCAACTGTCATTTATTGGAAGAAATAATTACAGACTCTCATCCCAATCCAGAAAGCAATCCATCATAATGGAATAGAGAGAAACCAGTTTTATCGTTGAAAAGCATTAAACCAGGAATTTCACGTGCATTAGAGAAATCTGCTGAGATTTCCAAGACCGGAAGAAATTTCGCCCTATTATAGAATCAGACATCATGCTCTCAAGATAACCAAGTACTAGCCTTCAAGTAGGAAGACTTCACACGACGTATCACACATTGTTCCCTCTATGTTCACCGGGTAGCTGGCATGACCATCTGTGTTTGCTGCCCGGTTTTATCCAAAAGAAAACTAAAGTTCTCATACTTTGAGGACAAGAGGGAGTTTTGGACTTGGGTCAAAGCCTTTGCTGAAATTGGTTAGGCTCCTACCCTCCAACAGAAACTGGGAGTGCTATTTTCCTCTATAATTATATTTTAAAGAGTTGGCTCCCACTGCTTACGAAGATAGGCCTGAGTTGTAAAGTTGGCAAGACATTTATTTAATAGCTTTTAAAGGGTTATGTACATTTCAAAGAACACAAACGACACAACAAACAAACAAAAACAGAGAACACAAATTACAAGTTTCTTAAAGTAAATACTTTAAGAAGAGGAAAGAGGGAAAGTCTTTCCCATTATTTTCAACTGGAAGAATTAAGCCTCATTTTTGTTTTTTTTAATGTATTTGTCCTTACAAATGACAACTGCAAATATAATGCTTTTCAAATAATGAACATGATATTACAAAGGCATTAAAACAACAAAGATACCTTCCTCCCCTTGTTCTTTAATTATAAGTATCTTCCCACAGCATTAAAAAAACATTTAAGATAATGATATGCAAATATACAATATATCATGCTGCAATTTGCTTTATTATTATTTCACAAAATGTGGTGTCTATCACTCCTGATTAGTAGATAAATAAAATAATAATATTTAATATTTACTGCTTATGTATGTCCTAAGTAATTTTATAAATACTTTATATCTTTTAATTAATTTAATCTTTATAATGGTTCTATAAGGTAAGTTACTAGTATCTTTCTCATTTTACAGAAAAGCCACTGAGACAGTGGCTTTTTCTCAAATTGAGAATCAAGATTAAAATCTATTTTTATAGCTCATGGACACTGATACATTTATTACATTAACTCATCCATTTTTAATAAGCACACACAATTTCATAGTATGGTTGTAATTTATTTGTCAATTCCCTTTTGATATGCATTTGGATAATTTCCAGTTATTTGAGATGCAAAAATAATGTAGAATAAATGAATCGGATCCCCTACTCTTTCTTTGTATGTATTAGTACCTTGGACCATAGCACAGGTTTCCCTAAGGAATTATGGGGTCAAAGATACCTGTAGTTTAACTCTTACCATCTACTGCCAGATTAGATTCTGGAAAAGGTTTGCATCCTTGTTATTTTTCAGTACTCCTCCAGCACTGTCTCTGTTTTCCATATTTAACATAGAACCCATGGACTAAGGCATCATTGTCCTCACTGCTGGTGAGCCAGAGTGTGTGTTAATATTACGATAGAGCAGTGTTTCAAATGTGCACAGTTTTGCCTCCTAATACCTTTGACAATGTCTGAAGTCAACTTTGATTGTCACAACTCGGGGCATGGATGCTATTGGCATTTAGTTAGTGGAGGTCAGAGATGATGCTGAGCACAGGACAGCCCTCTCCCACCCTCACCCCTGCAAACAGAACTGTCCAGTCCAAAATATCAGCAGTGATGAGGTTGAAGAACACTGGCATCGATTATTTGTATATTCGCATCCACAAATTTCTGGTTTGTGATTATTTCCCCCCATTTTTTTTCATATCGACTGTCAGAATTTGAAAATTAGAGCTATTAAAATTTCACGTTATGATGCAAACATTTTTCCAGATCAATGGTGTTTTGTTGTTGTTGTTGTTTTTACTTTTTTTTTGGGGGGGGGGGCACATTTAAAAAATGTATTTAACCATATATTTCCATCCCTTCATAGTTTCTGTATTTCTTGACTCACTTCAGAAAATCTTCCCAATTCAATGTATACATAAAACTTTACCTAGATTTTATTGTAATTATTTTCAAATGTATTTAGATCCTTATTCTTTTTTTTTTTTTAATACTTGACCAAACAGTGCTATTTAGAGACCTTACCGCTGGCTTTTTAAACTGCCTATTCTACATCAGCTATAACCTTAGGCCAGCCATTTAACTGTAATTTGTGGAACTAAATTCTCAATGTTTTTATCAGTAAAGTTGGGGACGATTATATATATATAATATATTTAATTTACATTTAATTTAATATATTAAATTTAATTAATTTAATTTACATATATATCAGAATTAAATGCATTGATATACATACGTTCAACAGTTGCTAGAGTTAGGAAGGTGTTCCTATACCTGCCCATCTTTTTCACTACTTTTTCTCATCAGCTCTAACTAGAGTCCTTGGCAGGTAAAAGGCACTTGATTAGTATTGGTTGAGTTGAATGTGTTGAGGACATTTTTTCCTCGGCTACTATTGGTAAATATATGATTGATAAATAGATCGTGTGCTTGGATGTCTTTTATTCAAGGAAAATAAAAATATACCACCCAGTCTCTAATGCAATTTTCATAACCATTTTTCCCCCCTAAAGAGAGCATTAACATTCTTTATTTTCATTCTGTTTAATCAATTTGCAGACAATGTGCAACAAATTTCTGCAGTTCCTGTGTATGTGCAAGTTCTTAATATTAATGATCATGCTCCCGAGTTCTCTGAATACTATGACACATATGTTTGTGAAAATGCAGACCCTGGTCAGGTAAGGACTTGCAATAAATTGCTAATGTCTAAACATTGCCATATATTATATATAATAGCTTTTGTCACTATTCCTCCCATTTTGAAATGATAAAAGTAAGTTTTATTTAACTGTATGAATTACATGCTCTTATGTCATAAGTTATGTATAAATTTCTTTTTAAAAAAATAAAATGTAACCTTCAAGCTTTCCACTTCCAGATTCCTCAAATTTTTGAAAAATCTGCTAACACTGGGAATTCGTAGTAAATCTTTTACATTTTGTCAATGTGATAAAGAAATGTTCTTTTTTTTGTAATTCTATAAAATAAATAATCACATATTAATTAATTTTTATTTTTTCATTCATCATGGCATAAAGAAACATGATATACAAACATAAACATGAAGAGAAAGTGCTGGGATTTTTCTGTAGCTTATAACTATTATGTCAGACATATTAATCCCCCCAAAAACCTAATTTCAATTTAATTGCTAGCTATGTAAAGAATAGAAAGCATACTTAGTTTGAGACATATCACCGTTACTTCAAAGTCCTTCCCTCCCTCTTTCTTTCGTTCGTTCGTTCGTTCTTTGCTCGTTTATTTTTACTTCACTATTTATTTCACATATTTTCTCTTGTGGAACTCGCTCTTTTCATTTGCAAAAAGTAGAGCTAAAAACAGATGGTTCTTTGTTTTCAGTTCCACTACACAATAACCTTAAGTATCGTTTGCAACTGTGGGAGCTTATTAAATGTCCTAAAACATTTTTAAAAATATATAAACTAGTTTTCAGAATACTGAATGTATGTACGTATGTGTACATATGCATGTATATATGTATGTAAGCAATTATATGTATATATATTCACTATAAAATCAATTATTTCAGTAGATTCAAATTTATCAACAAAGCTAGTTGAAGACAATTTGGATTTTACAAAGATTGAAATTTTAATTTTCTACCAATAAATAATAATAGCCAACATTATGCTTTATATTCAGATACTTAATATTGTAAGAAATAGGCATATTTTAAGAATTAAGCTTTTCTGAATTGTTATGGATTGTTCAACGGTAACATAAAGGAAATCATTAGTAGCTCTTAAAATGTGTTCTGAAATTTATTTGGCTATGTTTATTTTAGAATATGTTTTATTCCAGAAATAATTCTCGAGTCTTGCCTAAAGCATATCCTGATTTTAAGATAATAATAAAATTATAATAAACATACAGATGAATTTAAACTTGAGCTACTTGTTTTGAATTGGTTAGGATCCAGGGTTTTTGATAAAGTAAAAGGTTAATATAAAACTTTCAGAGAGACCCTGCCCCCAGATCCAGAATCAAACTAACTTAGAACCTGTGAACGGACAGTATAGTTTAAAACGAATCACAGAAACAGAATGCAAATGACCTGCTTGCTACCCATGACTCCTATAGAAACTGAGTTTAGACATTTCTTTGAACTTGGCATTATAAATAGATTATATACTTAGAAATTTAACATCTGCTTTTCTCAGACTTTTCAAACACATCTGTCTAACTGGACACATCAACACATATCATAAACTCAAAATTAAAATAATATTGGAAATAATATATCTTATAATTTTCTAAATCTCTACATCTTACATTTCCGTATTTAGGATAACTTCTATTTTTACAATTATTATAAGCACGATTACAGTTTGTAGTTACTGTAATATAAGTTCTTTAAAGTTTAAATATTTTATGACTTTACATAAGTGCGCATGTGTTCAGAGTGTCCCCCTGATTAGACAGCTATTTCCAAACTTAAAAAAATAAGCTTCACTTACTGCATTTTCTATACACTTATGTCTACCAATGTCCAGGGTGCTAACTCCACTTACCCAGTAAAGCTGCGTGTTCATTGATCTCAGCTGGGCTGAGGTGGAGGGAAGATTTGGGAGATAACACAGTTCACATCACAAGAGACTTGAGACCAGCACCCCAGCCTTAGGTGATGAACACGTCTAGGGTGATGCTACTTAACTCTGATGATGACACCAGCACCTTTATTCTAACTCCTCAACTGTTGTTTGTAACAACTGTCATCAGTCACGTTTAGAACAACCTTTTCAGTTTTTGCATCATGTGAGAAGATGGAAATACACATTGCTAGTAGGAACTGGCCCCCCCCCCCCACCATTGCATTAGAGTTTACTCGTGTCTTTACTCTTTGCCCAGATTCTGGCTCAGAAGCAAGAACTCAGAAGTCAGTACACTTGTAATATTGTGGAATACTCACCTCTTTTGAGAAGAGTATTTGTGGTTTGGTTTCGTTTTGGTTTCTTTTTTTATTTTTTTTATTTTTTTTAATGTTTATTTTCGAGACAGAGAGAGACAGAGCATGAACGGGGGAGGTGCAGAGAGGGAGAGGGGAACACAGAATCTGAAACCGGCTCCAGGCTCTGAGCTGTCAGCACAGAGCCCGGCGCCGGGCTCGAACCCACGGACCGCGAGATCATGACCTGAGCCGAAGTCGGACTGAGCCACCCAGGCGCCCCTTGTTTTGTTTTCTACTCACTGCTCAGGGACAGTGGCGCCATCATCACAGGAGGCCCCAGGCATTAGGGCAAAGACAAATTCACAGAAAAGGGCAGAGCAGCTGGAATTCCCTACAGCAGTTTTCTGACTTCAGTGCTTAAAAATTTCAATGGATTTTCCAATACCGGCACATAGAAGTGTAAAACTTACTGGCCTGGTGTTTAACATTCTCTTTGACTTAGCCACAATTTATCTATCTTGCTTTGTAAAAAAAAAAAAAAAAAAAAAAATGTAGATACTTTCCTCTTCATACTCTGAATTGCTTGTCATGCAAAATAGAAATTCCAGTTTCTACTTCAGAGTTCTTTTTCGTATCAAATCTTCTTTCTGGAATGCCCCTGTCTATTCCTATTGGAATTTTAACTGTACTGCAAAAGTGAACTCACATGCCACATAATCAAACTGTTTTAGAGAAACCAAACAGATAAAGATAGGGGAAAGGGAAAAGAGAGACGGAGAAACAAAGAGAAGCAAACCATAAAAGACTCTTTTTTTTAAAATTGTTTTAATGTTTATTTATTTCTGAAAGAGAGACAGAGCGTGAGGGGGGAGGGGCAGAGAGAGAGGGAGACACAGAATCTGAAGCAGGCTCCAGGCTCTGAGCTGTCAGCACAGAGCCCGACGTGGGGCTTGAACTCACAAACCATGAGATCATGACCCGAGCTGAAGTCGGTCGCTCAACGGACTCAGCCACTCAGGCGCCCCAAACCATAAGAGACTCTTAACTATAGAGAACCAACTGACAGTTACTGGAGAGAAGGTGGGTGGGGGGTTGGGCTAGATGGGTATTAAGGAGGGTACTTGTGATGAGCACTGGGTGTTATATGTAAGTAATGAATTACTAAATTCTACTCCTGAAATGAATATTACATAATATGTTAACTAACTAAAATTTAAATGAAGATTTGAGGGGTGCCTGGCTGGTCAGTTGCTTAAGCGTCCGACTCTTGATCTTGGCTCAGGTCATGATCTCTCCGTTTATGAGATCTAGTCCCACACTGGACTCTGCACTGATAGCATGGAGCCCACTTGGGATTCTCTCTTTCTCTCTGCTCCTCCCCTCTCAGCTCTCTCTCTCTCTGCCTCCTTTCTCTAAATAAATAAATAAACTTAAAAAAAAAAAACTCTTTAAAAAAAACTTGAAATACTAAAGTAAATAAATAAATAAATAAATAAAATACAAATAAACAAGTATATATTTACAATGTCCCAGACATGATTCTAACAACATTATAAACATTAAACCAATCCTCAAAAACTTGAAACAATGTGAGGGAAATATATCATTTTCCAGGTGAAAGGGCCCAGAGAAGTTGTTACTTCCTAAGAGAGAGAGATTTTATCCCAAGTGTTGGCATCAGAATAGATGCATAGAACCATTATATTTTGTTGCCTCTCTAGTCCTAGTTTGAATAGACCTTATATATTTGTGAAATGTGTCATCTCTAGTTTAGCATGTTTCCTGGATTCCAAGTTACTTGTGAACAGTGAGTGAGTTTATTTTTGTATTCTCAACAACATGCAGTGTGGTTCCCAATAATAACTACTTGAATAAATGAACAAAGCATGAAGACAATAGTTCTTGAAACAAAGAGTATTTTTCCTATAATTCTCTGGGGATATACATTTGAATTTATTAGCCTTGCATAGTATGTTTAAAACATTGCAGTATGATGAGATCCCTTTAGGAGAGAGTATGGACAGAGTCAAGAATCAGTCTAAAGACTGAAACCTGAATGCTCCAATACTGGTGTTTGGGGGTCCGGACGCACTAGAAAATGAAATTTGCAAGGAGCAAACCAGGAAAATATGATAACATCGAAACCAAAAAAAAAAAGTGTTCTAAGGAGGAAAGGGTTATAACCTGTTTTATTTTCTGCTTACAGTTCAGGTAAAAGCAGAAAAGAAAAGATCCCATTGAATTTAACAGTAGAGATTTTAGACTTACTAGAACATTTGTAGTCAATATTTGTCACGTGCCTAATGACACCCAGGAAGAAAATGTAAAGTGAGAGTATGAAAGAACATAGGGCAGAGCCTTTGGGAATGGCAATATTGAAGGATTCAGTAAAGAAAGAGAAGACAGCAAAGTAGACTGAGTAGGCATGACCCGTCATGTAGGAAAGAAACAAGACTGTTGATGCAGAAGTGCATGAATGCAACATTTTTTGAGGAGGAAGTGTCAGTAGACTTCATTCCCACTATTCTAGGAAAGAAAAAAAAATCATCCTCATAGTTTACCATATGGTCAAATTTATTCTTTAAAAATATGTAATTTGTATAAGTAACTCACAGCTCTATAAATAAAATGACAGTGCAAAATAACTTTATTAAAATGTGGCAAAGAGAAATCTCACTGGATGCTTGTTAGGAATGCAAATCATGACAGAATTTAATGGTAAATCATATTACTGCAATAAAGGCCAAGACTATTGGAATAGGGGAGACAGATGCACTTAACTTTGAAACAAAACGCAGGAGAGTTTTTAACACTGGGCTGAGTTAGTGAAGAGAAGGACTAGGGGACACATTGGGGGAAGGGGAGGTTGGCCCATGTGATTAGGCCATCTGTGTAATTGGCTCTTACAGAAGTTAACTTCCCACGCTCCCATAGAGACTGAGAGATAGGGGTCCTATCTTAATGGATGTCTACATTTCAAAGGGATGGTTTTCAGGGTGTTAAGAAAGACCAGCCTGATTTCTAAAATTGGAAGTTTGGGAGAAGATTTATCTACATTACCACGGGGCAGAGAAAGAATCTGCAAAAAGAAAGAATCTATTGTAATTGGTCTAGGAAAATGGAGGGCAGGAGCCCCTAGTCAGGAAGAAATGTGTCGAAAATTGAGTCAGGCTGAAGGCAATGCTATGGTCCTCTTGGTCAATGTTAACAAAATATAAACATGATAAATATGCATTTGTGGGTATGTAATATTTCAAGAAATTTAAAATATCTTTCACAGCTCATATTTTTGTTGAAGAAAGAATGGCTATATTCTTTCCTCCATGATTGCAAAGCATTTAATCTTTAGATTTATAAACAGCAAATATAATAATCACTCTAGTTAAAGAAAATTTCCATTGCATTTCCGTCCTTCCGGTTACATTTAGATACATTCTGCCTTCAGTAGTTTTCCATTTGCAGGATAAATCAAGTAGATTTTGGTGCAAAACACTTATAAAAGACGAAAAACTACTGTCCTGTTTATTTTTAGCAAAAGAGAACGGCCCAGATTCTTATCACAAAATATCGTGTGATGAAGTCCTTCCTGTTGAATGACTAAAAGGATGATTACTATATTTTCCCTTTATCCTTAAATTCATATTGTTCATTTGCTGATTCTTGATTTTGAGAATATTCATCTGTTTTATCTTCATCTGACGACTCAGTCTCAAACACTCTTTTTTAATACGTGATCGGTTTCTCCATCGTCTTGGGTCTATAGTGCTGGTTTCTGCTTTTGGGTTTCATCTATTCACAAATTACTGTGAGATGACTGCCTCTGTCAGTTTTTTCCCTCTGTCATTATAAATGTAAAAGGAAGCATTTCGAATTTTCAACTGTTTTTAAAGAAAAAATAAAATCAAACTAAGAAGATAGTGTATAAGTTTTTGATGCCTTTTTGAGCAATGATGTAAATAAGCAACACATTTAAAGAACAGGAAGGAGAGAATGATACAATGGGGAAGATTTATTTCATTATTATATCATCCTTCCAGGCCATTCATCTTGCAAGTTTCATGTAAGTCTTTTAAAAGCACATTAGATTAGGAAATATTTACGAGTAATGATGAAATGATTTGCAAAGATGATGAAATTGCAAGATGTTCAAGGCATCAAAAGGATCACTAAGTTCCTTTAATGCATTCTTGATTTACCAAAGTGTCCAATGTACCCCTTCAGTAATGGAAGGTAAGATTAGTTATTTATTTCATAATAAGTTAATGTTTCCTTATTATTAGGAACAGTTCTAAATGAAAAAAAAATGAAATACCAATCTTTAAAAACTAAGTAGAACTGCTCAACAAGAAACTTGAATGCTAATTTTTGCTGCAACAAACTTGAAAGGTATGTTGAGAGTTGAACTCTGTGGAGGAAGAAATATGTCTGTCGGATGTAGTGGCATGGAATTCTTATGTGACTTGCTAGGGGTTAAATGCTATATGGGAAATCTACGACATGCTATACTTTTTTATAATTTTACAGATGTATAAAAGTTTGGTAACATTTTCAACATCATGTAGCCTAGGAGAGATTGAGCAAGGATTATAATTTGTGTCTGTGTCCAAGAATGATGCTTCTATTAACGATGCCCAGATAATTATAGAGACTAGCTATCCTTAGATTATTTGCACAATAAAAAAACCAATAGAAAAAAACGTGGTTTTTTTAAAAAAAATTCTGTACTCATAAATCATTACACCTCCAATTTTAATGACAAAAATAAACGTGAAATCAATACAACTGAATCTCGCCTCCTTTCTAGGATATGCATAGTTCAAACTCAGAATAAATGACACTGGTCAGTGCTATTTCATAATCAGTTTCCTTTAAGGAGGAAGGCCGGGAATCATCAAAGAAGTCAGGAGACTCCCATATGTCACTATTGGATTTAGAGACTTATCCAAAGTCTTTAAGTACCTGAAAGAAGGATACACAGCATGGCTACTTGCAATGGTCCTCCACTCAAATCTAAGGGGAAGCCAAAGCTCCCCCCCACCCAACATTGCTACACACACTGTGGTTTATGAATTGAAATCAATGTACAGATTACGAGTGCTGCCGATATATCCAACAGTACCATAGATATTTTCTTCTTAACACGTGGTGGGTGATGCCTTATTTAATAATGTGGGTGTTAGGGCGCTTATGGCTCCTGAATAGTCATCGTTTGTGCCACGTTTACTCAGACATTACATGTGGAATCCGATTGAGTTCGGCTCACATTTCTTGTTTGAAATTGACTTGGTAGGCTTCCTTCAAGTACAGTCGAAGCCAAGCACCTAAGATCAATACGTACCTCCCTCTTTCAAAAGTGCTCTTAATCTCTTACTTGTTCCTAAAAAATCAGATAGCAATGTGCGAAACTTACAACTTAATGGAGTAAGCTCTCAAAAAATATTTGCTTTAACAGATAATAAAGCATATCCTGTGTAACTGAAATGATTTGTATGCAGACAACATAATTATTTTTAACTTAATAGTGTTTATAAGCAAAATAGTAGAAGCATTCAGTTTATTTTTTTTATTATTTTTTGACGTCTATTTATTTTTGAGAGACAGAGACAGATCATGAGGAGGGGAGGGGCAGAGAGAGGGAGACACAGAATCCGAAGCAGACTCCAGGATCTGACTGTCAGCACAGAGCCCGACACGGGGCTCGAACCCACAAACCATGAGATCATGACCTCAGCCGATGTCAGAAGCTTAACCAACTGAGCCACCCAGGCACCCCAGCAGAGGAAATGCATTTTACTCTATTTAAAAATAATAAAGAGTTGATTAATAAAGTAAGAAAGCAGCTACACCATCAAAACACAAGTTGGAAAATATACGTCACATAGTATGAATTCTTGACTAAGCCAAGGAAAGACACAGGAGCAGAATGTACTTCTCCAGACTGCAAACAGGAAATTTGGGTGTGGAGGCAGACAGGAAAGAATCTCTTCTCTGGACTCAGGAATGAGAAGTGAATGGAACGCAAAGAAAAAAAGGAACCATCTATGATGTACCTCCTGACCTGAGATACCCCTAAGTAACTTCCAAAAACTAAGGTGGCATAGAATGAAATATGGAAAGCATAAAATTTGGAAAATGGAAAATTTGGAAAATTATGAAGAGGTAACCTCATAATAGCAAAATTCGAGGGAGACTTTGTGCCAACAAAGATGGAATGTGGTGTGAATTTGTTTACATTGAACATCCCAAAGTGAAGTTCCCTCTTTCTTCTCCCACTCTCTCCTTCCCCTCAACACTCTTCACAAAAGAGCAGGCCTCTGTGATGGTCAAAAATCCCCACACGGTATAGTTTAGAGAATGCACACCTGCGCTCACCTATGTGTACACACATGCACACGTGGAAACGAAACAAGATGTAAGCAACCTACATCACAAAGAGAATTATAAATGGACCAAGAATGGTACGACAAACAGATCTTCAGGCATTCGTATCAGTTTCTGGGTACTTTAGACACGACCCGTTAGTCTTTGATTGCTTTCATCGTTTCTGGTACAGAAATATGTTCTAGGCTCCGCCATTTATCAATTTATTGCTTTGTAGCTTCACAGTCATCCTTCAGTACCTGCTTAAAAAGTACCTGCGCTGTGATAGTGCGATAATGAATTGGTCCCTTTAGAGCATTTCTTCTATTGTGAATGCAACATTGAGCCTTGTCAAAGGAGGGCACTGAATGAATGAACACCGCAGAAGAAAAAGGGCCGCTCTTCCTGGCTCCCGTGTACAGCATGTTTGGGTTTCCCTCTCATGCTGCACAGTTGGCTTTGTCCAGCCACAAGTATAGTCCCAAAGGTCCCGAAGGTATATTCCCTCGGCAACCATACAAGTCTTTCCCAGGCCTGATGAGTTCTATGCTGCCCTCCCAGCGCGGATGCCGTGAGCTCTAGACCTTGCACCTGCAGCGACCTCCTGGCTTTTTCTGCATTTCTGCCCACCGGCATACGTGTACCCTGGAGGTTTGTTCTGCTTGCCTGGAGAATGTGGACTAGCTCTGGCCTCGGCCACCCAGTGAACTCCTTTGTCCTGAAAGCAAGACGCTGCGAGCATACGTTCTCCAAGGAGACCTAAAGCTTGTTTTGGAGACAGCCTCCCTTCCATACTTGTCCATCTGGATAATTTCACTGAACTTCCAAGGACCCTTTGGAGTTATTCTATCTTTATAGTTACTCTCGTATGGTAGCTTAATCATTCTTTATATTAATCTTCCTCCTTTTAAGTTGCTGTGTGCTTCCTGTCCCTCAGTTGGACCCAGACTGATACTTAAGCTCGTCTTTTTATATTTCCTGCCTCAGATTCGGAAGCAGTCATTTTCCTAAGATTTTGTGATATGGCAGTGGAGTGCTGCAGAACATACAGATAGAATGGGCAGTAAGTAAAGCTGAGATACCCACCCCAGAAAATCAGGAAAAATCCTGCTTCCTCTTCCTCTCTTGCTCTCACTATGTAGCTCCCCTATTCTCTGTCTTTCAACAATGTGGAAGATCACTCTAAAGGAAACTCTCCCACTGTTTGCTCTTTCTTTGTTCACTTGCTTCAGTTATTTAAAATCATGTACTTTCGAGGGACACAGATATGATAACTTTCAGAGGACTTTCTTTAATTAGAACTTTTATAAGTATTCAGAGGTAAATAATTTTCACTCAAATTGCAAATCATAAGCCCACCCATCATTCATGAGTTGGGATAGTTCTGTCATACGTATGTGCATGTGTGCATAGAGGCACATATATATGTATGAAGCTATGCAACACTGTGGCAAATGATGCTTTTTTTTTAACCAAATACTTTGAATTTCTAATACAGACATGCATCCTAGGAGTATTCCAGGACTCATTACCTTAAATATGATTGAATTAATGCGGACAATATTTATTTATTTAAGTTTATTTACTTAGAGAGAGAGAGAGAGAGAGAGAGAGAGAGGGAGAGAGCACACAGGGGAGGGACAGGGAGAGAAGAGAGAGAGAATCCTAAGCACGCTCCACACTGTCAGTGCAGACCCCGACATGGGTCTCAATCCCAAGAACGGCGAGATCGTGACCTGAGCCAACACCAAGAGACAGATGCTCAACTGACCGAGTCACCCAGGTGCCTCTAATATGGACAATATTTAAAGGTGACAATACCAAAAAGAGGCAAGCAACGATTTTAAACATCAGAAGTGTCAGAGAAGACCGAGGATGCCAAAACAAATGCAATAAAAAATATAATGCTTGAAAGCAGTGTCGAATTTAGTAAGTCTTTTTAATGACCAATAATTATATTCATAAACTCTATACCTTTTTCTTGAGATCAGTAAATTTTAATGAAATATAAAGCCAAAATATAGATGGGGAAATAACTACTTGCAAAGATCTGAAAAAGTCATTCTGTTATTATTATATAATAGCTCTTGCCGGTTGATAAGAAATCATCTTGTTTAACAGCTGGTTCCTTGGTATTGATGTAGTAAGTGATCTTTCAGAAATACTATGAGTGAGCTTGCCAGTGAAGAAATATTCACCTCCATTATACCCATTATAGATGACACCTTCATTATTTCTGACAGTGAATTTTCTCTAGTATATGTTGATCCTACTGTGTTTACCCAAATCATTTTCTATAATTTGCTTTTCCTAAAAATTGCATAATTTTTATTTGTTATCAAGTACTGAATTCTATTAGTCCTTTAAAATAGAATGTCTACTGCTTATATTCATCAAGAGTGAGCATTTTTAATAAATTGATTTATAGAAAACATATTTATGAAATTATTTATGGGTATAGAAATACAAACAAAGTAAGTAGGTGAAAAATGAGTATAAAATAAAATGTGCACATGTAGATGATCTTACTTAAGTTAGGAATAACAACCAGAGTGAAAGGTGTTTGGGGATGCCAATTATCCAATAAAGCACCTTAAACCCAATAAAGGAAAAGCAGTCTTTCTTTTATTTTTTTTTTATTTAATGTTTACTTATTTTGGGGAGAGACGAGTGTGAGTGCGGGAGGGACAGAGAGAGAGGGAAACAGAATCTGAAGCAGACTCTAGGCTCTGAGCTGTCAGCACAGAGCCCGGTGCAGGGCTCAAACCCACGAACCGCGAGATCATGAACGGAGCTGAAGTTGGACGCTTAACCAACCAAGCCACCCAGGCACCCTGAGAAAAGCAGCCTTTCAAATTGGCTCCTAGATTAGTAGAACAACCAGATTAATGAGTCTTGAAATCACACAATTTAAAGCAATTAGATTCCAGAATAATCGATGTTATTCTCTAAAAGCAACATTCTCCCTCATTACCTTCATTTTCGCACCAAAATTATCAGATTTTTTAAATTTGTATTTACAAATAATTAGAGTGAGACACTTTGAATTGTGACACTTGTTTTTTAAAGCTTGTGATGTGACTATATGTGTGAGACTTTATGAGATTGTCATGAGCTAAGCTGGTTCACTTTTATAATATAAATCTATGAATAAGTGGGTAGGGCAAAAGTGTAGCATTTTAAAAACTTTAAAATTTTCCAAATGCATTTCAGTGAGGATCAGTATGTCTTAAATCAATGTTCTATTATATACAATATTGTTTTAGAATTATTTTAGATAGGATTTTGCTTGTTTCTTCCTAAAATTTTAATTTCCTTTCTTTTTTAAACTCCAAATAGTAATTTCTTAATGACAAAGTTATTTGGGATTGTTGGAGATTGACTGCTTGACTTCATTAGAACATTAGAAAACTAAACAATAAGTCACTTTTTTCTACTTAGTTATCATTCTTGGCACCAAAGTGATCAGAGTTAAGGAAAAGATAGGCATTTGGTCTTTCTCTTTCTCTCTCTCTCGCTCTTTCTTTTTTTTTTTTTTTTCTAGTGATATTATCTACTAAACCTTTAATGTAGTCTTAAGCAATACAAAGCACACAGCTTTCCAATGATAACTGAATGTATCTGTGTGAATTTGATGAATTTGCCTCTTTACCATTTGAGAAAAATTGAGAGAAGAGGAAAATAATTTCCCTCCCCTTATTTGTTCTTTAAATCTTCCCCTTGTTTTTCATCTGTCTGGTTTTGTCCCAATTTTTAGAGAGACAAAGGGCACTTTAGAGAGGAATGCAATGACCATTTGCTTTCTGGTATTAATTTGGGGGCATTTCGTGGGCTAATTGGTATTCTTCATTATTGTCTAAAAATCACGTATGTAGAAAACCGTGGTTTTTAATTCAAATATGTTTCCCCTCGTGTGGGAGTGAAACCTCAAAAACAACAGTAAACAACAATGGCAGAAAGATTGCCTGATATAATAGCAAGAGAATTTTACTAGCTCACACACTCCCCAGATTAGATGATGATCTCACCGCACTGACTACCGATTTCCTCATTTGAAAAAAAAAACGCACGTTGGCCCTATAATTCCTATCGTGTAAGAAGTTAGTAAGGATAAAATATTATTAAATGAGAAAATGGGTAGCCCTGGCCTTTGTTAAAAAATAATTGTGTTACTATTAAAATGAACAGTTAAGAGTAGTTTTAGAAGTTCTTAACATGGGGCTCATTTTCCTTCTAAAGAGATTCTAAATGAGCTGTAAGGTGTCTGTGCACATGTGACATTACCCAGAAACAAAACTGCCAATGCGGATTGCTACATGAGGGTGCGAACAGATTAATAGTGTTTCATTCCAGGCTTAAAGGAATCCGTTATTTAGAAACTAAACGTTAAAAAGTTACAAATTTCAGTATAAACATTATTGTGGTTGGTTTGGCTTGGTTTATTGGAGTTTTGATTTTGTCAGATTCTTGATTTTTTTTTGATTGGTTTGAAACAGATTAAGTTGTTGCTTTTTAAATCTTTGGAGCAATAGCTCAATAAATTGCATTTGCCTTTTTTTTTTCCTTAAAGTAATTAAATACTTCTTTTTTTGTTGACCAGATTATTTATTTGTAGTACAAGAAAAATGAAGCCTTTGAGTATGCTAATGAAAACAAACGAAATAATAATTAAATCAATAGGGGTACAGAAAACCCATATTTTATAATACAATATTTGTGTATTCTAAAAAATGTGGAAATCTGGATCACGTGAACCCTGTTGCAGAGAAAATGCATAGATACATATAAATTCTCTAGTCTTTTCAACCAATTTTGCTGAGCCAATTAGATATTCATAGGAAAGAAATAGAAAAATCCACCTAAACCTCATACCTTATACAAAAGTTATTTCAAAATGTATCATACATTTATATGTACACCTAAAGCTGTAAAACTTTTAGAAAGAAGTAAACAGATGAAAAAACTATTCTCTATGGCTACACAGAGTTCTTAGATATAGCACCAAAGGCCCAATCCATAAGAAAAAAAAAAAGTATTGACTATGTAATAATTTAAAAAAATGGAAATCCCTGTTAAAAGGATTAAAAAAACAATCTACAGATTGGAAGAAAATATTTGGAAACCAAAGATTACTCAACGGATTTATATCCAGACTATACAAATAACTCTTAAAACTCATCAGTAAAAAATTAAATAACACAATTATAAAATAGGCAAAAGACATGACAAGACATTTCCCTGAGAGGTTATACGGAAAGCAAAAAAGCACACGAAAAGATGTTGACCATCATTAGTTATCTGGACAATGCAGTTAAAAATTACAATGAGATGTTACTACACACCGACCAGAATGGCTACAAAAACAACACCCGGTGATATCATCTAATGCTGGGAGGTGAGGGGGTGGACGTAAAAAGTGAATTATAGTTTGACAGTTTATTATAAAACTGAGCATGTACTTACCGTACAATCTAATAATCACACATCTGGGCGGAGTGTGGCACACGTCAGAGAATTACTGACATTTACATAAAAATATTCATGGCAACTCTATTCATAATACAGCCGAAACTGGAAATAATCCACATGTCAGTTACCCGGAGAACGATTAAATAAAGCGTGATACATCCATAAAATGGAATACTACCTGGCCATAAAAAGGAACAGATAATGAATACATGCAGAGCACAATGGATCTCAAGGGCATTATGTTTCATGAAAAAGGCAATACCCTAAACCTTATGTGCTTTATGATTCCATTTATAGTACATCCTCCAAAAGGAAGGAGTAGGGGTGTGTGACAAGAAAGAGGGGTACAAAGGAGTTCACCTGTGGTGACAAAACTCTTCTGTATCCTGATTGGGTGTGGTGACACTGGTCTTTACATGAGATCAAACTGTTTGAGTTACTCACACTCATGCCAACACACACATGCACAGGTACATGGATGTAAGAACCAGTGAAAACCGACGAAATTTTCTCTTTAACACTATTGTACCCATCTGAATTTCCAGGAATTGAAATTGTACTACAGTTATGGAAGATGTAACCACTGGGTTCACTGCAACAAGTATTTAAAATACTCTATGCGGGGTGCCTGGGTGGCTCAGTTGGTTAAGTGTCCGACTTCGACTCAGGTCATGATCTCACGGTCCGTGGGTTCGAGCCCCGTGTCCGGCTCTGTGCTGACAACTCAGAGCCTGCAGCCTGTTTCGGATTTTGTGTCTCCCTCTTTCTCTGACCCTCCCCTGTTGATGCTCTCTCTCTGTCTCAAAAATAAATAAATGTTTAAAAAATTAAAAAAAATAAAATAAAATACTCTATGCACTGATTTTGAAATTTTCTGAGAATCTACAGTTATTTCAAAATGAAACTTAAAAATCATTTGCTGGAATGAAAGATAAAAGACAAAAGAAATGATGTAAGAAAAATAAGAGTTTCAAAGGATAATCATTAATATTATTGAGAATACTTGAGGCCAAGAAATCCACGAAGTTGAATAATATCAAAATTATATATTACAACTAATCCCTATGCTATATAAACTTTCCCAAAGCATCCAAAACAAGGGAGGCTCCTCAGGTTACTTTAAATAACTTTACTCATAGTAAAAAAAAAAAAAAATGGCAGAATTAAATACCTGCAAACATAAAATCAAACACAAAACAGTTATTAAGAATACGGCTGTCTGTAAGCATTATATGTGAATTTCAATTAAAAACAATTTATTAATGTATTAAGTGCTGATACACAGCACAGAAATGATATCCTTAGGAGAATAACAAAAAAATGATATCTATGAATATTTTCCATTATATCAATATCTCAAAGGAACAAAAAGATACACACCAACTTTTCATTTGATGATGCTAAGAAGCCCTTTGATAAAATTAAACTTAAATTCTGGGTAATGAAATGCAGCCATAATAAGTATTGCAAAAAAAAAAAAAAAAAAAGATAAAACTAACACTCAAATCAATAGTCAAGATCTCAATATTGAAACAAGTCGGGTACCATACTTTAAAACAATGATGGAGGGCACCTGGGTGCCTCAGTCGGTTAAGCGTCCGACTTCAGCTCAGGTCACGATCTCGCGGTCCATGGGTTCGAGCCCCGCGTCGGGCTCTGGGCTGATGGCTCAGAGCCTGGATCCTGCTTCCGATTCTGTGTCTCCCTCTCTCTCTGCCCCTCCCCTGTTCATGCCCTGTCTCAAAAATAAATAAACGTTAAAAAAAATTAAAACCATGATGCAGAAGAAATGTCTGCTTTCACGCTGTGATTTTTCATAGTGTTCTGAACCTCAGGTCCATACAATAATATGTAAAATATATTTTAAAAATTACTGAAAAGAAGGACATCTGTTTGAGGAAGTGAGATCTAGTGCAGGACTGTAAGGAAATATGGTGGACTTTTAAGCACTTGAAGTCACATTTAAAAATGTAAAATCGGAGAATTGCTTTTCAACCGGTATAAACTGTGGGTTATACAAGATGAGTAAGTCTGTGCCTGTAGTTAACAATGTGGTGTTGTGTACTTAAAAATTTTTAAGAGCATAGATCTTAACAATGTTCTTAGCAAATTAAAGTTTAAAAAATTAAAAAAAAAACGGTTAGAAATAACTCACTAAGTATTTCTATGATATATACCAAATGCTATCATTTTCACAGGTAATGAATTAAAAATCATTAAGGAAATATTTTATGTGTTTTCTGATACCGTGAAGATCATTCTTGGTCTTATTTCCCACAGGATTAATTTCTGGACAAGATGACAAACTAAAAAGTGTCTATGTGCTTTGGATAGGTCATACATACATTGTAGAAAATCAAAATGACAGAGTAGGTGCCCTCAATTCTGGAGAAAATCAGGCATTTCCTTGATGATCCACAAGGTTCTGTTTTTGTTCTTGGTGTGTAAATGCCCAGGGTGGGGAGCAGAGGAGGGAGAGAATACTCAGTAGTTTGCAGAATATGAATATAATAAATGAGCTGACATTAGGGCAATTTGCCTTTCCTGTTTGGTGGAAATAGTTCTAATTTTTCAAATTAATGATTCCCATTATCTTGACTGATACCAAATATCTTTTTGAGAAGTAAAGTATAATATCAGTGATGTTAGATTCTTTTATATCAATATTCTGTCTAATGTAAAGACATGTTGTCTCCATGTAAAAACTTTCTGCTGCCTAAATTTCCATGATCCTACATTATAATCTGGTTTTCTTCTCACCTTCCTTTCTTTCTTGTGTCCCGTCCTTTTAATTTTTTTTTAAGATCACTCTTTCATGATAACTTCTAGATCTTTACGCCTGTTCTTTCTCCTGTATTTCAAGCTGTATGCCCAGTTAACTAGAGAGTTCCGCCTGTATGTCCTAAGGTTACACCACATTTTCTTCTAAGCCTGCCCTGTTTTTTTCAATATCCCTTGCCAAATGACCATAACTCACCAAATTGTGCAGGAAAGATGGACGTGTGGACATCATCCTTAATTCAGTCTGGTCGTTTCTTCTTCATATTTAATCCGTCATTAATTCTGTTGATTCCATCCCCGGAGTACCTCCGTACTTTAGCCTCACTCACCCTACCAGAGACCTAACATACCTTCTGGAGTGAATCATGGATGGTTCTGCTGAAGGACCGTCCTATAAAATCAAATTTCTCTTCCAGTCTCACAGCTCACAGGCAGGGATACACCACAGTTGTTGCTGTTATCAGTTAAGTCTGAGAGCATGGAGACAATTCCACGGCAGTTTTTAGTGGTGGGAAAACAGTCAGAAGAATACATCCTACGCCCTCTTGGAAAGGGTGAGATGTTACGTTGATGATGTCAACATTCCCTATGGGAAAGTTGGAGTCTGGGAAACCTTCACCTGAGAGCATGCTGTTACCATCTTCAGCTTAGGCAAACACTTCAGCAATCTCCATATAATTTCTCATTTAAAATAACACGTTCTGTAACTGTGGATGTTGTTGTCTTTATGTATCACATCAGGAGGTTTTGAATACAAACCAAATGCTCCCCTGGATCATGGCAACAGCTTGTTAACGAGGTTCCCTATTTCCAGATCCACACTAAAGGTGTCTTCAGAATGAACATTCTAAAATGCAGAAATTTCCCAAACATTTGGATCATGGGATCTCAGATAAAAAATAAAATCTTTTTTTTTTTCCAATTTATAACTTGTGAGTGGACCTCGGTATAAAGTACAAACTTGGTGATATGCCCTTCTAGAACGTTCATGGCATCACCACTGCTCACCTCTGAAGTGTAATCTTTTATTTTTAGGTTAGATGCCAGGTCCTCTGACCCCCAAATGTTTAAGTATTATGTGCTTTGGGTGTTTTATTCTGCACTTTTATTCTTCGGGTATTACGTCCCTCTTCTCCATTAGAATGTAAACTGTGGTGACAGAGACACTTGATCCTGGCCACTGTTGCACCCCCAGGGCCTGAGATGGCTTGGTGTGTTCCAAATGCCAATGAAATATTTGCTAAACAGATACCTTTGGGATATTCGTCAAATATGTTTATACATTAATTTTTTCATTTATATATTATGTTATATGAATTTTTAGAAAGTATGTTTTTAAAATTCATTTAACAAAAGGAATATATATATATATATATATACTGATATACAAATTTAAGAAAGTACAATTTTTAAATGAATATAAGTAGATATCTATAAGTGAACGTCAAAACATTATATATCTACGGCATTTAAATGCATATAATTTTGTTAAAAGTCCTTTTTAGAAACGTAGAGTATCTCTGTCTCTGTCCAGTACCAAAACATTAGAATACTATGAGCTTCTCAACATTTTCTCCTAATAACATGCTAAACAAAGAAAGAAAACAGACTATCGACTAGATTTTCTTGTTAGCTCTAATTCTATTACTGTATTAATTAATACTTTGGCCTTTTGAACAGATATTCAACAACAATTTTGAATCCTTTATTTTCTCAAAACAAGTCTAATTTGTAATCATGTTCTCAGTGGAGTGGTATAAAAAGTGACAGTCTTACGCAAATTTGTTGACTATATTTCCAGACAGTGGGAGAAAGAATTTGCATTTATAGCTTGATGCAAGGTACAACTACCTAGGATAACTAAATAAGCAGCAATTTAGTTGAAATTTTAAAAATCCTTCCATGTATTCATTTATTGCAGCTCTCACTTTTTGTTTAATGTGCATTAATAGAAATTGTTTATTAAACACCTTCCAAGGAATTCAGAATTTATATCAATACTCAATACCTGTATTTTGATTCATCATTTATTTTTTTAATTCATTGTTTATAATCTTATTTGAAAATTCATCAGCTAATCCTGGAAGTAGATTTCACTGAGATCTACTGTTCAGGTAACGAAACAGACTCAAATGTATTAACCCATGTATAATACTTACTTCTTTGCCTAGCTATCAAAAACTTGCATGTTTAATAAAGGCCATACCTATATTCTGTGTCAAAAATGAATGTTGTACTGATTTTTTTTAAATCAGAATAATTAATCGAGGAATGGCATTTTAGTAAGTTGGCCCATGTGTGCCTCTTTTTTTTTTTTTTTAAAGAAGTCATTATGCATGGTAATTGACAGGTGCAAAATGATTATTTTTTTTCCCATGATTATCTTTAAAGTCAAATACCATTTGTAGTTCTATAAAATGATTAAATGGAAACTTATGCCAATTTTTAACTACCTTTGACCTGTAAATGCACATTTCTTTCATTTCTACCTAATAATATGTTCTCTGTCTGCATTCAGGGTTTTCACATGCTGTTTCTTTGTCTGGATCACACTTGCCCCATTAATTCATGTTTTTTACTCAAGTATTCGTTCACTTCCACCTTGGAAAATCATTTTCTTTCTCCTATGTCAATACTCAGATTATTTTCTTCTTTTTTCCCTCAACCGTTATTTTTGGTGTCTCTCTTTTCTATAGGAATTATATTACTTATTTCTGTGCATGTCTCTGTCTTGTATGAGACTTCGTTTTGTTTGCTTCTTGTATGCCACATCCTTTACCGTGTTTTTGTTTTTGTTTTTGTTTTTTTGTATGCAAACTTCAGGAACAAGAACAGGTCCAGGGCTTGAACAATGTGTTCTGTGGGGGAATAGAAAATGGTGGCCAGGGGCTTGGGGGTGTGAGATAGAGGGAGAGATTGGTAAAGGATAAACTTTCAGTGATAAGGTGAATCAAGTCCAAGGATCGAATGTGTAACATGGTGCCTATGCTGATAAAACTCTATACATTTGCTAAAAAAGTAGGACTTTGAAAAATGATAAAGATGTAAGGTGATGGATGTGGTAATTAATTCCAGGGAGAGAATCTTTTCACAGCGTATATGTGTATCGAATCATCCTGATGCACAGTTTAAATATTTCCCAATCTTATTTTTCTCAATAAATCGGAAGAAAATGTGCTCTGAGCCCCACGTTCGCTACTCATTTCACGCTAGTGGTAGCGTCAGCTTGCATTCAGATTCTGACCCAACCGTTTTATTTACCTGAGATCCTTAGGTGACCTGAAGCGAAATATAAATAAATATCAAACGGGGACAATAATAGGATTTATCGCATAGGATAATTGTGAAGATGGCCTACGGTGATATATAAAACAATCTCAGGCCCTTAGGTGAGTTCCCATTGAGACGTGGTTATTTTTAGATTTTTCTAGGCTGTCACATAATGTTTCCATCATGGATTTTAAAGTGTTATAAATGGAGAATCACACGGATTGGGTCAGAAAAAAAATTCGAAAAAACTCTACCCAAAACAAAGAGGACTTTAAAAATCTGAGTTCTCAGAATTTGTCATCACATGGCCATTCTTCTTTGTCTAATCTTTGCTTTTTGATTTGTCTCGGCCCCTCTCATCAATGTATATGACCATTGATAGGCTCCAGGTAAGTAGATAGAAGGAAATCATTTAGAAATCTAATCAATGCAAAAGATTTTTTCTTAGAATTTTATCTGAAAATGAAAACCAAAACCCTCCCATTGTCGTATGAAAAGGAAAATTGAGATCCCTAGTCAAGATTTTTGTGTTCAAAAATGTCGGCCCTGTTTGAGAAATGTGTGTTCTCAAGAATAATGTACATGTTCAGGGTTAGTTCAAAAGAATTAATGATACCTACTATGTGACTGATTCTGTCAGTGGCTTCCTATTTTTGTAAAGCGGTTCATATGTAACTTCCATTTATAAAGCAAGTGTAAGTGGAGGCACATACATTAAAAAGGGACCAGGGTTGGGGCGCCTGGGTGGCTCAGCCAGTTAAGCGTCCATCTGACTTCAGCTCAGGTCATGATCTCACGGTTTGTGAGTTCGAGCCCCGCGTCGGGCTGTCTGCTGACAGCTCAGAGCCTGGACCCTGCTTCCGATTCTGTGTCTCCCTCTCTCTCTGCCCCCTCCCCCAACTCACACTCTGTCTCGCTCTCAAGAATAAACGTTAAAAAAAAAAGGGGGACCAGGGTGCTGAAAGCTATGCATATTCAGTTTGCCTATACATATGTAGAGAATAGTTTCATTAATTAAAATTACTTAAGAATATATATAAAGTGAAAATCTCACCAGTGTGCTTCAGCCTTCATTCACAAAATGGAAACATATTCAACATTTAGTCTGATGCATGTATTTAATACAGAGTCAGGTAGTGAGATACATTATTCATTGCCTAAAAATCAAGTCTGCATAGGGCAACAAGATAAACATGAATTTCTGCAGTTTGCTAGCAATCTTAATTAAACAAATATGCATATAATGAGATTATGCACACTATTCCATAGGATACCACCTTATCTGTGCAAATCCCAATAAGACTATGTTTTCATGAAGAAAACGCATATAAACACATACTGATTGTGTGAAAAGCACTTTGACAAGCTATGACATATAATTCTACATTTTTTTAGTGTTTATTAATTTTTGAGAGAGAGAGAGGGAGACAGGGTGCGAATGGGGGAGGGGCAGAAAGAGAGGGAGACACAGAATCAGAAGCAGGCTCCGGGCTCCGAGCTGTCAGCACAGAGCCCAACATGGGGCTCAAACCCATGAAACAGTGAGATCATGACCTCACCCGAAGTCAGATGCTCAACTGACTGAGCCACCCAGGTGCCCCATGACATATAATTCTAAAAACGCATCCTAAAAATTAAGTTAGTATCTCCATTTTTTAAATATAAAAAAACTAGTAAGTGGCAAAGCCAGGGTTCAACATATCCGTGTTTCAAGTTCCCCCTCCCTTTACCCTAGCTATGATGATAATCCAAAATAAAAGCACTACCCTAATATGACACACATTTATTATCATAGGCATGGATTGAATGGAACTATGTTTCATTGCATGGTTTAACACTGTATGATCATGATTTAATTAGGAATGTGTTATAAAGAAAAAGAGAAGTCAAGAAATAGAGAAATAATGTACAAATTATGTTAGCTCTTTAAGCAGGTGGATATGTATCTATTCTTTGAAGTATAACATTATAAATTTTGGGCCTGTCATCTTGCAGCTAAAGATATTTTTGTCTGACACATGGTTAAAAGCACTTGAATTCTAGAAAATTCAAAACAATAACTTCTATAATCAATTTACTTTAATTTCCAGAATGAATCACAATCTCACTATGTGATCATGACAGCATATCTCTTTTTTGACAATAATGAACTACTTGACTGACACATTCATGTCTGGAAAAAAAGAATCAACTGTGAATTGATGTGTTCAAAACTGCACTACTTTACTTTTTTTTTATGATCTGAAATAGGAATTTATTTGATGTGGAACACTTTTGCCATAATCTTTATGGGTCAAAGGAAATCATGTACATTGCCCCTAAGCTCTAACTGCATTATTTCCTCAAATCAATTTAAAAACTCATTAGTTTAGCTAATACTTTAGTAAGACAATAAGTTTACCGCAGCTATGCTCTCAAATAAGCAGGGAATATATAACTGCAACAAATCATAATGGCCACTATTCAGAAAAGGAAGGGAGAAGAAAAAAAAAAAAAGGAAGAAAGGGGGAAATCAGACAGAGAACATGGGAGGGAATCTTGATTTCTAAGCAGTAATACTTTGAGAACTTCTAACAAACTTAACTGATGGAAATCATCTTATCCATCAAGACTAATTTATTACGCAATATCAAGTCACTCTTTTAAAAGGTACAAGTGAACTTATTTATAATCTGAGAAAATATTGTAATATTCTCCCAAATTTGGGTTATCTTCTGCAATATCCATAAAAAATTGGTAAAACAGTTTTGATGAAAGCTAATGATGACGATAATCTTTCTAACAGTAGTTAGTTTCTGGAATCAAAAGCTAGCAACCTATTTCTGTCTTTTCTAGGTAATTCAGACCATCAGTGCAGTGGATAGAGATGAATCCATAGAAGATCATCATTTTTACTTTAATCTGTCTGTGGAAGACACAAAGAACTCAAGTTTTATAATCATGGATAATCAAGGTAATGGCATTCGTCATAATGGCCTTTTATCCTTTCTTTGAGACATGTGTTTGGTTTTAAGGGAATTTATAATGCTGCTGCTTTTTATATGGTTCTTGGGATATGATAACGTTGAGAGAGTAGGGAGTGGCAATGAAAATGGTAAACAAAACTCAAAGTCAAGTTCTGAATACTAACCCCATTTCTCACTGGATTCCTTTAAATGAAAAACCCTTTTTCAAATCATCAGTGGCTATAAGACCTTGCAAACTCTGAAAGACCCTGCAAATATAATTGCATTTCTGACAGAATGGTTCCTTTCACGTCCTTGTAGAACTCAAATTTCAATTTTGTCTGGGGAAGAAAGTGGTATGTACTTATAGTCATGTTAGCTCGATGGATCCACAGATATTTGGAGTCATTAATTAGAAGCTATAAATATATAAAATTGGTTAAAGATTATTCCCTTCCTTTCAAAATGGAACGATTACATCAATCTCAGGACACAATGTTCCCAAGGATTTTGATTGGAGAGACAGAATATTTTATCGCTCCATACAGATACAGAAGTGGAATGACTTTATATAAAGCAGCTCTGTTCTTTTTTCCTTCCCTTCAGTAAAAGTTTTTCTTGTCATCCTATGGATTTCTATCTTAATTTTACTTTATATCTTAAAGATAGGAAACACCACAGGATTTATTGCACAAGCTTCCATAGTCAAATACCTGTAGCTGTCCTTTCTCACAACTGAGTTTAAGCTTCGAGCTAGGAGAGATGTTTATTTAATTTTTAAAAATGTTTACTCATTTATTTTGAGAGAGAAAGAAAGAATGAACATGAGCTGGGGAGGGGCAGACAGAGAGAATCCCAAGCAGGCTCCGTGCTGCCAGTGCAGAGCCCAACGTGGGGCTTGATCCCAGGATCCCGTGAGATCATGACCTGAGCCAAAATCAAGACCCAGGAGCTCAACCTACTGAGCCCCCCACCAGGCACCCCTGGGGGAGATCTTTTACAGGAGAATAAATGCAGACATGTTCTCCTCCTCTCCTCCTGGTCAAATTCTCCAGTGAAGGAAACTCAAATACTCTTAGGATAAAAAATGCATATAACAATATAAGAAATTAAGTTTCAGCTTAGATTTATTTACATTAATATAAAATAAGTTGCTGAGGAAAAAGAAGTATGTAAAATTGTAAAGAAAATAATTTGATTCAATGTTTGTGATTACAAGTAATCTAATAAAATATATATGGAAAAATGTAAACTTTCTTACCTTTCCAATCTGCCGAGTAAATAAAATGATATCACAAGAGTTTTATAGGTTCCAAGTACATGATGGAGAATTTGCTTTTAAAAGATGATTTGGGAAAAGTCGTTAGCAGGCACACATTTTGAAAGACTTCCGTTTGTTTGCATTTTACTGATTGTGTCTTCTAAGGTTTCATTGATACACAAAACATTTGGGTGGATGACAGGCCAAAAAAAAAAAAAAAAGGGTTGGGGGGGAAGAAATATAGTACCCAGGCACAAGACTGCACCAAAAAAAGATTACTTAGAATATTTTGGGATTCAGGGAAAAACAACTTCAAAAGTGTTGAAGTATATATTGTTCATCTTTGTTAAGCTTTTAAAAATGTTCTATCTAGATGAGTGATCAGTGCTACTAAGGTTTAACTATTATCTGGGTTTTATATAGAAAATGGGTTAATAATGTCAAAGTGAAATGAAACATCCCAACAGAATTTCTCCTACCAAGTAAAACGAATTGTTTTGTCTCATTAGTAAATATATGATTTGAGATCACTTGCTGTGCTACTTGTAAATGACTTTGAAAATCTCGTGTATTTGTAGTATTTGTGAAAATAATGAGTTTCTACTAGTAAAAGAACTGTGTCATGAGTAAATAACCCAAATGAAACTGACTGTCAATGTAAATTTAATGCTGGTCCCCCCCTAGAAAATATTGACATCTCATTAAAAAGCCACTTTGTTTTCTTTGTTCCACATTTATGTTTTCTACCTTTATCAAGGACGTTTTGGAATTGATTGGTGTAATTCACCTAATTATGTAATTAGTGTTAGGGCCAAGTCAAATCGATAATGACTTTTTGAGTGGATCTTTTGTCTTTTTATCAGAAATTTCCTCTTTGTTTTTTGTTTTTTTAACCTTATATGATACATCTATACCATGACTTCTAGTACATGTGACTGGTGTGAATTTCTTTTGTATTATTGAAAAATGATGCACATGGATTTCTGTTTTAGATAACACAGCTGTAATTTTGACTAATAGAACTGGTTTTAGCCTTCAAGAAGAGCCCGTCTTCTACATATCTGTCCTAATTGCTGACAACGGGAGCCCATCACTTACAAGTACAAACACCCTTACCATACACGTCTGTGACTGTGATGATTATGGCAGTACACAGACCTGCAGGAATAAAGACCGTATGCTTTCTATGGGATTCAGAACAGAAGTCGTACTTGCTATTTTGATAAGCATTATGCTAATATTTGGTAAGTAGTGCTGAACAGAACCTATCTTCATTTATTGAAACTAAGAAATATAAAAAAATAGTTAATTCCATTATCACGGCACAGTATGGGTTTGTGTGTGTGTGTGTGTGTGCATGTGTGTGCGTGTGCATGTATGTGCGTTTAATTGCTCTTCTGGATGTGTTGCAATTCTTAAACCAGTGGAGTCAATAAAAAAAAACAGAGTGGCTGTGGATTTCAAGATGAAAACCAATGATCCTTGAATTCTATGAGTATGTCAGCATGGGTGTCCACTTCTGTTTAGGGATGTTTTTGTCACAATGCATTTCAGCATATACAGTTATATAACAATCGGTCATAATAATGGTGACCTTCTGCTGAGTGCTTATTACACTCCAGGATATTGTCTTGAGTGCTTTACACACAATATGCAATTTGATCCTCATAATAACCTTACGGAGTAGAACTATTATCACCTGCGTTTTATGGATGAGGAACGTGAAACTTAAAGCACTAAGTACTTTGCAAAGGGTCATGTGGCTGGTACACGAGGTGCTGAAATTTCGTAACTGCACACAACTCCCTTCAACCCTATACTGCAACTCCCTAGGGTCCTGTGGCCATTAAGAAAGTAAATGTTAGTGTGGACGAAGGCAAAAACAGGGTTTTACTTGATCAAAGTGCTAAACACGAAAGAAATTCCAATAAAATAGTTCCCTTTTTTTGTTTGTTTGTTGTTTTCACAAGCAGATAAGTTATACTCATTTTACAGGTGAGGCAAATGAACCCCAAAATGTTTTTTGTCAGGCTTTCAAGACTAAAAAGAATTCATTTGGCAAAACCTTTTCTCTTTCTTTAACATACCCGTGTATAATCTAAACCCTCTCTTGCTTCCCTTGTAACTTCATGTCAAAAGTCAACACAACTTGACTGCGTGTTGAGGGCAATCCCATCAGCCACTGGGTCTGCGTCCCAAACTCACGGCTCAAATTGACATCTATGTTTCAGGACTTGCTTGGCCTTCACTCTCGTTTTTCTCAAAGCTTCAAAAATCATGCCTTTCTCTTTCCCATACAAATTACCATTATTTCCTACCTCGCCTCAGTCTTGACAATAATTTTTTAATGGTCTTTGATCATAAAACTGAAACGAGAGTTACAGAGCTAGGTATCAGAATCAAGTGAAATATGGCAAGTACTGATATACACACAGGTACAGACCTACACCAAGTCTCAAAACCCTATAAGGAAACCAAGGGCAGCCTCACAGTCAAGGGCATGAGTAATATTTAGAGGGTTGGAAATATGGGTCAACCAGTAGTCAGTAGTTTCCTCTGAAAGTTTTGTGAATACTCTCCAATTCACAGATTGAAAAATTATTTATTAATTCCCTTTCTATAACAACCATATATCTGAGCTGCATTTTATAGTACCTGGATTCAAACCTAATGGCCTTATTTCAAGAACACGATTTCAATTTTTTTAAATGTAAGGTTTATATAAAGTATTGCCCAATGTATTTCTCTTTATGATAATATGGATAACATCACTTCATCTTTGTTTCAATTCCTATAGATGAAATTCTGAATACATCCAAGGCTGTGAAAGGGTTGGCTAGCCTTGACACACACACACACACACACACACACACACACAATTTTTATATTCTAAAATAATAATAATAATAATAAAAAGCATTCTGAAATTGTTCTATTTCTCCATGATGTTAAAATTATCTTAGGTCACAAACATTGATTGTGGGCATCCCAGTGTTATGTTTTTTTTTTTTTTTTTAATGATAGTTCAGGATTTCTGAAATGACTGTGGTGTCACAGAGCACAGGTGGCAAACCAACTATGGTGGCATATACTTTCTAGTCAGGAAATATTAACTTAGAAAATAATTATGCCGCAGAATTTTCCTCAGTGGGGAATTTCAAACTGCTCCGTTGTGCTTACCTTCTCTTAACGTGGATCGTTGGTTACTAAAATTGACCAATGCATATAGGTTGGAAAATCTTCCCTTTCGCTGCTTTTCTTTTAGTTTTCAATATCTAAAAAAATAAAATTTTAAATTATCCTCAAAACACAGTTTGCTATATTCTTATGGTTTTCTACTCCAGAAAGATTGTTAGGCTGCCTTGTGTCCTCTGGCCTGCCTCTGTTGTAAATTTTCAACAGCTAATACTGTATTTAAGTTTGGAGGGAGTCAAAAGTTATATGGGGTTATTCCACTGCCCAGGAGAGGAAGTCCCCAACCCCTGCACCGTTCAAGGGTCGACTGTATGTTTTGTTGTCTTAAAAATCATAAAATCTAAGCTCCTGTCTGAAGCTTATAACAAAAGCAAGGATTGTAAAGTTTATTATAAATAAGATATTAAATGCTATGTAATATCTGTAAACACAAACTTATAAGTATAAACTCATATTAACATATTATACTAACATATTATATTGTTATATTAATTATACTATACGATTATATATTGTATTATATATTGTATTATATTATATTAATAATCATTATAAATATTTATAAATCATTGTGAATAATTATAAATTATTATGGGTTAATGGATATTCTGGTATGCTTTCTTTCTTTGTTAGGGTTTATCTTTTTGATCCTAGGTCTAAAACAGCGAAGAAAGCAGACTCTGTTTCCTGCGAAAAGTGAAGACTTCAGAGAGAACATATTCAGATACGACGACGAAGGGGGAGGAGAAGAAGACACCGAGGCCTTCGATGTCGTAGAGCTGAGAAGCAGCGCCCTCATGCGGGAGCGCAAGGTGCAGAAGACCGCTACGGCCGAGATCAGGCGCCTGTACAGGCAATCTTTGCAGGTGGGCCCCGACAGTGCCATTTTCAGGAAATTCATTCTAGAAAAGCTCGAAGAAGCGAATACTGATCCTTGTGCCCCTCCTTTTGACTCCCTCCAGACCTACGCTTTTGAGGGAACGGGGTCATTAGCTGGATCCCTGAGCTCCTTAGGATCGGCAGCCTCTGATCAGGAGGAATATTATGATTACCTTAATGAATTGGGACCTCGCTTTAAAAGATTAGCATGCATGTTTGGTTCAGCCACTCAGTCATATAATTAGGGGCCTTTTATTATTAAAAAGTTTTTAAGAACGCTAATATGTGTTTGGGCACACTGGTAGTCACTTGAGTAGAGTGGTGTTATCTGGGGGGAATATATAGATACATATAGAGCATCTTCTGATTTCCTTGGAGTAAATACCCCTCGGTTATTTCAAGCTACCCGCAAGCTGTCAGTGAATGCAGATATGGCGTGATGCTAACAGTCGGCTCTCCGGTACATGTAACCGAAATATTCCTCTAGCATTTTTTTCACTACCATCCAATACAAATTCTCAACATTTTTGGATGTTTAATGTGAGAAAGGCCCTGAACTACATCAACTTAATATTAGTTCATGTATCCATTTTTTTTGTAAGTCTTACCGAATGAGAGAAAAATGCTTCTCTATTTTAAGTTCCGATGCTATATGGCTATATGGAGATAAACACTTACAGGGAATCTGAATGATTATATAAAACTTTTAAAAACTGTTTCTTGCTAATGAATATGCAAGTTTCTGGCTGAGATTCTACGATGATGGGTAGTAGTTTGATGTTTGAAAATCATTGTTAAGACCTCACTTGAAGACTGGTCTCAAATTTAGACAGATACTTGTTATATGTTACTTAATCAAGGATACAGTATAAATTTGTATTATCTTTGATATTACAGATTTGTATAAAAAAGGGGGCATGAAAAAATGTTTGGGAGTTTTCTATAAGTTATTTTTCTACGTAACCAAAGCAGAGCTTTGGCATGTCACAATACAACAAAATATATGTTGACGTTTACACAACATCCAATTTAAACTTTATTATAATTGTGGAAAGTGTGAAAAACCGTTAAGTGAATTTTATTGCTACTAAAAATGATAGCAATAAATGAAAGGAGTATTTGATTCAAAGTTGAATTACTATTCATCCAAAATATTATGATCAACTGTATGGATTCTCACCACTCATAGAATAAAACATGATAAGATTCTCAGCATTTCCTTTTCTATTAAGAGCTCAGACTGTAACTGGTTCTTAAGTGTCATATTTTTATTATGGAATATAAAATTAGGTGCAATAGTTACTTTTATTGTAACATTATGAAGAAAGTATGGTAGGCTGCCGGACCTGGTAGCATCCAGATAACAAGATTTATGACAACATTAGATAATAAGGTAATAAAACACCTTAAATTTAATGAACATTTTAAGAATGATCCTTATTATTCTATCCCAATGAAGATGGAATTCAAAACTCATAGGTTGAACAGGAAGAAAAGAATGAATAAAATGTCCTCAAAATTGTTTTGTATCTTCATTTCTTATTAACAGCATGTGAAAATGAACGGAACCAAATTGACCCTATGTATTAAATAAAATATTTTGGATTATTTTTAGCTGAAGATAGAGGAATTGAATGGCTATAGTATTTTGCTTTCTCTGTACTTTCAGACATATGCACCATACCATGTAATAGAAGAGTGGTTTTTCATCATTGTCAATTCAGGTACCGTTGTGTAGGCAGCATAGAGAACTTGAAAAAAGCCCAAGACTGGAAATCAACAATTTAGGAAAATATTAAAAGTAGATGAGAAGTCATAAGCTGTAGAAAATCCTTATACATTCGTATCATTATTTACTTAGGGAAGTGTAAGAATAGGAAACAAGACAGAATGTTAAAACAGAAAAACTTGCAAGTAAAATAGAAATGTATGAGTTGAGAGAACATTTGTATTTCTATCATATGGACATAAAAATTGGAAGAGTATAGTCAGGGATATTTTCAGGAATTATTCCATACAGGATTATTCCTTGTATTTAAAAAATAGTGCTCTGTACTCTTGGTTGAAGAAATGGCAAGTGTGATGAACAACAGATAAATGAATCTATGGAAAATGGGTTAGAGAAAAAAAAAAGGGGGTTCTGAGGATCTAATAGGTTCTGTCATGGATGAAAGCCTTATGCACAACTTACCAATTTTGGATGAAGACTTTATAAAACGTACATCTGCATTAACAGGGTTTCAAGTTTGACTCCAATGGCACAAAGCGGATGTGTTAAAATAAGTTCTGGCTTGGTTAATGATAGGATTGTTAATCACAGGTACGTAGGAAAAGCGCATACATGGAGCTCTAGCAAATATCCACCTGCTAGTCTGCAAAGTGTCCTTTTAAGGTATATCAAAAATACTATCTGATTCTAGTATAGAAGATCCAATTTCCTGGAAATTATATTTGGTCATATTTCAATAAAACTTAACCTTTTTGTGGTGTTTCAGGAACAGGGCTGTATCCTAAGCTAAAGACACGGCATTAAGATCTCATCTTTGTGAATTTTAATAAAGGCTAAATCAATGCAGATATTTATGAAAATAGCACAGCTTCACACTAATAGCTGCAGTGCTTAAATATCAGCCTTAGTTAACTCACAGGTTCACGTAGAAGTCTTCAATTACTGACAGTTGAAACCAGAAAATATGTAAGGTCCTTTATAGGGATCAGAAAACCGCTAATGATACGAGGTGTTTCCGAAGCCTGTGCGGTTGAGCCCGCCAGAGCTGAGCATGAATGAGTTCACTTTTGTTTAAATCACTGTGTGAACTTTGTCAAACCGCCTTCTGCATCCAGATCAGAGATTGCAATCTGGAACATAAGGTCCCATCCACCTGTTTCACATGGTTGTTGTGACCAATGAGTAAAAATAGTGCCAGCAGCACCTGACCCAGTAAATAACCCCCTTGTGATGATGGCTGATGTCATTCTGCTGGAACACACAGACCCCTTTATCTTCTAGGACTGAGGGATCTCGCCGGCTCCACGGCATGTTGGAAATAGAAACCAACTTTCTGACCTGACATATAAGGTCACGTGGTATTCTGTCCTTCCCATTTCTGTATTTTCTTAACTCTTCTGGTCTCATGTTCTAGGCCTGAAACAATCTGTCCCCAACATTTCTCCTTTTCATTCCCGCCCTTCATTCGGCTCTGTGATCAATGGTGATTTTCTCTGAAAGGCCTGCCTGACTCTTGTCCTCTACTGTGGCCCATGCTCTGTCTTGTTTTTATTCAAATCACTTAGCCACCTGGTATCATAATGCATACATACATTTTTTTACTTGTTATGTCTTTATCACTGATTAGAATGTAAACCCTAATGGGTAAGGAATTGTCTGTGTCGTTCATCTGTTCTTGTCTAAAATTGTTTGTAGCACATAGTAAGTGGACCAATAAATATTTCTCAATATAACAATGAATCCCAATCTGTTTTACTTGGTTATGTATAGAAGCCATATTGGATTTTGTTAAATAATAATACGGAATTAACAGATTTTTTTCAAAATAAGTCACCACTGGGCAGTTCTTGGGTACGATAAGATTTTTCAAAATGTTTCTAGTAATTATATGAGTTTGGAATTTTAACTTGTTTGGACATATTGGTATTATCCCCAGGGAGGAAAAAAGATAATGACTTTAAACTGTTCAGTGAAAACTGGTCCTATCCTGAAAGCTGTGGAAATTCTCATATGACTAAGTTCCCATGATGTGTCATGAATATGAAAACATGTGCAATGCATGGAAATTCTGCTTCCTGTTTATAATACAAAACTTAGTAGCAAATGCATTGTTAGACTTACAAGGCTACTCAAAATCTCCAAGGTAGCTTTGTGTTCTTTTATAGGATGTAAAAGGACATTGAATAGCAAAGGCTGGGAGACCAACTAGAGAAATAAATAGAGGAAAGGAATATGTGGCTTTTTATGTTTCCAGTTATGTCTGTCTGTCATCTACCTACCTATCATCTGTCATCTATCTATCTATCTATCTATCATCTATCATCTATCATCTACCTATCTTTATCATCTATCATCTATCATCTACCTGTGTCTATCTATCATCTATCACCTATCTATCTTTATCTATCATCTATCTATATCTATCTATCTATCTATCTATCTATCTCATCTATCACCTGTCTATTGAGATAAATTGTGATTTCCCAGAGGAAGGGAGACTAGTATCTCAATCACAAAGCGGATCCTTAGGACCTGTTAGAATGTGTCACTGCCTTCTTTTCTGAGTAAGCTCTCATGTTGGAGGGCTGACCAAATGGTATGAAATGGCGAACAGATAGAGTTCAGGAGCTGGGCAAATGCAGTTCCTAGCTGTCGACAAGGCAAAATTTCACGAATTTCCCATAGGTTAAGAGGTTACAGCTGTAGAAACTTTTCACAGAAGGTAGGAGCCGAGAGGGAGCTGAAATCAGTCATCCAAAGAACATATAACACAGGCTAACGACAAATGGGAACCACAAGTCCTTAAAATGTCTCCAGATACCCCAAGCATTGGCCCACGATAGAGCGCCAACAGTCGCATGCCTGACATCACACAGGACTCTGGCTGTGAGGTTTTGGAGTCATGTTTATTCTGCCCCTTCCCTCTGTCTCCAGACAGCAAGTGTCCAGAAGCAGCACAGTAAGTGGGAGAGGGTGCGACAGAGCACTTTATATTGGATGCAGGGAAAAATAAATTAAAACGATGTTTTGGACAGTGAACAGAAGCTATACAAACTGTCTGGGATTGGGCCAGGGTAACCATCAGAAAGATCAATGCAAACGTGTGTAAAAAGTGAATAGTATAAAACATTTTCATGATGTTTCTTTCAAGTTCAAACTAATCAATAACCCAGCTGGATATATTAACATACCAAATCAATTTGGCATTCCATATATTTTAAATAATTCAGAAATAAATTTCCTCATCTAAATCGGAAGCAAAATACAAAAAATGAGTAATTTATAGTGTTCTTAAAACATTTGTGAGCATGTGAACATAGTTTATACCACTTTATTTCATGCCATTCTTTTGAGCTTATTCACTTTAATGCTTACAATGTGATATGTTCTATTGAGTTCTGCAGTACTAAGTGATTTATCTCAGCAACAAATAAGGTTGGACATGGAAAATATCCCATATCCATGATTACATAAAGGTACAGAACCACACACAATGTTTTGTCTAGAAAAGGGAGCGGGGCTGAGGTACGTATTCACATTTCCATAATATTATGTCCTTTGGATGCTAGAGAGAGTAAGTGGTCTATGAAGTACATTTTCACTTATTTTCCAGTTGCTAGCATTTCTTTGTTGTGCAAACTTTGATGAATTATTTAAAATGTTCTCTTTTGGTATCTTTATTTGTACAGTGGGGACATTAAGAATAGATAATCAGACTATCATAGGAATTAACTAAAATAATACATATAAAGAATGAATTATGCCTAATGTAAAGAACACATGACATTTTATCTGTTATTGTTAACGTAACAATTATTGTGATATTATGAAGTTTATCTTTGGAAATGCTCACAGACCAAGCTCATTACTCTACAATTAATATGGACAAGAGGAAAATGAATTAATGCAGGACAATAATTAGCTTGCTGTTACTTAACTGCCTCCCCACCTTGACCCTTCCAAGGTAATGTTCCATTATTACCAAAGGAAAAAATTAATTGCTCAAGTCATGCATTATGTATGAGATGTTCTGATTGAAAATCACTCCCCTATGACATTTATTTGGGGGGAATATACTCTGGTAAGTTATAACCACAGATCACGGCAACTTTTTCTAGGTATAGATATTTTAGGGAAAAAATATCCAAAAAAGAAAAGGGTTCACTCACTTGGTACCTAATTATTTCTATGTTATATTAGCTTTACATGAAATGCTAATGGCTCCAAAAGAAAGCTTTCAGACCTGTGTTAATATCTAACATCTGATGCCCATAGTTCTAATTTTATATTAGGAATTTAAAATTAAATGACAAAGAAGATTGTTCTCATCGCCTCTTACACTACAAAATAAAAACCCGCACCCTTGGCTTTTACCTACATTCCCCTATCCTCTCTCTTTTGGAAAAAACAAAAATTAAGAACACATTGCCATATGTTCTCTGCTGAGTAAATCTTCATCTTTCCTTTTTTTTATCCTATCTTAGGGCTCAGGGAAGTTCTAGGCAATTGTCCAGTTCATAATGAGACCTCAGTTTTCAGAAATTTCATTCTCATTCCAGGTGACCTTTCCATTATTCTGGAAGTTTCCTCTGTCTACAGAACTAATTATCTAATTTTACCTTTCTTTAAAACTTACCACATAACCTGCACTTGATTAATTCAATTCACATAGAATCCCCCCGCCCCCCAGTTTTTGAAAATGTTTTTTTACTAAATGTATAAATAAAATTAGACGTGGATACATCACATAGTGTATTTATTCCTAATAACTTATCACTACCACACATTGTTAAAATAATTTGTCTCCACACAGTTTTTAAGAGCAAAATCTTCTTCTCTATAAAATATTGTCTACAATATATTTCTATAAATACCTGAAGATAAAATCCGCACATGCTAAGAAAAATTGTGAACTATAAAAATGCTACGTATTTCTCCCTGTTGTATTCACTCGTTATCAGTAAGTAAATGAACAAACACCGAAGATTTTCTCCACTAGTGGTATCTACTGAGCACCTCTAAGCGGAGTGCTATGTAATAAACCCTGAATAGAATCTCAGCAAAGAAAATATCCAGGTCCCAGCCTGAAAAATATCGGTGAGGAACACTTGGACGTGAAGGCGTGGCTTTTGACCAGAATGACAGGTTCGTGCAAACAGGAGACTTGGTGACAAGTGCAGCTCTCCTCCAGGCTTCGCAAAGAGTAGCTGCGTCTTAATGGTCTTATGAGTTATGCTAGTGGCCAAACAAAGCCAAATATTAACGATGGGAGGATTTGTATTCTTTCAAATGTTTCTGAATATACCAAACAAAGCTGTTTCCCTAAATCTCTCACACTTCTCGTTGTTGCTGTTGGTTGCTTTTAAGCCTTTGTATTTCCAGGTCCTATGCTCAGTGTTTTTCTTTTTCTTTCTTTCCTAAAAGTGTGTGATCTCGTTTAATCCTCTATTCATTCAAGGAGAAGCTGGTGTTATTCCCGGGATACTAAAAAGGAAACTAAGGCAAAGAGAGACAGAAATTCACCTTAAGTCATTCATGTAATAAGTAGTAATAATGTACACCTGGGCAAGCAGTTTTGGTTTCCATTACACTATGCTGTCTCTCCATAAACTTCAGCTCCGTAGGTTATTAACCTAGGAGCTTTATCATATGACTTATATTTTTCTCTCTCCATAGTGACGATCCTCCTATAGAGGGTATTCAAGTAAATACTTGTGTGTGATATTTATATCATCACGATTAACAAATAAGCAAAAGAAAGAAAATTGAGGCAGGAATATATTTTTTAAAACCCCAGTAAATTCACATTGGAGTATTCACGGCACCTGCCATTCGTTTGCATTGCGTTTTTAAAGTATATTTATTTATTTTGAGAGAGAGAGAGAGAAGGAGAGCACGAGCGGGAAAGGGGCAGAGAGAGAGAATCCCAAGCTGGCTCCGCACTATCAGTGCAGAGTCCCACGCAGGCTCCATCTCACAGAGAGACCTCACAGAGAGATCTCACAGAGATCACGACCTGAGCCCAGATCAAGAGGCAGATGCTGAAAGGACCCACCGAGCCACCCAGGCACCCCTCATTTGCATTGCTTTTGAGATTCAAGGGGCCAAGAACCAAGCACTGAGACTCCCAGGACTGGTGAAGGATTCTAATGTGTGGGTAACACAAGGTGAGCATCATTAATGTCAGCTCTGGTTCCCTGATTTATCTTTCAGCAGTAATCTGTGTCCCAGGAACAAAAGCAAGATAATAAGGCCAACAGGTTCCTTTAACTTTTCCCTGCTGATATCAGACTCCACGGTCTCTATCTTATCAAGGAATGTAGTATTCCTTGATTAAAGGAGACAGCAAATGGCCAACAGTTGACCCAAATACCAATGTAATAGGCACCATCACTAGAACCTGAGGTCAAGGCTGTCGATTCCTCTAGCACACGTCTACTTCACTCAAAGATAAACACTAGGTGGAGGTTCCTTTTTCCCAACAGTTCACGGTATAAAATGAACACATAGGGAAGCATATTAATCACCCCCAAGTTTTTGCACATCTGAATTGTAATTGATTCTTAACCTTCCTACAAATATATTTGATTGTGGTATTGATTTTTAAGGCAGCCGACTTAAAACAATAGAAGTCAATTTAATTTGCATTTTTAACGTGAAATTCTGTATTTGAAAATGTCTCCGGGTCAGACTGGGGCCAACACATGCAAGTCTTTAAGATAATAAACCCAGGGAAGAAGAAAACAAGAAAGAGAGAAAATGAATCAGGAACTGCGTATCTCCACCCACTTAAAAAGGGCAACTTTGCGTAAGTAACTGCTTTCCATGCTTTCTACTTTTCTTGTTGGAAGGCAAGGGGTCTGAAATCCTTTCTCTGTAATATTTTTTGAGAAAATATTAGAATATGGGGGTCGGTCTGTAACACAAAATCACTGATGTATTCCTTACCGGGCAGTTAAAATACCTTGTTGCTACTGGTAAACTGAGGCTTGACTCCTCTCTGACAAAGGCAAGGTTGACAAGCCATAAGCAAGATCTCCACCAGGAGTTGCATTCCAGCCACTTGTACTTAGAAGACTGTGCCTCCGCTTTGTGCCAAGGCACACACGAGCATCGTCAGCTCAGAGGTGCAAAGTACAATTGAATATAAGACAGTAGCACCAAGCCACAGAGAATTTTATATTACATCAAAATTCTACATTTCTTAGAGTTTCTAATTCTGCTTTATTATTGGTTTGCAACATTAATAAAAATTAATAGGTTTATTGACATCGATAGAGATAACGAGAACTGGAAGTCATAGTTTAGACTTTTTGAGTGAATCATCTTGGAGTATTTAACATTCCAGATGGCAGCAGGGTTTCTGCCCTTGTAAATCATGCGCTACTTTAAAATGCGTTCTCTTTTCTAATTAAATTGATGGCACCAGGCGGGTGAAGCCTTGGGATTTGAACTCAAAGAGCGTTATGGACGCCGAGCTATTCATTGCCAAGCTGGCGCCTGTTTTGTCACTTGCCAAACAATTCAAAGAGCCAAATGCTACTTTCTACGGCATGTATGCTACTCCCTAAGGTAGACTTCAGCCCCCAATTTTCCCTTCCCTAATCACTTTCATTTCTTTTTATACGGTATATAACATTAAGTAAATCAGAGTATTCCATTATGGCCTCTAATTGCTTTTCTGATAGGTAGGATGCTTAAGTGTATTAAATATGTTAAACATGGCAACAGTCCCACGGAGAGACTTGGGATCTCAACAACATCATCACCTTTATAAAGCAATTGCAAAGGCTTCTCTTTTTCCAGGCAGTTCTTTAATTCAAGTAGAAATGATCTGAGATGTGGCTTTTATAATTAGCCTTTGCCTTAAGACATTGCCCCAGATGAGAAAAGATCAGAATAATAATGAATTTTTAAATAACATACCTACACTGCTTTGCATTAATAATAGAAGAGTCAAGGGATATTGGTTTGGAATACTCAAGTATTTAGTAGAAATCCTTTGGAAATATAATAGCATTGTTAATTTTTTCAAAAGTTAAATCTCCGACAGTTAAACCACTGTTCAACCACCTGTAAGTCAATATGTCCCTAAAGTGTCCCTCAACCACTAAAAATATCAAGAGGTGAAAATGCAAATTTTAAAAGGTATTTTACTACTTAAGCAATTATTTTCACCAAAGATCCTTTTGAAGAATACCATTAAATATCTTTAAAATGTGATATCTAGGTGATCCCTATATCATTTCATTTTTAGGATGATTTGGTTCTGTACACCAAGTAACATAAATGTACACACACACACATACACACACACACACACACACACACACACACACACACTTTGCCTAAGTACTACACAGAGCTGTGCACTGTAAAATAATGGTACATACATAGTTGGGTGCTGAAGCCACAGCATAAGATAGTGAGAATCTATTCTGATATATTCTCCTCCTAGGAGGAGCCCTCTCACTTATTCAACTTCCATTTTTAATCCCAAGCAGTACATATTTATTGCGTACCCGTCATAGGGCAAGCACTTTAGCGGATGCTGAGAAAATCAAGGAGAATAACACCGAGTCTCTTAACACCAAAAACATATTCTAAATGAAAGAAGGTAGGTGCACAGCAATACAATTATCAGTCCAGATGCTATTGGAGGGAAGTATAAAGTGGATTTGGAACATGGTGAAGGGAAGCACTCACTGGCTCATTATGGCGGTAGGGGATATGGCAGAGGAATGTAGCGAGGGACCACTTTGCTTCACAAGAAGGTGATATTTGAGCTTGGTTTGAAGAAGATTGATAAGGATATGGTCATTCACATGATCTCTGCAGATACCATACTGTACCTCTCACACATTTACCTCCAACCCAGTGGAATTTCTTTGGATGTTAGAATTTTCTTGTGATACCTTGCTCAATTGGTAGGGACTCAAGAGTTACCACAAAACTAGGGCTGCACCGAACACACAAGTAGTGAATACCAAAGTCATGGTGCAAAA